>NC_090889.1:31541033-31596033 GCF_036669925.1 Montipora capricornis
CGAGAAAAAATATTGCCCTTTTCATTAACAAGTGGAATCTGAAGGTAAAATGTCAAAGAAAAGGTTTCACATTTTTTAACCCGAAACGACGTGAAATAGTTTCGTAGTGATATCAATATATAACGCAAACTTGTATTTTTAAATGAAGTCCTCGTAACCGTCGTCGTCCTCGTTTCATAAGCTGCCTAAATTTGGTAATTTCATGTCGTCCTTAAGGCTCGTTTAAGGCTCGTTTACACAGAGCGATTTTATCGCGCGACAAGAGCTGCGATCGAACGGCGATTTTACGGCGACAGCAAATCGCGCGTGTGAACAGCCGGCGATTTCACTACGATTTGTAGTGCGACAGATCGCAGCCTTGTCGCCGCAAATTCGAACATGCTCGAAATTTAGTGCAACTTTGCTGCGATTTTATCGCAGCTCGCAGCTCTTGTCGCGCGATTAAATCGCTCTGTGTAAACGAGCCTTAAAGGCAGAGTACCGCAAGAATCCGTCCTAAAATCCGTGCTGCACGTGCAGCACGATTATTTGTGCTCTTTTAACCAATGATATCATTGTTTTGCGCCGTCCTTGTTGCCGTCGCCGTCGTAAAATTCTAAGCTTCCTAACGACCACGGCTACGGCAACGACAACACCACAAAGCAAGAATATTATTAGTTAAAAAGAAAAATAATCGTGGTTCACGAGCGGCACGCATTTCAGTGCATTTCTTTGTCGTACTCTACAAACCAACATCGTGAAAGCACCAAACCTAAGGTTTTGACGACAACGCAAGCTCACAACAACGAACTCAAGATGATTTCTTTTCTACCTTAATTTACTTTAAAACCGTTCGTACCCATGCTGTTACAGGATAGTTCGCCCGTATTGTGCAACGTGAACATGATAGAATAATCGAGAATTACTTAAGATAGAGCTAAGTCATATTTTGAGGTGACGTTTTCGTTGACGTTGCCAGACAGTTTAGAGTGAGTTTCAGTCGAGTGCCGTAACACCAAAACCAAAGTAATTACTTTGGCCAATCAAAAAGGACGGAAACAATCCAGTAGACCAATCAAAACTCGAAGTAATTAGAATACGGGTAGCCGACACAAAGCGCGGGAAAATGTGCACGCGAGAGCCACGATTGGTTTTGGTTTCACTTCTGATTGGTTGACAAAATGGCGCGAGAACTTTGAACCAATCACTGAGTGAAGTAATGCAAAAGTGAAAACCAAAGCAATTTGCTAATTACTTTCGACACTCAATTGAAAATCGCTTTAGGGAGTTTTACCAAGAACAACAGCAACCTCAAATGCAACTTCTGGAACTCATTAGTAATTCATAAGGTTATCTGATACCCAATGAAACCAAAACCCTGCAACGGCCAAAATCGTTGCGAGACAAGTTGCAAGAGATGTTGCCGGATGTAGAATTAAGTTCTTCTTTTCGTGCGACTTGTCTCGCCACGCTTTTGGCCGTTGCAGGGTCGTCGAAGGGATCACTCTCATAAGCCTAGGTAACTTTTCGCTGCTAACTTAAGGGCGAAATGGTATGTAAATATCACTTACTGTGTGAACACCACCACCTACTAGTTCCAAGGCGAGGCCATTCTTTTCCTCCCGTGTAAGTTCTTCCTTTGCGTATAAGTATGCCAACACTGGGACCACTGGGGACGCAAAACATAAATAAATAAATAAATAAATAAATAAATAAATAAATGACTAAGATAGATATTAATACTAATACTAATACTAATACTAATACTAATACTAATAATAATAATAATAATAATAATAATAATAATAATAGTAATAATTTATTACAAGAATCAACTACACCTTTAGTTTCAAATTGAAAGATTCTACGGGCATTGATAATGACATATTTGCAAAAACACTACGAAAATATAATTCAAAATTTTCTCGATAGAAAACTGTTTACAATGGCGCCAGAGCAGATTAAAGTTTTCTCTCTGTTTTAGATTAAAAATCTGTGTGCTGCAATCTAGCTTGGCACAAAGACGACTTTTAAACTATTCGAATCTTCATCATCATCATCATTGCCAGTGCCACTGTCGCCTTTGTCATTTTCATCGTCAATGTCACTGCCACCTTCATTGTCAATGTCAATGTCAATTTCTTTGTCACTGTCAATGTCACTGTCACATTCCCTGTCAATGTCACTCGCTTTCACTGACACTGTTGCTGTCAGAGACGCTGTTACTGTCAATGTCAATGTCATTATCACTCACTGTCAATGTAACTGTCATGTTCACCATTAATGTAACTCACTGTCACTGTCATTGTCAATGTCAATGTCACTGCCACCTTCATTGTCAATGTTTATGTCAATTTCTTTGTCAATGCCACTGCCACTGTCACTGTCAATGTCACTGTCACATTCCCTGTCAATGTCACTCGCTTTCACTGACACTGTCGCTGTCAGAGACGCTGTTCCTGTCAATGTCAATGTCATTATCACTCACTGTCAATGTAACTGTCATGTTCACCATTAATGTAACTCACTGTCATTGTCATTGTCATTGTCAATGTCAATGTCACTGCCACCTTCATCGTCAATGTCAATGTCAATGTCAATTTCTTTGTCAATGCCACTGCCACTGTCACTGTCAATGTCACTGTCACATTCCCTGTCAATGTCACTCGCTTTCACTGACACTGTCGCTGTCAGAGACGCTGTTACTGTCAATGTCAATGTCATTATCAGTCACTGTCAATGTAACTGTCGTGTTCACCATTAATGTAACTCACTGTCACTGTCATTGTCATTGTCAATGTCAATGTCACTGTCACATTCACTGTCAATGTCAATCACTTTCACTGATGCTGTCCCTGTCAGTGACGATACCACTGTCAGTGTCACTCACTGTCACTGCTATTGTCACTGTCAATGTTAACTGTCATGTTCACTGTTAATGTCTCTCACTGTCACTGTCATTGTTGCTGTCACCGTCAATGTCACTCACTGTCGCTGTCACTACCATTATCAATCACTATCACTGTCATTTTAAGTGTCAACGTCATTGTGAACGTCACTGTCACTGTCGTTCTCAAAGTCTTTCTCGTTACCATCTCCAACACGATCAGTCAAAGAGCTGGTCAAGTCAATAAATTTATACAAGTGGAAAGTTTTATTGCCACCAAGGTATATTTACCATCACTTGAAGCTTCTACTCCCTTTTCCGCTTGTTCGTTAAGCTCTTTTATTTTTTTGTTCACGAAGCCATTCCCAATCTCTAGTGCAACGTCAGCGGCCTTGAAGAATTTCTTAAGCGTCGGTGTATCCATGTAAGGTCGCACTAGATTACTTGGTATGCTAAAAATTAGCTTCTGAGATAGAGTGAAAAACTCGTGATTGGCGCGAATGTATTTCAAGGCTTCTTTTGGCGGTTGATCGTTGTACAGCCCCAAGCGAGAATCAAATGCCATTGTTCCGATACCTAGGTAAATAAAAAAGATTTTTTTATTGCGGACCAATGCAAGAAATGCAAAAAAAAACATGCAGATAAGGGGATTTTTTTCTTTTTCTCCCAAACGTCATAAAGTGTGTCGTTAGCTGTTAAGGCTAACGTTAACTTACTATTTGGAACAATTCTTTGTTTTAGGTGCAAGTAAAGGCTAACCTCGTTTCCAGGGAGGAAGGAAGAGGACCCTGGAAGCGAGGTCGCGAGAAGACAAAGACGGCGACCATTTAGGTGTGCCAAACTAAAGGCCCGAGCAAATGTCTTCAACATTTGCTTCAACAACCGTTCGATTGAGTTGAACGATGATGAACGATGTTGACTGCCGGGGTGGCCAAACGGTTTTAACACTTCATCGACGTTGGATTCAACAAAGCTTCACAAGAGGCCAAACGGTTTCAAAATCGCTGTTCAATAAAATCGAAAGCCGGGATGTTGAAGCAAACGTTGAAGGCGTTTTCCCTGGCCTTAAATCTTGCGGTAGTTGAGCTCTACTCTTGTCCAGGTGATCTGGTGGCGTAATGTGGAGGACTGGGAAGAAAAATTTTAACGCCGTATCCCACAACCGCGCGCGGCCTTAGGTGTTGTTTCCAAACTCCCTGCAGTATTTACATCGCCAAAAGTCAACAGATCATTCCGTGTCTACCACATTTCCTGTTACTGAATGAACATTCAAGTGGACCCGACGAGATCTAACCTCGCCTCTGCCATGTTGAATTCGAAAATAAGGCCGCGCGCGTTTGTGGGATACGGCGTTAAAATTTTTCTCCCCAGTCCTCCGAATTACATCACCAGATCACCTGGGTGCAAACGTCTTCTTTTGTTTTGGTTTAAAATGTTGACCTCCCAACAAGTGCGTTAAACCAAGAATTGGTGTGCAGTTAGGATCAAAAGTTATTTAGTTTGTAATCATGGCAACTGTTTTTGCATGTTTACTCGAGGACAAGGGTTAGGCTAACACACATGCGACCGTACCTGAGTACACTTTAACTGAGCTTTTATGTCTGACCTCAGAGGTGCATAACTACAACCTCTGAGGCAGCAAGTTGAAGGTCTCCTGCGGGTTTTGTGGAAGAAGAGAACGTGGCTAATTTCGATCTCGACCCCAGAGCTCTTTTCTTGACTGAGGGAGAGAAGAGCTCTGGGGAACCCTGAAGCAAAGTGTCGTCTTATTGGTTTTCGTGAACAACAATCCAAAGCCTCTCTAATTGGTGCATTCATGTTAGCACAAGGAGTGCGCAGGGGCCGTAAGGTTCAAGTAGCCAATTTTTCGCCATAAGAACCCTACAGCGCATGATCTCCTGCATAGAGTTTCCCAGGGCCTTGGATTGATCCGAGGTTCTGGTGACGAGAATGGGCTAATTTGAACTGGGTAAAAGTGTAACAATGACAAAATATATTAGGGAACAAGGACACATAAACCATTTTAGGGATCAAAAAGCCTAGAACAAGTTTGAAATTAATTTCAGCAACAAGGGAACACGAGGAAATTTCACGGGCTTTCAGATTTTTAAACTTGCGTTTTGCATGCATAATAAACTGCGTTTACACGCTGAAATTTTAAGCTATTGAGTCAATGACATCACTTTTCCCTAGATCCAACCCTCTGAGATCCAGTCAGTCAGTTTTGAACGTGAGTAATGGCGGACCGTGAAATCCAAAGCTTATACTCAAAGTAAACAACTTTTGGATAAACATATGAGCTCAAAAGAGACAAGAGACACCAATAACAATACAGAAAGGTATGACTTTTGGTGGACGAACAAAAGAACCCAATGAGAGATCTTTTGCTTTCGTCCACCAACATGGCGGCGATGACGTCACGTGAAAACCTCCCGTACTTATCATAATCAGTTTATTCGGTCCTTTCGTAGTTAAAACTAAATTACAGATGGGTCAGCAACTTCAAATTACACAGCAACTCCTAATATAAATCTAAATATAACTATCACTTACTCTCTGTGGCAAATTTCGACATTTCTCCTTCCAAGTCTGGAATGCAATCATCTGGTCCGCAAGCTTCCTTCAGCTTAACAAATCTTGAAACAGCATCGTCGGCAACAGCGTTGAAGTTATCAAGATTTTCTTCTACAGTCTTTGGGCGCATCACTTTGGGAGAAATTATTTGTCTTAACCTGTGCCACTCTTCTCCATCCCTAAAATTAAAGACAAAAGGTTTTTTTTTCGCAATCTGCAATTACCCAGATCCTGCATTTTACATTTACCGATTCGGCAGACGTTCAGTAGAAAATAGGGAGTTCAAGGGGTTGGAACTTAACTACAGAAAGGCAATGGTTGCTAAGGAGGTTTTTCAGTCGAAGAGCCCTTGCTCTTCGACTGAAAACAGTCGACTTCGACAGTCGAAGAGCCAAAAAACTTGCATGGATGGTTCTGTGAAGTAACTTTTTCAACGGAAATCTGACATCACTTCAATCAGAATGCGAATGCGAAACTAGTGTCAGTCCTCTTCCGTGCGTTTCAGTGAAAAACATGTAAAAAGTCAAAGGAAACGAAGAGGCACGTTTTTTTTTTTTCCACAGGATGGGAACCGTCCCATCATTTTTCGTAAACTGTAGCATGGAATTTAAAATGCAACCGATATTTTGAAAAGTGTATCAAAGGAGGGCCTTATGACGTCATAATTGTTTTTTTTTTTGGTTTTTTTTTTTAGAAATAACTTATTTTAAAAATCCACGCTATAGATTTTGTGTTAGACTGTTCTCGTGCTGTTGCGTTAAAAAATTGTGAAAAATTTGGTCACGTGATTTCTCAAATATGGCTGTGAGAAGAACCAGACAAACAAATGTTAAATAGATATATGAAGGGGGTAGTTTCTAAAGAAACTGTTGTGCTGCGTCGGTGGGGAAGTAAATATACACTTGGCAGAAAATGGTAACTGTAGAGCATAGTTAATGCATAGAGATGGTTATGAAACTCGACAAGTCTTTTTGTTTCGTGTTTTTGTCTGGATTTTTGGCCTTGACGGTGCACAGAACACACCTTCTCTCAATTAAATCTTTCGATTAAATTATACGCACCTACTTTGCGAACCCGTGCGAAGCGAAAACAAAAGATTGTGTACTGTCACGGTCAATTCAACATCGATTGCGACAACATTGTTCTCGCTTTTGAAGGTTCTCAGGTTTCATAACCAGTCTCTCGATTGACTGTGTGTAGAATTAAAGAGACTCGAGAAATGATTATTTGAAGGGGTCCATAGCAACAGTTAGGTAGTTAAGAGTCAACCCCCTTTAAAAACGATTATGGCCACGGCAGAGAAATAATTGTGCTGCTCGTGCATCACGCATATTTTAGAACATATTTTTGCTGTACTTTGCATAACAACGACGCGAAATTACCAAATTTGAGATTGTGATACGGGAGGTCGTGAGTTCAATTCCGGCCGGACCAACACTTAGGGTCTTAAAATAACTGAGGAGAAAGTGCTGCCTTTGTAATTACATCCGCAAATGGTTAGACTTTCAAGTCTTCTCGGATAAGGACTGCAAACCGTAGGCCTCGTCTCTCAAGTATCTTCTATGGTTATAACCTTCCTGTGGGACGTTAAAGAACGCACATAGGCTAATCGAGAAGAGTAGGGGATGAAATTCCCGGTGTTGTGGCTATCCTTCGTGAGTATATGGGTGGGTGGGTATAGCAGATCCACATCAGCTGAACAGCTGCAAAAACTTCACCTGCTTAAACAAATAAATACAAACAAACAAACAAACAAACAAACCAGTGCATACTCTCAGGACTGATTTTTCACTTAAACTCCCAGGCCAGGATAAGCCGCGGCTTCAGAAAGCCGTGAACGTAGATTGTGTTCTACTTAGACGGGGTTTTCGCATCTTATGTAAGCCGCGGCCAGATTATGCCGCGGTTCGTTTTCTCTCGTATAAACGGCCCTTTTTTCTTTGCCATATAAGCCTCTCGCTTCGGCAATTAACTGTGCAAACCTTAATATTAGTTTCGTTTCTTGCGTTAAATAAACGGTGATAATAAACAATAAACATGAAGCAGGGGATTTTAGCACTTGCGCTGTTCCCCAGGGGCAATAACAAATCCAGATGCTTGATTCAAAATTCCGATCAGATTTCGTGACATAAAGCTTACGACAATAAGCCATTGTAGGCACTTACCTCAAAATTAATCCAGCAATTCCATTTCTTCTTTTGCCATACGAAATCCAAAAATCCGGCGTCAGTCTTCGAGGATACTTCCCTTGAGCTCGAAAAACTTTCTCAGTATCATTCGGATCGATGATATGGATCATTGTGTGACCGCTAAAACTTTCCTTATAAATAGGGCCATATTTTGCGAAGAGAGATTTGCTGAGCTTGTGTCCCTTCGCAAAGCCTTCAGATTTGCGATAAAATTCCACGAAGGACCTAAAACCTCTTGCAGGACCCGGGATGTCTTCGAATGAGCGCACTTGGGAAGCGTCGACTTCTGCAATATCTGGGTTCTTAACACAGAAAGCTTCGCTTTCCTCGAGCGGTTTCGGTTGCGTTGTTTGTGGTCGCCAGAAAACTGGCAAGGCCTGGCATCGTCGAGTTTCTTGAAGAATATTCCTACGAACTGTAGCAAGGAACATCTTGGAACTGAAGATTTCGCTAGCGTGGTTACAGAGTCGGAATTCCTTGTTTAGGTCGTTGATCGTTTGGGAGTCAAGAGTCATGCCCAGAGGGCATGCCGCAGCCATGCGAGGCACTTAAAAGTCACGCAATTTGAATACAACAACAGATGAATCTCCGGACTTGTATTTTGTGCTTTTAAAGAACTCTTTCGAGGGCATATTTTGCCAGTAATATCTGGTGGACTCATTAATTATGGGAAAGAACATTGCGTATTGGAAAACGCAATGTCTTTGGGCTTGAAGTGGCAGAGGCCTTTGTGTCAAAATCATCATTACCATATGCAAATTGCTGATAAGTTGGCCAACCCGGGGGTGCACCGGGTACTAAGTACCCATCGTAGATTTTCCTTGAAAATAACGTTACCATGGCAACGATATTATGCATTTCTTTGAGCCTTAAATTGAGCATATGTTGTCTTTTATGAAGAAACGGGACAGTAAAATTTTCCCATTCAGCGTTACCGGATAATGTTAGAAATACTCTCTAAAATATTTAAAATTCAGCAAAATGTATCTTTTTTTCGGAAAAAAACAGTTTTTTTGAAATGTGTCTAAACTTTTTTTTTTTTCACCTGCAGAATTTTTTTTAAATTTGAAAGACAAACGTTTTAAATTAATCTAAGCTAACATACAAAAAATATAAAAAATTCACCGTCTGGAAGCAGAGATATAAACGAATAAAGTTGCAAAATCAGGAAAAATAAGGGGTTACAAAATCAGCAATTACGCATGCGTCACCCGCTCGTTCGAGTCCGCGCGCGAGTGGAGCTACAGACCAACACAAACAGATTGAAGTGACCATTAAACCGTTTGTGTACAATTTTTCCCTTTTTTGTGAATAGGAGATGTCTATTTATATTCCTTATGTATAGGAATTACGAGAAAGTTGAGCGAAATTAGCAGTATTTGTATTTTTCTGGTATATTTTATAAGATCTATTTTATCCTTGTATATTTTTTATGTTTAATATTTGGATTTATAATTTTTTTTCTTTTGTTATTTTGTACTTGGAATAGCTGGGTGGTTTGTCTGAGTATGGGGTCTTTTACGGATTATCCTTATGGCATTTTTTTTGTTTTTTGTTTTTTTTGTTTTTGTATTTTGTAAGTTGCCATTAAATTGTAATAAATGAATATAAATAAATAAATAGACCCATTTGAATCATGAGCTAACGCAAACACCTTACAAATTGCGTGTGTGGCTTTCGCGCGCGCTCTCAGCTGAAAACCCTTTCGAGCCTGCCCACTGACGTATTTTTGGGGGTGCGTTGCTTTGGATGTAATGGTTAAGTAATTTGAGAGAATTTGGCATTATTTTGGTCAGTTACCAACGACCCTAAATATGACGTCATCATGTCACGCCCGTGGTCACGTGACCAATAAAAGAAAATTCTAAATTTGTCTACGTGCTACGCAATTTGGGTATTTAATTAGTGGTTTGATAATTTGTATTCGTTTTTGCATCCAGCCAAGCATGTTTTTCCTTTTATTTTAAAAAATGTTCTTTTTAAAGAGGTAAACGATACTGAAATACCCATAACATTTTCAAAAAAGTTGATTTGAAAAAATCAAAACTTAGCTATACTCTGTATTTGGGGGTGAAACGTGCCATATTAAAAAAAATTATAATTCAATTTAAAGACTGCTGGAAATTTAGCTTTTTCTCAAATCGGAAGACAGTTCGTTTACGCATGCGCAGTTGATTTGAGAACGAGCGCGAGGAAGAGCGAGGAAAAATCTTTGATGGAAACAACAGTAAGTAAGGTGATTTTTGCTTGCGAGTGGCTTTTCTTTTCATCTCATGATGTGATGACGTCATTCACCGGAAGTAAATTTCACTTCCCTAACAACGCGCGAAAAATCCGTCTGTGGGGCCTTAAGCACGCGCGTTTTTGAGACGCGGACGGCAACCGGAAGTGAGCTGTTGTCCCTTTTAACTTTTCTTCACACAACCACATTTACATTGCTAAGTATCGTTTCTCCATTAGAGATGATTAATAGAAAAATGTGGGACACGCCACTGTCCTCCCACGCGAAATGTTCTCTTCCGGTTGCCGTCCGCGTCTCAAAAACGCGCGTGCTGAAGCTCCCTATTGACCACGCCTACGCCAACGACAACGTCACATAGCAAGAATATTATTGGTGGAAAGGGAAAATAATCGCGGTTCACGAGCGGCACGCATTTGCGTGCATTTTTTTGCCGTACTCTACAAAACAACAACGTGAAAGCACCAAACCTAAGGTTTTGACGACAGCGCAAGCATAAAACGAACCATATTTATTTTTCTACCTTAACTTTAAAACCGTTTGTACCTATCCAGTTACAGGACAGTTCGCCGTACAACGTGAACAGGATAAAACACAGGCAGCCCAAGCTCGGTACACGATTTATAGACTTTGTATGGGAAAATTAACTTTGAGCTTATAAATGCGAATTAAGCTGTAAATGTAGAAATAAACTTCACTTACCTCTATGTACAGTTGTCCTCGTCTTTTCTGTGCAATCGGAGTGCAAATTGTGTCTGTTTTAGACGGGTTTGTGGCTTACGAATTTTTACGATGTCGTTAGTTCCATTAAGAGAAGAAAGATTCCCACAAATTGCTCTCGCATCACAAAGCAACGGACCGAATCGCCATAAAAACAACACAGCCTTAAGGCCAGGTAAATTTCCTATCACATCAACTCCACTCCGGGACCACACAGCGATTTTTGGCGGATAAATTCCAAATAATGTTCACCTTTCTATAACCTCCCCACGCGCTCGGCTAGATGTGTGGCTACGGCCATTATAGCTTGATGGCGATCATATTACATTCTACGACATTATATTACAAAGTCCCAACTTTTTGTCAAAAATATGTGCGTTACGCAAAACAAAAAAAAAACGAGTGTAATGTTTCATCAGGGGTTCCAAACACCGAGAAACAGATGAAAGCACGACGCCGTAGAGTGCTTTCATTGTTTCGAGGCGTTTGGAATCCCTGATGAAATACAAAGCACGAGTTTTTGATATGGCTTCTAAAAGTATTCACACTTCTTTAGTAATTTGGGGGGTATTGTTTCAGTGATTTAATTTCCCATGAGATTATATAATTAATATAATTAAAATATTCGAAATTCGTTGTTGATTGTTGGAAGTCATGCAAGAGTGAAGATGGCAGAGTGTTTTGGTGTGAATACCGTAAGCCGTTTTCGTTTTCCAAAAACTAGGAAGAAAAATCAAGGTTGTTAGAAGAGAGTATCCCTAACTCAAAAGCTTAGAAAAGCAAACAAGCGATTAAAAATTTCGCGAATGGCAGTTAAATAGGCAAGTTTGGTCCGGGTTGCGCCGTCTATAGAGATTTGGCAAATATGGATGCCAACGTAACGCTTTAAAGTACTGACTGATTAGGTTTGTCGAGTGGGAAGCGTACTATTGTCCTTGTGTTGGATTTGGTTGTGATCCAGAACACGTGTGGTTTTCATCTGTGTTTTCATTGGGTATCAAAACTCGTGCGTGTGACGAATTTAGCCATCTTTTATTGGCTATCAAAATTATGAATTATTAACGAGTTTTAAATTTAATAGTTAATAGTTATTAAGTTAGCGATCCTGTATACTTAAACTCCAATTTTGTATCAACCGTCACTTCTGAACATGTATGCAGAAGCATACGAAACGTCAAATGACACTTTTATATCTGATGTTTGTCACCGCTGTTTGTGTGCTACTTACAGTTCTGTGCTCAGTTACTAGGCCTTTGAATAAAAGCGAGGCTGGAGTTGACTTTCAATTGCTTTGATACAAACTCACTGCTTTTCTTATGTAAATAGAAACTCCTTATCGTTCCACCGTGTGATTTACAAAAGTGCTAACCGTAGGCTTAAACATTATTTTTTAGGACTAACGTTAGCATTGGTAAAGATTTGGATTGTTTCAGCTATGGTGAAACAACGACCTCAACCCCAACCTGCACTTTACACCCTCCGAGCTCCATAAGAGTATATTTTGTTTAAAGATCCACCAAAAGCCATTGGCGTTACAATGACTTCGACGCCATTGCAGGTTAATTAAATATTCTACTGTGTCCACCTGGTAAATCTGCGCATTTCTACTACCCCCTGAAACCTACCAAAAATATGCGCAGAAGACTCTACGCACAAAGACACTACTTAGCAGGAGATTGACAGCATAGACTTTTCCCGACAGGGAAAAAAAAAAAAAAGAGAAAACGGAGAAATTCAACTCGTTTTCTGCCACTGGATTGCCATATGGCAACCCATCAATTATCACTTTCTTTTAGGTACAAATAAAACTTTTGTTGTTGATGACAGTACGGATTTAATGAATAATGAACGTATCTTCTTACCCACGCACATGCGCACTCCGTATCCAAACTGCAAGTTTGCGAACGCGTGTTGTTCATCTTTATTTTCCCTCATCCATCGTTCTGGTCTAAACTCTGATGGGTCTTTGAAGATATTCTCGCTATGGCAAGCGGAATAAAGGTCAATAACAACGATTGTCTGCAGAAAGTACACGAACGAAATAAAAGGCATCAGTTTCACCTAAATTCATTGTTTGGTTTAAAAAAAAAATTGTACCATTTCTGGCAAATCCGTGCATTCGAAAGTGGCTAAAGCAAACCCTAGATTTTTAGCGGCCTCACCTACTGGCAAATATTTAAAACATACCTTGTTCATCAATTTAGTGGCACTTGTGCGTATGTTGAGTCAGAAACAAAAATCACATATTGATAATATCACCACCACGTTACACATTTGTTTTAAGAAATTAACATAATTGAATTCGTTTATCCGTTGCCCCACTTTTGCATGTCGCTTGGTCAGAGGTTGATCACACTGCGCATGCACTTATGAATCAACCTGGCTTTATATTCTATTTGAATCTCCCCTCCCCTCTTTTCCTCTTCAGCGTTTTCTTTATTACCACGTTTTGAAAGAGGCTTTTCGCACTGCTCGTTCCCCACTGAATATCTAAAGGGCGCGTAACGCGGGTCCAAGAAAGTCCAGTCAGATAGCAGCAAATTTTTCGCTCTTGGTTAGGATTGGAGTTTGGGTTAAGGATAGGGTTGTGATAATAAAAGATCAATTTTGTCAATAAAAGGAATCCTTTTTGACCCGCGACAATAGGCCTTTTGCAACTAACGATCACATGGTACAAAATCCGCCATGCTAGAGGGCAAGCTCATTATTATTCTCCCACTGGGACATTAAAACAAAGAGATCTGAACCAGTCAAGCTTGACTTGCCTTTGCTTGCCCTCCAGCATGGCGGATTTTGTACCATGTGATCGTTAGTTGCAAAAGGCGTATTAAACACTCTCTTCTCCCACATTCATTCCCTCACAACATCTAACACCTACAGCTGGCATTTCTCCTACAGTGAATCATTTATTTCATATTATTATGATGCAGCAATCGGGAAGGCTTTCTGTGTAACAAATCACCGATCCATTGTAAAGGAGGAACTCGACTTTACGAGCTTGTGAAGGACTTGAAAACTGTGTAGTCTGTTATGTCAGGGTTTCCTTAGATCAAGATTCTTTTACATAAATTACACTGTAAGTCGTTTGTTATACCGAGGCGTCCTCCTGTGTAAGTTCTTCCTTTGCTTGTAAGTATGCCAACACTGGGACCACTGGAGACGCAAAACATAAACAAATAAATAATTAGATTTATATTAACTAATACAAGGTGTACATATATACATTTTATATTCTAGTCCACAGGCTGTGCCCGCAATGATATTGACATATACACTGAATTATTTTACCATACTACTACTACTATAACTACTACTACTACTACTACTACTACTACTACTACTACTACTACTACTACTACTACTACTACTACTACTACTACTAATACTACTACCACTACCACTACCACTACCACTACCACTACCACTACCACTACCACTACCACTACTGTTTTGCATAACGCATATATTTTTGGCATAAAGATGGAGCTTATAAAAGGAATAATAGGTACGTGTGAAAAGAAACGTGTTTTACATATCACGCATATTTTTGTGAGAGTATTAATAGATACGTGCCTCGCCTCATAAAGTCAGAAGAGAAGGCAACCAGAATTGTAAGTAGTTTTCTTGTATCCCTTGGCTTTTCTTGTAGTTAGTTGTGTTTTGGGAAACTTTGTAACTTATGTTATTTTCTTTCCTTTGTAGTTTGACAAAAACGTAAAACATAGACTTGTAAAACTCAGTACTTGTCCAAAAATCTGTTTCCTCGACGTCTCTTCCGAAGGGATACTCATATATCCAATTCAGTCAAAAATTCTGTTCAAGAAAGGAGCAGACGACGACGGCACAAGCTCAAGAATCCAATGGTTCAAGTCTGAAGCCCACGAACGGTCCAGAGATCGACAAGTTCAGGACAAAAGGCAGTGAAAGCTCAGGACAGCAAAGAATCATGCAGCATTCAGGACAGTCGAGTTTGTCAGCCAAACAAAGGTAAAATAATTCCTTATTCGTTCAACGAAACAAGAAACAAACGGATCAAGTCAGTAGAAGACAAGTTCAGGAGTTCCATTAACTGTTGGCTCTGTGGCATCCGACAACCAATTGAAGTTTGAAAACTGTTGAACTGAGATATTTGAAAACTCTTGAACTGTGACACTGCTGTTTATTTCCTAAGACTCGCAATAAATTCCAGTTTATATGTAATTTCAAGACCTTTTCGGATTTTGATTCCTTACGATAATTATCGCGAGCAATAGTTAAAATATTTTCATTACTCATTACAAGTAATCGACGAAATCTATTAGTTATCTAAGTATATAGTACAACGTACTACACTGTTAGTAAGTTTAAGCAATTTAGTCGCCAAATAGTTGCGTGGAAAAATGCCTCCTAAGGTTGACGTAACAACGCTAATTGCAAAAAGGGACAGTGCAATAGTCTCTTTACACGATCTTCTCGAAGAATTTAACGTACTTTTCGAAATCCAACCAGTGATAAGTATACTCGAAAACGTTTATAAGGAAGTAGAAATTAAGTACAGAAGCGTTAAAAAGCAACAAGAGGCAATTGCGGAAAAGTTGTGTGAAGCTAGCACAGAAGGCGCGGAAGAATTAATGAAAGCTAATCGAGAGCTCGGAGAAAAAGTCAAAGTTGATTTTCTACATTGCAGTGAAAAATTCGCAACTTATCAAAAGGCGTGGAATGTTAAAAAATCGTCCGTAGAACACAATGCGCTTGATGTTATGGCAGAAGCAGTGAATGACCGAAGTGTTAGGCTCGCAAAAGAACCCTAATCAAGGACTTGAGAAATTGTCAGTTCCGACATGGGATGGCAACAGGAAAACTTATGCCACTTGGAAACGCGAATTTACATATTGGATGATTAAATACAAGCAAGATGATGACGAACAGCTTCAGCGACTCAGAAAAGCGCTTCCAAAGAACTCCTTTTGGTCCGATCAAGTCAAGCCAAGTACGTCCATAGAGCAGGCGTGGAAAATTCTAGATACGGAATTTGGTGATGAAAGAAATTAATGGACACGTTGCTGAATGAAATTACTAATCTCAGACCTGTCAAAAGCGACTCATTCTCACTTTCTCGTTACGCATCAAGAATCCAAAGCTTCGTAAATAACATGGAACAAAACGGTTGTCCTGTAACAAGTTCCTCTGAAGCTCCCTTTGTCACGTCACAATTACTGTCCAAATTAGATGGAAATGACAATGTTGAATTTGGCCGCGAAATGCAACGCACGGGTAAAGGAGAAAACGTGTCAAATCTGATTGATTGGCTACTGAATGAAGCAAGTCTACGATCGCGAATCAAAAGAGAAACTAATTATCAACGAAGTAATTCAGGCATTCGTTCCGATAATCATGCCAATGAAAGCGAGACAAATACCGACGAGAAATGCCCGCTTGGATGCGAAATAAGACACCTACTTTCAGCATGTCCCACTTACCAAAAGGTACATGTAAACCGAAGATGGGAAATCGTAAAACAAAACAATCGCTGCAGGAAATGCCTAAGAGCTCATCACACGAACATTTGCAAAAAACCTGATGGCACTACTTGCAACAAATGCACTCGACGCCATCACCGTTCCTTACATAACGAAGACACGTCAACAAGAGAATCCAGGCAAGATCCTGAAAACGCAACAGCTTCAAATACAAGCCAAGAAGCCTGTAATTACAATATTCAAGGGAAAAGAAGCGTTCTCACTATTTGCCCTGTCCAAATGGTGAAGATAAAAGACAAAGACGGAAATTACATCGAAGTATTAGCTATGCTCGATAGTGGTTCAAACACAAGTTTCATCTCGAAGAATGTTGCAAAGAAACTTGGAATTTGTGGTTACAAAACACATCTCACGATGAACCTCGCAGGCGGTCAAAAAAAGTCTGAGGAATCAGAGCTCATCGATCTAGCTGTTTCCTCGACTCTGGAACAAAGCGTTCAGAAATCTATGCAAGCTTATGCCATTAACAAGCCATGCAGTTCAGCAAGAACGGTCTTCAGAACGGCATTAGAAAGTTATCCTCATTTAAAACCAATCTCAAACAATTTGCATTTATCAGGCGGAACAGTAGACTTGTTGATTGGTACAGATTTTGCAGACGCTTTCAATGATGTGCATGTGATCTCAGGGAAAAGTGGAGAGCCGATAGCTAAACGAAATTGCTTCGGGTGGTATATCATCGGACCATTTGCCGGTCCAGTAAATCGGCAGTCGACAAGAATTAGTTCAGTGGATGTTGGAACAGTCAGCGTGCTAGAGGACATGAAGAAACTTCTAACACAAGATTTGATGGGAGTAAGACCAACCGAACTTTGTACATGTAGAGATAGCGATCTCCAGGAGAACAAGTTTATCAAATCGATTTCGGAGTCCACCAAAATCGTCGACGGAAGGGTACAAGTTCGAATGCCTTGGAGAGAAGATGGACCTCCAAATGAATCTAACTACGACGCTGCTTACAAGAGAATGATTTCCTCTGAAAAGTCTTTCAAGGAAAAGGATTGCACCGAAATAATCGACTCTGAGGTTCAAAAGCTGCTAGAGCTAGACTTCATCACGGAAATACCCCTTTCAGACGTGAATCACAATCAGCCAGAATGGTATCTTCCTTTACAAGTGGTGTTCACGCCCGACAGAACAACCCAAGTCAGACTAGTATTTGATGCAAGTGCGAAAGGCCCAAACGGAAAATCCCTCAATGACCACCTGGAAAAGGGACCGAACTACATTAACAGTTTATTAAACGTGTTAATGGCTTGGCGGTATGATAATGTAGCATATACCGGAGACGTCCGAAAGATGTTCAACCAAGTGATGATCCGTCCAGAAGATCAAGTCTTTCACCGTTTCTTATGGAGACCAAACGAAAATGAGATGGCTAGAATTTATCAGTGGAAAAGGTTGAACTTCGGAGATAAACCGGCCCCAGACATCGCTGCTGGAGCTATCAACACCTTGGCAAAAGCTTCTCAAGATCGTTTCCCAGAAGCTGCTGAAGAACTCCGTAAACATGTCTATGTCGATGACATTGGAGGATCTAAAGAAAATGAAGAAAGAAGCAAGCAAATCACAAACGAGATAGATTCCATACTTGCCACAGCCTGCTTTCAAGTCAAAGAGTGGAACTCGAACAACCAGAACATTGATCAGTCAGATCAAACTGTCGTGGATTTTCTTGGTCACAAGTGGAACAAAGCAAAGGATACATTTTCTTTCAAAAAGAATGAAATTGCTACAAGTGAGAGTCCAATCACAAAGAGGAATTGCCTTGCATATCTTGCACAACTATGGGATCCAATAGGACTCGTAATCCCAACAACCATCGAGTTCAGAATTGCTCTACAAGAACTATGGAACACAGGTTACTCTTGGGACGATATCCTCCCAGACTCAATCCAGTTAAGATGGAAGACGAATGTTCAAATACTTAACCAACTTCTCAAGTACGAATTCAGTAGAAAGCTCAAACCAGACTATGCAGTTGAATTACCAGAAATCCATGGATTTTGCGACGCGGGAGAGAAAGCTTATGGCTCAGTCCTGTTTCTAAGATGGAAGCTTTCTAATGGAACTTACACCTGTACACCAATCTTGGTTAAAGCATTTGTGTCCCCAATGAAGAAGAAGTCAACACCTCGTTTAGAACTCATGGGATGCCTCTCACTCGCGAGAGTATATAAGACATGCAAGGAAGCATTAGAATTTGCTGGAATCAGCAACTGCAAAAGAATGTTCTGGATAGATTCCCAGATCGTGTTGTCATGGCTAAAAATCTGCCCAAGAAAGTTCAAGCCATTCGTCTCAGTTCGAGTAGCTGAAATTCAGGAAACGATTGACCCAGAAGAATTTCATTTTGTTAAATCAAGCCACAACTCAGCCGATGCCTTAACCAAAGGGATTGCGCCAGAAGCCTTGGAAGACTGGTTAAAAGGTCCCAAATTCTTGAGGAAGCCAGAAGAAGAGTGGCCCGCCTTCAAAGAAAGCGCACCAAACAATGAAGAAAGGAAGTCATCAGATACGAAATGTGTGCAAGTCACGACGACAGAGACCTTCCACGAATTTGTTCAGGACCCAGTTGATCAGAAACAAGTTGTCGGAAACCCTATCATGGAACATTTGATGAAATCGTGCTCAACGTTCAGAAAAGCCAGGAAAGTCATGGCATATGTTTTGAGGTTTATCAGCAACGGAAGAACAAAAGTAAAAAATCGAGACGTAATATTAGTGAAAGAGTTATCACAAGCAGAACTTTGGCTATTTAAATGGAGCCAACAAAGCCTGGACAAAGATAAGATAGACAAAAAGTTGATTTCATCTGAGGACGAGCAAGGATTATTACGCGCACACGGAAGGCTGGAAAATATCAGATCTCTACCAAACGAGCTCCGCAATCCAATTATCCTCCCGAAAGGACATCGACTAGTTCACCTTCTTCTCTACCACCTTCACGAAAAGCGAGCTCATTGCGGCAGCAAAAGCCTCATTTACGAATCCAGACGTCGTTTTTGGATTATAGGCGTACGTCACATGGCAAAGCATCTTACGGCAAAATGTGTGACCTGCAAGAAGTTAAGAAGAAAGCCATTAGAGCAACTGATGGGCCAGCTCCTTAGGCTAAGAGTTGCAGTGGAATTCCCAGCATTCTGCAACACGGCAATCGACATGTTTGGCCCGCTACAGATCAGAGTTGGTCGGAAAACATTAAAGGAAGCACATGCAATTATCTTTTCCTGCATGACTACTAGAGCAGTTCATCTAGAGTTAGTAACAGACAGAAGCACAGATACCTTTCTCATGGCCTTCAGACGGTTCACGTCCTTGAGAGGAAATCCAAACAACTGTTGGTCTGACTGTGGAACAAACTTTATTGGTGCTCAACACTACTTAAAGGAAACCATGCAAGAATGGGACATCCCAAAAATCCAGAGTGCCGTTTGTGAAGAATTTTTTTGTACGTTTCACTGGAACTGGAATGTTCCACGAACCAGCCATCAAAATGGTGTAGTAGAAAGTCTTATCTGTACGAAGAGCACTGGAAGTTTCGTCTAAGACCCAAGTCCTCACAGAAGAACAATGGAGAACCTATCTGGCACAAGTCACCTGTCTCGTAAATCAGCGACCGCTTTATCCCAGTTCCAATGGTATTTGGGAAGGTCCACCCGTCACGCCAAACGACCTTTTAATCGGGAATCATTTTCCACCTCCTGTGCCAGAAGAGCAATCAAAAGTGAATCCAAGGGATCTCGTTAGGAGCACTGAAAAGCGTGTACACGAATTTTGGAACTGTTGGCTGAAGTATTTTGCACCAGACCTGCTACCCAGGAACAAATGGTACCGAAAGAGAGAGAACCTCAGAGAAGGAGATCTTGTTTTGGAGACGGAACCTACTCCCAGAAGAACATGGAAGATGGCAGTTGTACTCGAAACATTTCCTGGCGACGACGGACTCGTGAGGAAAGCAAAGATAAAAACAGCAAATGCAGTCTACGACAGACCTATTCACAAATTATGCCTAATTGCTACCAAAGAGGAATTGGATAATCCGACTTAAGTAAATAAACACGTCAAATTAAGCTGCTCAGTCTAATTAATGGAAATTTAATTATACCTCCGCACTGGGGGGAAGTGTTTTGCATAACGCAAATATTTTTGGCATAAAGATGGAGCTTATAAAAGGAATAATAGGTACGTGTGAAAAGAAACGTGTTTTACATATCACGCATATTTTTGTGAGAGTATTAATAGATACGTGCCTCGCCTCATAAAGTCAGAAGAGAAGGCAACCAGAATTGTAAGTAGTTTTCTTGTATCCCTTGGCTTTTCTTGTAGTTAGTTGTGTTTTGGGAAACTTTGTAACTTATGTTATTTTCTTTCCTTTGTAGTTTGACAAAAACGTAAAACATAGACTTATAAAACTCAGTACTTGTCCAAAAATCTGTTTCTTCGACGTCTCTTCCGAAGGGATACTCATATATCCAATTCAACTACCACTACCACCACTACTAATAATAATAATAATGATAATAATAATAATGATAATAATAATAATAATAATAATAATAATAATAATAATAATAATAATTTCTTACAATAATCAGCTACACCTTCATTTTCAAATTAAGAGCTTCTATAGGAACTGGTAATGATATATTTGTAAAATGCTAGGAAACTAAAATTCGCTTTCTCGATGGAAATCTATTTACAAAGGCACCAAAACCAATTCAAGTTTTCTCTCCGTGTTTGAGTTAAATCCGCAGTTTGCTGCCATCTGGCTTGGCACCAAGACGACTTTTGAACTGTTCGAAGAAAGTTTCACATTGTGAAATATTATTTGGGGCTGGGTGCATTTTAAAACAGAGATAGACTAGGTGTGTCCCATTGATGCGTGGCATCGTCTGGGCTTAGCTGGTGTGAATATATTCTACAGTGCTGCTCTTAGAAGTGCCAGAATTAACAGATACATTACAGGATTTTTGTAATTTGGACACTCCTCTCGGATACTGATTTTGTCCTCACGAGACATGCGGGATTCTTATATTGTGGGTATCACAATTCCCTTTGTGTCTCAAGAACGAAGAGGGTCTAATTCGTCAAACTTCACAGTTATTTTTCTTTTTGTTACCTTGAAAACATGTTAAAACAAGCGGTTGGCAAGTTCACAAATGGCTTATCGGGCCCGAAATGTTTTCGGGACTTTCGAGAAACGGGCCCTTACTGACCCGGGTTGCTCGAAGCATGGTTAGCGCTAACCAGCGTTAAATACAATGGAAACCTATTCTTGGTTTGCATGCACGCGATGAGACGGCCATTTTGGTGTACAAAACAATTGAAAATAGCCCCACAAGTTTTGCATAAAAAAGAGTCAACTTTCCAAAAGACATTTTGCTGCATTTTTCTGTACATCAACATGGCCGACGTGACGTCAGATGTAAACTATCAATAGGTTTTGATACCTGTTAAGCAACGGTTCGCGCTAACCAGGCTTCGAGCAACCGGCCCCCGCTTATCAGCAATGATCACCATAATCATTGCCACTGTCCTTGTCGCCTTTGTCATTGTCATTGTTAATGTCACTTTCACTTTCATTGTCACAGTCGTTGTCACTGCCAATGCCACCGTCGCTGTCAATGTAACTCACTGTCACTGTCACTGTCATTGTCATTGTCAAGGTCAAGGTCAATGTCACTATCACTGTCACTGTCACTGTCACTGTCATTGCCACTGTCATTGTCATTATTACTGTCACTGTCATTGTCAATGTCACTGTCACCTTCACTTTTAATGTCACTCACTTTCATCGACACTGTCGCTGTCAGAGACGCTGTTACTGTCAATGTCAATGTCAATCACTGTCACTGCTATCGTCACTATTAATGTAACTCACTGTCAGTGTCACTGACTTTCACTGATGCTGTCTCTGTCAGCGACGCTGCCACTGTCTGTGTCACTCACTGTCACCGCTATTGTCACTGTCATTGTTAACTGTCATGTTCACTGTTAATGTCTCTTACTGTTACTGTCAATTGTCACTATCACTGTCAATGTCAATTGTCACTGTCACTATCAATGTCAATTGTCACTTGCACCGTCAATGTCAATTGTCACTGTCACCCGTCAATGCCAATTGTCACTGCCGCCGTCAATGCCAATTATCACTGTCACTGTCAATTCCAATTGTCACTGTCACCGTCAATGTCAATTGTCTCTGTCACTGTCACTGTAACTGTCAGTGCCATTGTCAATGTTAATTAATGTCAATGTCATTGTGAACGTCATTGTCACTGTTACTGTCGTTCTCAAAGTATTATTCGTTGCCATCTCCAACACGATCAATCAAAGAGGTGGTAAAGTCAATGAATTTATACAAGTGGAAAGTTTTATTACCGTCAAGGTATATTTACCATCACTTGAAGCTTCGATTCCCTTTTCCCCTTGTTCGTTAAGCTCTTTTATTTTTTTGTTCACGAAGCCATTCCCAATCTCTTGGGAAACGTCAGCAACCTTGAAGAATTTCTTGAGCATCGGTGTATCCATGTAAGGTCGCATTAGATTACTTGGTATGCTAAACATTAACTTCTGAGATAGGGTGAGGAAGTCGTGAATGGCACGAATGTACTTCAAGGCTTCTTCTGGCGGTTGATCGTTGTACAGCCCCAAGCGAGAATCAAATACCATTGTTCCGATACCTAGGTAAATACAAAAGAGTTTTTATTCCGGACAATGCAAGAAATGCAAAAACAAAAAAAAAACAAAAAGAAACATGCAGATAATTTGATTGTTTTCCCTTTTTCTTCCAAACGTCGCAAAGTGTCCCGCTCAGGGTAACGTAAACTTGCTATTTGGAACAATTCTTTGTTTTTGCGGCGGGTCTAAACCACAGGTCACACTCCACAAGTCACTCGTTGCAGGTCATTGTTTTACATTTTTGAAAGTAACCCAAATCCCTCAATTTGGTTAACCCTAGGCCTAAAAACCAACCGGTCCACTGAGTCTCAGGATTGTGCGATATTTCGTACTGGAGTTATTCGGAAAAATGTATTACTCAAATTTGTAGAGTTTAGTATGGAGGTGCCGTGTTGGTGTACTGCTGAAGTACACCAACATGGCGGCCGGAAACCTGTAGAAACATCTGGAATTTTGTTTGGCTGTCTTTAACACTTTCTGCTGTATAATGAGCTAGCAAAACATTTGTTTAGACATGTCTCCTAGTATATTGGCGGTTTAGGTCACAAAAACACGAGGGAAATCGAGGTTTTCATGCAACTGGCATGTTTTTCGAAAGTCGTCAACATGTCACGCACTGTGAAAAACTCTGAAATTTAAACTGCTCTATTTTCGAAACGAAGCACAGCACCGAGCTGAAAACATGCAAACAGATGTACTTTTAAAACCTCTTGTGGCAAGCTGATCGAGATAGAAACTCAAAAGGCTCTTTAGTTTTGTATTTTACTTTTTTGTGACGTTAAGTGCAAACCAAGCAATGGGATCCGGAACTGCTGGAACTTCTTTGCTGTTCTGCCATCTTGTTCTCCAGAATGCCAACCTTCCCGCACACGGGAAAGGACATTTCATGACATCACTTCCTGTTTTGCGAAATCATTTCCGCTCTCTTATCTTTTATGGAACATCTTTTAGATCGAACATGTTTTTAGTTGTATCGGACATCTTTGAGCAAACTGTTCTGTTTTGAAATGTTCGTGATATTTGCTTTGGGTTGAAGAATAAATTACTTATAAGAATAACAGAGAGTTTCCCGTATTAAGAAAAAAATTTCATGCATTAAAACTCTTTTCCCTAGCCCCCACCGAAAATGATGGTTTCAGGCATCATTTTTGTAAGATTCGTAGCGCAGCGTCCTTTTCATCTATCGCGCTGAAATTTGGCGTGTTTACTGGGGAGATATATCTCCAGTTTCCCTGAAAATCTCGGCTTTCTAGCTTTCAAGACGCCTACATGACGTCCATTCTAATTCAGGCAATTTGAGCCGATGCGATGACCAAATTTTCAATCGATCGCGGAGCTCTCGCGAAGCGGTTTTTCTAAAGTTTTTCAGCCAAAAAATTACACTACATGCTTCGGAATAGATAAAGAAAAGGATTTGTGGTTCATTGGTTAAAGAAAAATGGAAGCTGAGAGCCCAATAGCACAGTTGACTATAAATTTGTATTTTGTTCCTTTTTCGATATTTATCATAAGACATAAAATCGTTAATAATCATAAATTGTGGACAGAAGTCAGTCTTTAGGGTTTCAAGGTTTTTATTTATTTGCCATGATTACATATAATGTATCCGATTTATTAACGAAAATACAACAAATTGTAAAAAAGGCGAGGAAGCCCATAAAGAAACTATAAGAGCTTATGGAGCTATGGGCTTCCTCAAATTAGACTAGGAAATTAAGTTTAACATAGCACTGGGACGTAATACAATATATTATTAAGAAGACGAAAGAGTGCACACACACATTTATCCACAAAAATACAAAAGCGTAAATACCTCGAAGAATTTGATGCTACTAACAATACAGAAGAAATCTTTTAAGGTTTTTGCAAAACTGAGCGGCGGTAGATCCAGATGACTTATTTTGACTGTCAAGAGAATTGAAAAATTTAGGGCCTTGGAAGCGGATTGAAAATTTTCGTTTATTAGTCGAACTAATGGAATATAAAAATTGCAATTAGATGAGTACCTAGTATTATAAGGATGAATATAATTAGCCAGTGTAAACATGTCATTAAATGAATTCGGAAGTAAACCTTTAGAGAAGAAAAACATCAGCTCGGCTGATTAAATTGCTTTATTTTCCATGCAAATATACCATATTCGTATTCTCAATATTGAAATGGAACTAGCTTGCAATGGAAGCTAATTAACAATTATTCCATTCGCGCTTGTTGGATATGAGATGGTAAATAGCCAACGAGGCGCGTAGCGACGAGTTGGCTATAACCAGTCTCATATCCAACAAGCGCGAATGGAATAATTGTTTTATTAAAGTCCTTTAAACTCCAAAAGGTTAGAAAGAACGAAATACGAGCGAAAAAAGCGAGCAAATCCGAGCGAAATCAAAAAAACTTGATGAGAACCGATGCGATGTCGTGTAACACCTTGTGGTCAGACAGACGCAGGCTCGTCACAAAAACATTTCTTACCTTTTCGCGTACTTCTAAACGTCGGAATTTAACCCAGCTGTCCAGAAAAACTTTTTTTTCGCTTTCTTCAGAGAGAAATTTCGCTTTCCGACGAAAAAACTTTTAGCTTGGCAACACTTAGATCAATCATTTACCATACAAGGTCAAACCAAGGTATATGAGCTGATAACCGAGATTGAGTGAACCAATCAGAGCACGAGAATTGCATTATCCCAGGTTGAGAATTTAATAATGTGGGATATATATTAAAATGATTTTGCATTTGAAAAGGTTCCCCCACATTAGCCCTCATTGCAAGCTAGTTCCGGTCCAATACTGAGAATACGAATATATGGTCTATTAATAATACCTCGTGGATGGCATGTATACTAAATTAAAAAGTACAAAGTTTGATCAAGACATTTGAGCTTGTGACGTCACGCCAACACGAACAGATGCATGTAGCCACGGAGTGATGGCTACAACAAACGTTTCTCGACACGAAAAGCAGAACGATTCTACGACTTTTGAACAATTTCTTTGCTCGTCAGATTTAAGTGGTGAAGTACACGACCACTTGATATTTATCTCAGCTTTAAACGCTTTTCTATCCATTTCTGCATTTCTTGGAAACACTTTGATTCTAATTGCTCTCCGCAAGGAGTCGTCACTTCATACGCCTTCCAAAGTGTTGCTTGGAAACCTTGCAACAACTGATCTTTGCGTTGGTCTTATTTCGGAGCCACTCTATGTTACTTTATTGGTGACTATATTGCAGGAACATTGGAATATTTGTCTCTACTTACTGGACCCAGTTTTTGTTTCAACCACCATTTTGTGTGGGGTGTCTCTGTTGACAGTTACTGCGATAAGTGTGGACAGAATTCTTGCCCTGTTGTTGCGTCTGAAATACAGACAAGTTGTAACTTTGAAGCGAATCAACCTTGTCGTAACTACGTGTTGGGTAGTGTCCATTGTCTCTTCATCAATGAGGTTTTATTCGGATCCCATAATAACCTCACGGTACACCAATATAGTTGTTTCACTATGTTTACTAACCTCGATCGTCTGTTACGCGAAGATTTTCGTCAACCTTCGTCATCATCAACACCAAGTACAAAACCAAGTTCAACAACTGAACCAAACCAATCAATTGAACATAGCGAGATACAGGAAGGCAGTTTTCTCTGCACTGTGGTTGCAATTTACCTTAGTCGTTTGTTATCTACCACAAGTAATACCATTAACTTTGATCATTCATTCGGAGCCGTCTTCATCTGTTGCTCTCGTTTGGAGTTATACATTTACTTTAGTTTTCTTAAACTCCTCATTAAACCCGATTCTTTACAGCTGGAAGATAGAAGAAGTGAGGCAAGCAGTGAAGGACACAATCAGACAACTTCTTTGTTGTTAATCGTGTAAGCTCATATGGAAATATATCATCCTTAGCCTATCGCGAAAAAAAAAACGATGGTTAACAAATAAGATTATTCTCCAATAGCTGTAGTTTAACCTAAGAGTGATACTCAGTTTAGTTCAAGTTGCTTGTATGTTAATGAAATTTCATTTTTTGGTGGAGTAACAACGGTTGTAAATCAAAACTGAAGTTGTACTTTATTAACATTTCTTTGTAATCTTCAATAGCGAAACGAAAAAACTGAATAAATGCCAATTCTACCTCGGGTGGACTGCATTATTTAAACATGATGGAGTTAGGATGAGCAGTACCCAAGAAGAAATCCGAGAGATCTTTGTGGTGTTTGGATACAGAAAGGTAACATATCGTACGATACAAACTTCTCTGTTGTGAAATGTTCATGGCATCAGTCGCCATTTCCATTTGTCCACATCAGGTTTGTCATTCAAAACATGACATGTCTACTTTGTGTGGAGAAATACATCACCTAAAACTGCAGCCAGAAGTTTCCAGAATTTAAAAAATATTTTCTGAAATTGAAAATACTAGTTTCTAGCCCAATAGCTGGATAATATTGTTGTGTTAAAAAACTGCTACATGTAAGTGTGTGAAAAAAATCATTCTTTGCTGGTAAAACCAGCTGCTCAGCAACTTAAATTGTACTTCCACTGAAGTCGATAGCTCAGTGATGGGATGTTTGACAAATTAAAAAGCGTGAATTTTGATCATATCTTTTCAGCTTGTTGTTAAACTCACGCTTCCACGGTATCGTGTTGCTATTGCAGAGTAATGACTACAGCAAAAGTTTGTAAAGACAAAAAGCAGAACTATTTTACTCCGTTTGAACAACTCTACTGCTCACCAGATTTACTCGGTAGCATAAAAACTATCTTCAACCTGCTCTCTTTTTGAAATATTTTAGCCACAATTATTGTTTTCTTGCTTAAACATCGTCTTTCAAACTTGTCAGTTTTCTTTGTGTTGGGGAATAAATATTTTCGTGCGCGCTATAATAAGATGGATTACTTACTCATATTTTTGTCCCTTTTTCAATTTTTACAATCAAACAAGAAAAAATAAAGTACTCCTAAACCCGAGTTAAAAAAGGCAAGTCTTTGGCAGTCAAACCAGCTCCATCTCCTGTTTGTCTAAGCTGCTAGTTCATATATGGCGTATTTGACAAATGTTCTGGCTGGTATGTCAGATTATAAGTTGTGTTTGTTTTCTTTTTCTTTTTAAAAGTGCCTTTTCGTTATTAATATGTTAGATTCGGGTTCTCGAGTTAAAACATAAGTTATGAAACGTGGCACTTGGCTACTGAGTGATAATACTTGTTTGAGCTGAAGATATACTCCTGGGGACTCCCCACAACTGTGACAACTGCGCATTATTTTTTTGACACTTTCGGAATCAATTTCAATTGGTAAATGACGCTCTTACCCAATAACATCAGAATTATGGTTAAAACCTCCTTTTAGCCGATGATCTTCCGGATGTATTCAATTGTTAATAAAATCCTGAAGAGACGAAAATATAGCTGCTAAAGATTACGGTCTCCGGGCTGAAAATTCGCTTCATATTTAACAATTATTCCATGAGCGCGCTTTGGATAAGAGATGATAGATAGCCAACGAGGCGCGTAGCGCCGAGTTGGCTATAATCATCTCATATCCAACAAGCGCGAGTGAAATAATTGTTTTATAAAAAACGCCCACAAAATATAGCAAACAAGACTACAACAAAAATAAAAAGGCCCAAAAACTCTCGCGTATGCTTTCCGTGTTTGTAGATCATGGTATAATGGCTCATAACCCATGATTGCTTAGCCAATCAAAACTCTCGAATTGCATTATCCAATGATCCAGTTTTTAATAAATACGTATATCTATTTGGAACCGCCAGTCGCCGTGTTTAAAATTGCACCGGAAGTTAGATATTCAATCGCTTAACCAATCACAAAGGCGTGATGGTAAACTCTTTTATTTAACGACCAATCAGAAAAGTGTCCAGATTCTGGGCTACGAGCAGGTGACTCGTATCAGGCGTTTTTTTTTTCTTCAGTCCCCTTCTGTTGAAAACTGAGAACGCCTGATCGCAGGTTGTGTATTTATCGCCAGTCTTACAGAAATGCTCCCTTCAGTAAAAAGGTAAAAAAAAGTGGATATGATCTTCAATTTTCCCGCAGAGGAGCTTTTTTCCTCAAAGACTTCGGGAATTAATATCGATAACGTTAAGTACACGCGATATCATGACGTGATATAAGTTGTCAATCAGCACTATTTGTTCATGCAGTAAAAGGTCGTCTTTCAAAATATGACAGGTTTAATTTAAGTTGAGGAATAAATTACTTATAAGGTTAACAGGAAGTTTTCTGAATTGAAGAAAGATTTCCTGAAATGGATAATGCTAGCTTGCACATGTTGCAACCAAGTAATTCACTTGACTATAAAATTAATGTATATTTTTGCCCTTATCGCGGTATTCATCATGAAACAAAAATTGCTACTACACCTAAACTGTGGAAGAAAAATCAGTCATTGGTAGTAAAACAATCTGCCAGGCTAGTTAAATTCAGTTTTACGAAATCTATTGTTCATGGATGTCACTTGTAATAAATTAAAAACGTGAATTTTGATTGAGGCATTTCAGCTTGAAGTTAAAGTCGCTCCAACACTTCAGATAGTCATACCGCTGCGGCAGATTAATGGCTACAGCAAACGTTTCTGAAGACGAAAAGCAGATCACATTTACAACTATATTGCTTACCAGATTTAACTGCTGGAATACACGGCCAGTTGACATTTATCTCAATTTTAAACACTTTTCTATCCATTACGGCATTTCTTGGAAATACTCTGATCATAGTCGCTCTTTGCAGCGAGTCTTCGCTTTATCCGCCGTCCAAACTCTTGCTGAGTAACCTTGCAACAGCTGATCTTTGTGTTGGTCTTACTGTAGAGCCTCTCGTTGTTGATTTTTTGAACAATGGAAAATTTGTCGCTTCTTATCTCAATAACATTGTCAACCTATGGAATTGTACTTGTAACTCTGTGCCTAAGAGTAGCCTTTCCAGTATCAAAGTTTTTTAAAACTTTTTGAAACAAACTCTGACAAGCATTTTGCGAACAACATTTGACGTGGCAAGCCCGTGCACTTGGTCTTTTGTGAGATCAAAGGCATGCCATCTTTCGTAGCGCACACTAAACTGTTCTTTTTGATATTTATATATGCTGACATTATTGTGTACTTTTTAGCCTTTTTAACTAAATTTTCTGCTTGGGCGGCACTTTGCATTGCATGGGTCCTTTGGTCTCGTTCGTGCTTAATAACAATAATAATGACTGACAAATTTTCATTCTTTTGTTTTAAGCTGATAAACAATAATAAACTGCATTTACACGCTGAAATTTTAAGCTATTGAGTGAATGACGTCAATTTTCCCTAGATCCAACCCAATGAGATCCAGTCGGTCAGTTTTGAACGTGAGTAATAGCGGACCATGAAATCCAAAACTTATACTCAAAGTAAACAACCTTTGGATAAAAATCAAAGCTCAAAATTTTGCCGGGCAGATGTTAAGCAAACACACTTTCAAAATCTGAAGAAAAAAAGGACTTGATTTTTTTTATCATAGTACCACTTTAAGTACTACACTCCAGACACTATAGATATTTCAACGGAAAAAATAAGCGTCATAGGTACTTTAAGGGAATTTTTCAGTACAGGACGTTTGGAACCAAACTGTAGTGACACCAATAACAATACAGAAAGGTATGACTTTTGATGGACGAACAAAAGAACCCAATGAGAGATCTTTTGTTTTCATCCACCAACATGGCGGCGATGACGTCACGTGAAAACCTCCTTTTATGTTCCAACATGGCGGCGATGACGTCACGTGAAAACATTTCGTACTTATAATAATCAGTTTATTCACTCCTTTCATAGTTAAAACTACAGAAGGGTCAGCAATTTCAAATTACATACAACGTCTAATATAAATCTAAATATAACTATCACTTACTCTCTGTGGTAAATCTCGACAACTCTCCTTCCAAGTCTGAAATGCAATCATCTGGTCCGCAAGCCTCCTTCAGCTTAACAAATCTTGAAACAGCATCGTCAGCAACAGCGTTGAAGTTATCAAGATTTTCTTCTACAGTCTTTGGGCGCATCACTTTGGGAGAAATAATTTGTCTTAACCTGTGCCACTCTTCTCCATCCCTAAAATTAAAGACAAATCAAAGATGCGGTTTTTATTTCTTGCAGACAGCACAAGCTTTGGAACAGGTTTCGTAAAAACTAGCACTCACTTATGTACGCCCAATTTTTATATCCAAGCCTAAGCATTTGAGACCTATTTCCAACAATAATGTTAGTGTTATATTAGGGTTAGCGTTAGGTTAAGGTTTGAGTAAATCCAATTAACTGCGCAAACCTTATTAATCTGCACGAGTTTCGTTTCTTGCGTTAAATAAACGGTGATAATAAACAATAAACGTGAAGCAGGGAACTTTAGCACTTGCGCTGTTCCCCAGGGGCAATAACAAATCCCGATGCTTCTTCGTCCTTCCTAGAGGCATTAATCCGAGCATGCAATTAATGAATGCTTGCTTCCTGATTCAAAATTCTGATCAAATTTCGTGACATAAAGCTCACGACAATAAGCCATCGTAGCCACGTACGTCACACCTAATCCAACACTTCCATTTTTTCTTGGCGATGCGAAATCCAAAAATCCGTCGTCAGTCTTTGAGGATACTTCCCTTGAGCTCGAAAAACTTTCTCAGTGTCATTCGGATCGATGATATGGATCATTGTGTGACCGCTAAAACTTTCCTTATAAATGGGGCCATATTTTGCGAAGAGAGATTTGCTGAGCTTGTGTCCCTTCGCAAAGCCTTCAGATTTGCGATAAAATTCCACGAAGGACCTTAAACCTCTTGCAGGACAAGGGATGTCTTCGAATGAGCGCACTTGAGAAGCGCCGACTTCTGCTATATCTGGGTTCTTAACACAGAAAGCTTCGCTTTCTTCAAGCGGCTTCGGTTGCGTTGTTTGTGGTCGCCAGAAAACTGGCAAGGCCTAGCATCGTCGAGTTTCTTGAAGAATATTCTTACGAATTGTAGCAAGGAACATCTTGGAACTGAATATTTCGCTATAGCGTGGTTAGAGTGTCGGAATTCCTTATTTAGGTCGGTTGGGAGTCAAGAGTCACGTCCAGAAGGCACGCCGCAGACATGCGAGGCTCTCAAAAGTCACGCAATTTGAATACAACAACAGATGAATCTCCGGACTTGTATTTTGTGCTTTTAAAGAACTCTTTCGAGGGCATATTTTGCCAGCAATATCTGACAGGCTCATTAATTATGGGAAAGAACATTGCGTAAAGGAAAACGCAATGTCTTTGGGCTTGAAGTGGCATAGGGCCAGTTGTAGGGCTTTGTGTCAAAATCATTACCATATGCAAATTGCTGATAGTTGCCACATAAATGAGAAAGTTTTACGTACATGTTTTATCTATCTATCTATCTATCTATCTATCTATCTATCTATCTATCTATCTATCTATCTATCTATCTATCTATCTATCTATCTAACTATCTATTTATTGACTATTGGTCCATTACCTCTGACCGATTTGCCTCGAAATCTGATTGGTTGTTTTGTTTTGGTGTTCCTTTCTCATTGGCTGGGGAACTGGTGCGATTTAGAGCAAAAAATAGTGCGATTTGGGAAGCCAATCAGGTTGCATGGATCACCAGTGATTTCTTTATAGATGTAATAAAAACACTAATTTGCTTACGGCTTCAAAATATAGGAACGTAACAGACAGAATGGCATGTTTCTTAGGCTCCCTAGTCCGCCAATAGGGAGCTTAAGGAGGCTCGAAATTGTTTCAAATGAATGAAGGGGTAGTTTCTAAAGAAACTGTGGTGCTGCGTCGGTGGGGAAGTAGTATACAAAAATTTGGTTTTATCAACGGAGTTGATAATGTAAATTGGCCACCGTACAGAGATTCTAACAAATAAACATATTATGTCATTAGATACAGTTAGGGTAATCATATTAAAAGCGAAATTTGGCCAGGTATTAAGTACCCAGCGTAGATTTCTGACATTATATTTTCCTTGAAAATAACGTTACCATGGCAACCATATACCATATATTGAGCCTTAAATTGAACATATGTTGTTTTTTTTGAAGAAACGGGACAAGAAAAATTTCCCATTCAGCGTTACCGGATAATGTTAGAAATACTCTCTAAAATAATTAAAATGCAGCAAAATCTATCGGGCAGTTTTTTGGAAAAAACAGTTTTTTTTTTCACCAACGGAATTTTTTTTTTAATTTGAAAGACAAACGTTTTAAATTAATCTAAGCTAGCATGCAAAAAATGAAAAAAATTCACTGTCTGGAAGCAGAGATATAAGCGAGTAAAGTTGCAAAATCAGGAAAAATGAGGGGTTACAAAATCAGCAATTAAGCATGCGTCACCAGTTCATTCGAGTCCGCGCGCGAGTGGAGCTACAGACCAACACAAACGGATTGAAGTGACCATTAAACCGTTTGTGTATAATTTTTTGGTTTTTGTGAATAGGAGATTTCTATTTATATTCCTTATATATAGCTGGAGCCCTGGGCTCCTGATATAGGAATTACGAGAAAGGTGAGCGAAATTAGCGGTATTTGTTTATTTCTGTTTTCTTTTTTAGTAGATCTATTTAATCCTTGTATATTTTTTAATGTGTAATATTTGGATTTATAATTTTTTTCTTTTGTTATTTTGTACTTTTTAATAGCTGGGTGGTCTGTCTGAGTGTGGGTCTTTGACTCTTTTACGGACTATCCTTATGGCACCTTTTTTGTTTTGTTTTGTTTATTTTTTGTATTTTGTAATTTGCCATTAAATTGTAATAAATAAATAAATAGAGTGGGTTTCAATCGAGTGTCGTAAAACCAAAACCAAAGTGATTACTTTGGCTAATCAAAAAGGACAGAGACAATCAAGTAAACCAAGCAAAACTCGAAGTAATTACACGTAGCCGACAAAAAGCACGGGAAAATTTGCACGCGCGAGCCACAATTGGTTTTGGTTTAACTTCTGATTGGTTGCAAAAGTGGCGAGAAAACTTTGAACCAATCACTGAGTGAAGTAATGAAAAACCAAAGTAATTCGCTAATTACTTTCGACACTCAATTGAAAACCGCTCTAAATAAGTAGATCCATTTGAATCATGAGCTGACGCAAGCACCTTACAAATGGCGTGTGTGGCTTACGCGCGCGCTCTCAGCTAAAAACCCTTTCGAGCCTGCCCACTGACGTAATTTTTGGGGGTGAGTTGCTAAGGATGTAATGGTTAAGTAATTTGAGAGAATTTGGCATTATTTTGGTCAGTTACCAACCACCCTAAATATGACTTCATCATGCCACGCCCATGGTCACGTGACCAATAAAAGAAAACTCTAAATTTGTCTACGTGCTACGCAATTTGGGTATTTAATCAGTGGTTTGATAATTTGTATTCGTTTTTGCATCCAGCCAAGCATGTTTTTCTTTTTATTTTAAAAAAATTTCTTTTTGAAGAGATAAAAGATACTGAAATAACCATAACATTTTCAAAAAAGATGATTTGAAAAAATCAAAACTTAGCTATACTCTGTATTTGGGGGTGAAACGTGCCATAATTTAAAGACTGCTGGAAATTAAGCTTTTTCTCAAACCGGAAGTCAATTCGTTTGCGCATGCGCAGTTGATCTGAGAACGAGCGCGAGGAAGAGCGAGGAAAAACCTTGGATGGAAACAACAGTAAGTGCAGTGATTTTTGCTTATGAGTGACTTTTCTTGTCATCTCACGATATGATGACGTCAGTCACCGGAAGTAAATTTCACTTCCCTAGCAACGCGCAAAAAATCCGTCTGTGGGGCCTTAAGCACGCGCGTTTTTGAGACGCGGAGGGCAACCGGAAGTGAGCTGTTGTCCCTTTTAACTTGTCTTCACACAACCTCATTTACATTGCTAAGTATTGTTTCTCCATTAGAGATGATTAATAGAAAAATGTGGGAGACGCCACTGTCCTGCCACGCGGAATGTTCTCTTCCGGTTGCCGGTCCGCGTCTCAAAAACGCGCGTGCTTAAGCTCCCTATTGAAGACGCCCACAGCAACGACAACGCCACGTAGCAAGAATATTATTAGTGAAAAAGGAAAAATAATCGTGGTTCAAGAGCGGCACGCATTTCCGTGCATTTTTTTGCCATTTTTTTACAAAACAACAACGTGAAGGTACCAAACCTTAGGTTTGACGACAGCGCGAGCATACAATGAACCATTTACTTTTCTACCTTTACTTTAAAAGCGTTAGTACCTATCCAGTTACAGGATAGTTCGTCGTACAACGTGAACAAGATAGAGCACAGGCAGCCCAAGCTCGGCACACGATTTATAGACTTTGTATGGGAAAATTAACTTTGAGCTTATAAATGCGAAAATAAGCTGTAAATGTAGAAATAAACTTCACTTACCTCTACGTACAGTTGTCCTCGTCTTTTCTGTGCAATCGGAGTGCAAACAGTGTCCGTTTTAGACGGGTTTGTGGCTTACGAATTTTCGTTAGTTTCATTAAGAGAAGAAAGGCTCCCACAAATTGCTCTCGCATCACAAAGCAACGGACCGAATCGCCATAAAAACACCACAGCCTTAAGGCCAGGTAAATTTCCTATCATATCAACTCCACTCCGGGACCACACAGCGATTTTTCGCGGATAAATTCCAAATAATGTTCGCCTTTCTATAACCTCCCCACGCGCTCGGCTAGATGTGTGGCTACGGCCATTATAGCTTGATGGCAATCATATTACATTCTACGACATTATATTACAAAGTCCCAACTTTTTGTCCAAAATATGTGCGTTACGCAAAACAAAAAAAACGAGTGTGAATGTTTCATGAGGGGTTCCAAACACCGAGAAACAGATGAAAGCACGACGCCGTAGAGTGCTTTTATTGTTTCGAGGTGTTTGGAACCCCTTATGAAACACGAAACACGAGTTTTTGATATGGCTTCTAAAAGTATTCACACTTCTTTAGTAATTTGGGGGTATTGTTTCAGTGATTTAATTTCCCACGAGATTATATAATTAATATAATTAAAATATGCGAAATTCGTTGTTGATTGTTGGAAGCCATTAGAGTGAAGATGGCAGAGTGTTCTGGTGTGAATAGCGTAAGCCGTTTTCGTTTTCCAAAAACTAGGAAGAGAAATCAAAGTTGTTAGAAGAGAATATCCCTAAGTCAAAAGCTTAGAAAAGCAAACAAGCGATTAAAAATTTCGCGAATGGCAGGTCAATAGGCAAGTTTGGTCCGGGTGGCGCCGTCTGTACAGAATTGGCAAATATGGATGCCAACACTATAAATTACTGACTAAGTTTGTCCAGTGGGAAGCGTACTATTGTCCTTGTGTTGGATTTGGTTGTGATCCAGAAGACGTGTGGTTTTCATCTGTGTTTTTATTGGGTATCAAAACTCGTGCGTGTGACGAACTTAGCCATCTTTTATTGGCTATCAAACTTATGAATTATTAATGACTTTTAAATTTAATAGTTAATAGTTATTAAGTTAGCGATCCTGTATATTTAAACTCCAATTTTGTATCAACCGTCACCTCTGAATATGTATGCAGAAGCACACGAAACGTCAAAATGACACGTTGATATCTGATGTTTGTCACCGCTGTTTGTGTCAGTTACCAGGCCTTTGAATAAAAGCGAGGCTGGAGTTGACTTTCAATTGCTTTGATACAAACCTCACTGCTTTTCTCATGTAAATAGAAACTCCTTATCGTTTCATCATGTGATTTACATAAGAGAGCAATAAGCTTTGTATCAATGCAAGGTCAGCTCCAGCCTCGCTTTTATTCAAAGGCCTGGTAACTGAGCACAGAACTGTAAAATGGTATATTCCCAAAGACTGATCCAGTCCAAATCCAAAAGAGACACGAGCCCCCTCTTGTGAGTTTTGACCACCCCTCCCCCCTTACTGTGATAAAACGCCTTTGTGCCATTTGAGGTGATAAACAATTTACAAAGAAGAAAAGCCAGGTTGGGAATAAAAAGGCAATACTAGCTAGCAGCATATAGCACCCCCCTTGCGGAAAACTGTTTGGCAGAGGTTTCTTTGATTTCAATGTCTAGCGAGAACGAAAGCAACCCTCTACACGGATCTCCTCCAAGTTCTGTCACGCATCACGACGCAACGTGACGTCAATGCACACTGCACTTTCTCTCCTCCGCCAAAAGGACAGGCGTTAAAATTCAAACCGATTATAGCGGGTTTCTAAGCCGGTTAAGAGTTTTAACACTTAATTTCTAGACGACAACGTGCATACCCCCGACTGTTTTCCCCGATTCTGGAAAACACAGACCAACGACATATATTCTCAGAGACAAATTAAAACATGGAACCATGAATAGCAAAATACAAACGGTGTTTTCGATGCTTTTATTTCACTCCAAAAAAGTATTTAAAAGAACTTTTTTTAAAAAGTCAAGGTTAGGACAAGTATCGATATACAAAGGCTTTGTTACTTTTTGAGAAACCCACTTGTGCTAATTATTTGTAAATTAAACTCGAAGTCGTATGATTACCTATGCAAATGCAAGTAATTACATGACCGGAAGAAGTATGTTATGTGCAAAGGAATCTGCGATCGCCAGGGGGCAAACATTACAAGTTTCCAGAAAGAAACGACAGAAAGTTGTGTCTTCGTTAAAAGCAGTGTTGTTGGACAAAGAATAACGCCTCGATTTTATGAGACACAGAAGTGACTAATGCGTGGGCCTGAAAGTTTTTGTGTGATTACTGCGATAAAATCTATCGATTAACACTCTTTCGATTCCGGCTTGCGTAATTCCACTCTCTAGCTGTCAAGTCAAACTCGATCGACAAACTTGATCTTGACCGGTTTATCAGGAACAAGAATCAGCATTTGTATTGATTCCAGTGGTTCGTTGGTATACTCAATGCGGAACCGCTGAAGTAACTGCAAGACCGAAATAAACTCAAGTTGAATCAGGCGGTCTGATAGAGCCTTTTTTTCTTAAAAAAGTAAATAAAAAAGGAACAGAAATTATACACAAAATCTGTTGAGTAATCAAGTGCTTTTGCGAACTGCATGTATGTATGTAAGTATTAGAAGTCTAACAAGACCAAAGAGTCGAACAGCGTTCCGCACGAGAATCACAAATCAAAGATTTCTTAATTCGCTCCGTCTGCGCAGGGTCAATACAAATGCAAATGAGGCAAAGATCGCTTCAAATACGCATGCCCAGCTGGTAACCCAGCCCCTTTTATTGCGAGAGCCAATGTAAAAGACAGCCATCATCCTCACCATACATACACACTTATAATTGACGGCTCTCCGTAGGGGTTTTTCAGGGCCAGTCAAACAGATACTACAGAACAAAACCACAGCTTTAAAAATAGCAATTGGCAGAAGGCAAGAGGCAAACCAGTTGAATCAGTTTACAAGTGCAGATGAGAAGTTGAACCAGGATCATATTCAACAAGTGGTCATGCAGAACGGGTCTTGAACCCGGGATCTCCAGATCTAAAGGCAAGCGCCAACTACTGGGTAACCCTGTCTCCTATAGAACCACCAGATTCTCATTTAAATAACTATGTGTAACTAACCTTGCATAACAACAAGTATGCTTCCATTTCTGCTATTCGTCGACCTGTGGAAAAAAGAAACATTTTGACACATAAAGGAGAGCCACGTCTGTCTACGATCGTTGACGAAAACGCTTTCGTTAAGTTCTTGAAAAGCATGTCTAATAAAACCATGTGCCGCCTGAGTTATTCAAAATTTGGGTGGACAAACAAAGAGTAGTATGGTATTTTCCGCTTCAGCCAATAGGTACTCCTGCGATGGAAGACGCAGGCCCAGGGATCGAGCTCGAATGCGGTATATTTCTCATCATTCTCAGAGCTGCTCAGTCCGGAAACGAAACACTTCTTAGTTTTGTTTTCTTTCCTCAGAAACGAAAGGTATCTATTTTAACTTCAGGATAAATTCTTTACACAGTGTGGTGTAGTAGCCAATCAAACTAGAGTTATTAGAGTTGAGCCTGTCTCAGCGGTGTTAGTTTCAGAAGGTGCGAACTGTTTTCTTCGCTTTTTTTTCGAGTAATTTGAACTTTATCGTGGAAAGAGTGGAAAGGCACTGTATGTGTTTGTAGGCGACGAGGTAGTGTTATATTCGTAAGCCAAGTCAACCCACGGTGTCATAGAACAATACGCACAGTTTATTTCGGAACTTCCTAGAACTTGCTGTACCAATAAAAAACGTGAACTATTCAACTTAAAACAGGAAATAAAAGTATATGAACGTGAATTTTCTTAAGCCGTTTGACTGAGTGTTCTTGTGTATTCTTCCGTCTTCTTATGTGGTTCGAACTACAATCTCGGACAAAAGTAGTTGAGACATTCTTTAAGTTTAGTGTGTTAGACAAAAACTGCAATAAAAGCCCTAAAAAAACTCCCTCGCCCTTCCCCACCCAAAGCAAACTTGTTTGTGAGAAGCGCAACTGAGGTATCAAACAACACTCGTTTGGGAGGGGAGGGGGGTTCCTAAATGGCAGATTTATGTCATTAAAAGAATTTTTTTTTCATATGGACCCTCAAGGTGATCGATTCCCTAATTAAGGCTCTGAGTTTGTTAAACCCATGATCGCCATTCTGAAAAAGTTACCAGAGAATTTCCCATTTGGTTTCAGTAATGTACATAACATCACAGTAAATAAAATATTAGAAATACACCTCACTTCATGATATCCGACGTCGAAAGATGTAATTGTGTCGAAGTCCATTACTCGTCGCTTTCAAGATTCCAGATATTTATTTTCACCGCCTGTCTTGTTTATCCAATTGCCGTTCCATTCTTGAGTGCAGGTTGCAGTTTGCAGGTCGTTGCTTTACTGAAACAACCCAAAGTTTTTCAAAAATGCTAACCGTAGGCTTAAACATTATTTTTAGGCCTAATGTTAGCATTAGTAAAACAATGACCTGCAACCCCAACCTGCACTTTACACACCCTCCGAGCTCCATAAGAGTATATTTTGTTTAAAGATCCACCAAAAGCCATTCGCGTTACAATGACTTCGACGCCATTGCAGGTTAATTAATTAAATATTCTACTGTGTCCACCTGGTAAATCTGCGCATTTCTACTACCCCCTGAAACCTACCAAAAATATGCGCAGAAGACTCTACGCACAAAGACACTACTTAGCAGGAGATTGACAGCATAGACTTTTCCCGACAGGGAAAAAAAAAAAAAAAAAAAGAAAAAAAAAAGAAAAAACGGAGAAATTCAACTCGTTTTCTGCCACTGGATTGCCATATGGCAACCCATTAATTATCACTTTCTTTTAGGTACAAATAAAACTTTTGTTGTTGATGACAGTACGGATTAAATGAATAAAGAACTTATCTTCTCACCCACGCACATGCGCACTCCGTATCCAAACTGCAAGTTTGCGAACGCGTGTTGTTCGTCTTTATTTTCCCTCATCCATCGTTCTGGTCTAAACTCTAATGGGTCTTTGAAGATATTCTCGTTATGACAAGCGGAAAAAAGGTCAATAACAACGTTTGTCTGCAGAAAGTACACAAGCGAAACAAAAGGCGTCAGTTTCACCTAAATACATTGCTTTGGTTAAAAAAAAAGAATTTTTTTCCATTTCTGGCAAATCCGTGCATCCGAAAGTGGCTAAAGCAAACCCTAGATTTTTAACGGCCTTATCTACTGGCAAATATTTAAAACACACTTTGTTCGTCAATTAAGCGGCACGTGTGCGTATGCTGAATCAGAAACAAAAATCACCTATTAATAATATCACTACCACCTTACAAATTAATTTTAAGAAATTATTTCATTTATCCGTTGCCCCAGTTTCACATGTCGCTTGGTCAGAGGTTAATCACACTGCGCATGCACTTATGAATCAACCTAGCGTTGTTTTGCCGGGATTTCAATCTCATCTCCCCTCCCCTCCCCTCTTTTCCTCTTCAGCGTCTTCTTTATTACCACGTTTTGAAGAGGGCTTTTCGCACTCCTCGTTCCCCACTTAATCTAAAGGGCGCGTAAGGCGGATCGCTGTAAATTGTCGCGGGTCGCCTGCAAACTGCCGTGGGTCCAAGAAAGTCCAGTCAGAGAGCAGCAAATTTTTCGCTCGTCAATAGGATTAGAGCTAAGGTTAATTATAGGGTTATAACAATAAAAGTTATCCTTTTTAACCCACGACAATTAAACACTCTCTTCTCCCACATTCATTGCCTCGCAACATCTAACACCTACAGCGGGCATTTCTCCTACAGTGAATCATTTTACAATATCGAAATGCGAAGAAGCAATCGGGAATGCTTTTCGTGTGACAAATCATCGATCCATTGTATTGGAGAAACTCGACTTTACGAGCTTGCGAAGGACTTGAAAAGTGTTTAGTCTGTTACATCAGGGTCTCGTTAGATCAAGATTTTTTTGCATAAATTACACTGTAAGTCGTTCGTTATACCGAGGACATCGCGATCTGAGATTCGTTAATTAAAATCGAAGTTCTGCTGAATTTTACATTTTTTAATGTTAAACAGTTGTGGCAATGAAAAAAATCACCTTTGCTGGAACATGATATCCTGAAAGCACTACGTCTTGATCCAACACCCGAGTAAGGGCTGAGATTGTTGGAGTAAACCTTAAAAGAGAGAAAACCAAGACATAAGATGATAATGATGGTGACGATGATGACAACAATGAAGACGATAAAAAAAGGTAAAGTCCCTACGAGGTTGGTATCAATGGAAGCCGACGGTGCGCCCTTTAGCCCCCCCCCCCCCCCCTCCCCATCCCCTCCCTCTGTCAGTGCTCCGTTTTACGGGTATTTAAAGCTACAACTACACGGATCAGAGGAAAGTCGAAACAGACGTTGAAGTCACCGAGGATCGAACTGGGGACCCCTTTGCTCCGGAAGCCGCGCACTAACTGAACTACGGCTCCTCCTCCGATAATGATGATGATGATGATGATGATGACGATGACGACGACGACAAAATGATAATGATAACGGTGATGATGACGATTATGATGATGATGATGATGATGAGGACGATGATGATGACGACGACGAGGATGATGATCGTTTTCCAAAATTTTAATTCCCCATTTTGAAACCGTACAAAAAGCTGCAAAGAGAGTGTGAAATTTCTCTACCATTGTTTGTCTTGGATTGTTTTATGTCAAAAAATGCCAAAACGTGCCCTTTTTTCTCTGTTATTCAAGTAAACCAACCAAAGTGGTTGGTTTCTGATGAAAGGTGTTTCTTGTAAAAGGAACAGCTGTTGAAAGGAACATCTGTTCCTATATTATACACAAAACGACTGTTAGCAAAAACGTGACGTCTCTGTGAAAATCGGTTAAAGACTAATAATACGATCAATAATGAGTAGTGTATTTAAATGCTAGTCACCATCACTTCCATTTGAATAGTTGCACATACAGACTCGTTTTGAAACGGTGGCAAACTGCCTTCTGGAATTAGGGAAATCTAGGTTTTTAGTCAAGTGCTCAATGGTCATGGTCTTAACCGAAAAGAATGGTACAATACTTCAGTGGAATAACTCCCACGGGTTTCCTATCGATCTTCAGTTGAGTATTCGAACAACTAATGGGAAAATCATAAAAGATAAAGACTGAGACGCACTTACAGTAATATGGCGAAGTGATCTTCAAAACCCTCAGTCATATCTAAAAATGCTTTCTGCGCATGTCCGTCATATCCGTTATACTTGAAGAAATTCACGATACTCGAAATTTTCCCCTGCACTAAAACACCTCAAACAAGTAGCAAACACAGTTGATGACGAAGAAATGCAGCTTAAAAGGATAGTACTATTCAAAGATCCTAATCATTATGCTAGTTAAGGACCTGGCAGTGCTGTCTCCGTGTACCCGTCATATCCACCTTGCTTTAAGAAATTCATTGAAGTTTCTGCAGAATATCCAAGTTTAGTCCGTGAAGAAACAGCTAGGAGCGCCAGTCATGAAGATTGCAATCCCTTAACTAGACCTATCCTTACTCCGCCCTTATCTATGATTGGCTCATTTTTCTGGCTGAATGCATCTATTGACCCGAGGAGGTCAAAGTCGACGACATAAATAGCATCATTGCTTACAGTAATAATGCCCCTTACTACTGCTATTTCGTTCAAATAGTGTGGATACTCCAAGAAACAAAAGAGGGTGTCAGAATTTAGATCAGCTAATAGCTGAAAATGCTATAAAAGCGAAAGGCTGAGTTGCTCTCACCAGTTGCAAGTTTGAAACCCGTGCCGTGATGACAAGTGCTCCTGCTCGGCAGCTCAACAGTAAGGTATGTATCCTGTAGGTAAACTTGAGTTCAGAAAAAAAGCTTACGAAGTCGAGTCTTAACATAAAATGTAAGTAAGAGTACTAATTTACGTTGTTTCGTTGTTTGAACTTTCTGCAGAATATCCGAAGTGCTCTTGTCAGTAAAATCTTGCCCGTCGTACAAGAAAAATGCTCGCTAATCTCAGCAAAGGTGACCTACGTTGCATCCCAACCGACAAAAAACCCTGACGACCTGTGGTTACAAATATGTGCTAAAAGGGACGAGTGTGATAACGCCATGAAGAAAATCAGAGGGGTGGCATTTTTCTTTTCTTCAGTGGCAGTCGTTGAGAAGAAGGTTAAGGAAAACGATTCTCAAGAGGACAAAGAAGGAGACGAAGAAACGGCAAACTCTCAAGGAAAAAAGAAGATGTACTGGCCGGCTGTATCCTATTGGATAGCCTTACAATCCCGGGATGGCTTGCGAGTTTCTACAGTTCCCGTTCACTCAGCGCTATTGGAAACAGATATGGAGGTAACGGCTAAGCTACTACAAGTCTGCACTACAGGAAAGAAGGAGAATGCAGTGGCTCCTTTGTGCACAACCGTTAAAGACCACAATAACGATTTCTTGCAAAGAAAAGTTGCCTTGTCATTTCAGCATTGTCTGGAGGCGCTACAATCCCAGGTTTTGGACGAGCCGGTTGCATCAATTCGCAAGTTGTGAGTCCAATTTTTGCATCAGAACTGCAAAATAAAGCAATCCCAGCGCTCACTTAAGCTGGTTTGGTATTGGATGTCTTTGGAATAGGTAATCCAAGCGAAGCAGAAAATCCTGAACGCGCCATTGTAATGAAAATGTTGTCTTTCTCGGGGGTCGACCCATCGCCATTTTCTTCTTTTTCAGGCGAGGACGCGGATTTGCCTGAAAGTCTTGACCGGAGATCCATTTCTAACTCAGAGCCCTTCTCGCCATAAAGTGATTCCAAATATTCGTGCGCCTTGGTTGCCACCTCTCGGGATCGTTGCTTTTGATAATGCACTCTTGCCACAATAGAACTGTGCTTCTGATCCTCGGAGATTGTGCCCTGTGCCTTACTACTAAGTTTCTTGGAGCTAGCCGTCTCCACTATTTGTCGGTAACGAGTAGGGTGAACGTATTTTCCGATCGCGTCAAACACCAATTTGCTCATCAGCTCGCCAAGTTTGTTGTGTTGGCCGCCATTTCTTGTGACTAAGACGTAGTCACAAGTTGGTTTTAGGTTAGGCCGAATATGGTCGATGTAGCCATCTAACACCTGCATGCTTGTGTCGGTAAGGAAAAGAGAGTCGAAGCCATATTTTCCAGCGGTTTTAAACATTTTCTGATCGACAAATCCATCGTTGTTCTTTGCTGAGCGCACCATTTCAACAGTTAAATACTGGTAGGTCATTGGGCGTGAGCCTTTAACCTTGATAAACAGATATACCGCAAGGAATTTTGTTGCAAAGGACAACTCCAGTGGAGATACTGTACCCGGTTTATCCTTGCATGCTTTGAGAACGTTCTCGTAGCGTGGCAAGTAGCGCTTAACAACCTCCAGAAGCTCTTCTAGTGTGGCCCAATGTCCCTTGGATTCTAAGGTGTCGATGTCGAGTTCATTTGTCCATTGTAATCGCATCATTTTTGAAACTGTTTTACGGACTTTTTTCAGATAGGTTTCTGTAGACAACAAACCCCTCAACACAACCTCGGATGCCCCGTTTACTTTTCTGAAATCCATCAGTTCGGCAATGGCGTCTAAATAACCAATGTGCCCCGCGTGCCCAAGTTTCTATTCGTCCTGCATTGTATCACCACATTTGAAGAGTAGATTAAGTGAGCACAAACTAAAGTCAATTATGCCCAGAGAAAGTTCCTCTTCGTCCTCGCAACAGAATTTTAGAAACTTAAGACATTTGCTAACGATTTGTTGCGCTTGTCGGTCGCTCTTGCATCCTCCACCACTCCCTGTTAGCCAAGACAGAAGTTCTTGCACGATTACACTTGAGCGATCAAATGTAGGTACAGATGTTGCTGTGAGGGTTGGACTTGTGTCGTTTTCTTCCTTTTTGGGACTCGTTTCATCTTGATTGGGGACGTGTTGGGGTTTTTCATCAAAATAAATGAACCAGCCGTGTTTTCTCTTAACGTGTTTTCTGCAACCTCTTTGAAACACAAATCCATCATGGTTACAATCTTTGACTGGACAATGAAACAAACCATCTAAATCGTCTTCTTCCAAGTGAAGCCTCTTTGGTTTTGGAGATACACTTGGAACTTTTGACCAATTTGTCTCTGTACTTCTTCGTTTGCTCATCTTGAATCTGGAAATCAACGTTTACTAACCCGCGACTTCGAATTTTAAGTATGTTTCTTGGCGGTTTGCGGACCAATCAGTTGGGGTTTTTGCGCTACCTGCCTCAACTTGCCTATTTTCGTATTCTTCTTTTTCTTCCTGGCATTGAAACACAAAAAAAAGGAACAATAAATCTTGATCACCTTGCTAATTGTTCAGAATCAAACCATGTATCATTAACGCGAAATATCCAATTTATTCAAATTCGCCCAGGCCTGCCTAAACACGCCTATAGCTAGTCATAGAGACCAGAGAATATTTTTCAAAGCAGACACAAAAACAGAAAAAAAAAACGTTTAAGAATCTTCATATAAAATCGGAACTTCTCGTGGCCTACAAGGGAACCGTGTTCCTAATTAACGTATAAAGGACCAGTATGATTCGAACAATGGTGTTCCTTTGTAACACTAATGGGAACTGATAGCAGTTACATAGGAACAATCGCAAGGCAGAAAAGGCTTCATCGGAACAGCTGTTCCTTTTTGTCAAGGACAATGCGATTTTATGTTAAATATTAGGAACAACGAGTTCTTCTTCAATTTAAGGGAACGATTAAAACAGGAACAACTGTTCTCTTTTGTTGTGAAAGAGACCAAAATAAAAAAAACGGACCGCACAAAAAAAGGACCTATTGTTCCTTACGAGACAAAAACGGAACATGGAGTTCCTTTTCAATAAACTAATAGGAACTTTGAGTTCCGAATTGCTACGACCAGGAACTCCGGTTCCCAATTAAGCAGATTTGGGTTCCTAAGAACAAATTTCAACGAGGAACAAAAGTTCCTTTAAGTGCTCAGTTTACTTGTTCCCATGTTGATTACAGGAACAAAAGCAAAAACGCGCGGAACACTTGCTTTTTTTGAAAAGTATCATAACTCGGTTTGAAGGCATTGAAATCATGGGAACAAAGTAAGTTCATTTACATGCTAGCTTCAAGACGCCTACGACAAGATATCGGGCAAATATAAGTTATATCAGGCCAAATTTGTGGGTGTCATTAATTTTGGGAAACGTATATGACAATGACGAAGATATGAAGATGATAACGATGATAAAGACGACGATGATGATGATGATTGTACCGTCGACTAGTTGGCTCAGTTGCAACTGGTTACGTATCTATCTACTTTGCGGGAGGTCCCTATGCAGGATCAATATCTGGCCTAACCAACACTGAGGGTCTTTAGATAACTAAAGAGAAAGTGCTGCCTTTGTAACGACATCTGCAAATGGTTAGACTCACTAGTCTTCTAGAATAACGACTATGAACCGTAGGCCCCGTGTCACAACCTTTCAATGTTTATAAGAGGCATTGTGGCCCAGTGGTTAGGGCGCTTGCCTTGAGATCCGGAGAACCCGGGTTCAAGACCCGCTCTGACCACTCGTTGAATTTGTTCCTGGTAGTCCCTGGTTCAACTTCCCAGCTGCACTTGTAAATAGCCAACTGGTTTGCCTCCGGCCAGTTGGGATTCTTAGCAGTTGTTGTTGTTGTTCTGTTCTGTTGTTTCGTTGATTCATTGGCCCTGAAAAGCCCCTATGGGGAGCGGTAAATTCAGTATGTATTGTATTGTATTGTATTGTATTAACCCTGTGGGAGAAGCCACACACTATTCGCAAAGGGTAGGGCTTGAAGTTCCCGGTGTTGTGGTCTGTCTTTTTCGGTGTATCATGCTTGTGAGCGTAAATTCTCGGAGAAACTAGCTACACCAAACTACCCTAAAATCCAAGAGTAAAGAAAAACATGATATACGATATGATATGGGGACGACGACGATGAAGATGATGATGAAGATGATACACACACTTTATTTAATTTCTCATTACAAAAATTAAGAATAAGTTTATGTTGGCCTCGCAGATAGCAGATTTGCCATTGGAGGCGCGTCAATCATCAACATACTTGAGTTACATTATTAAGTAAAGAAACTAAAAAATGAAGAGTTAGACATTGTTAAATTATAGTTACATAGTGCACCAACAAAGTATAGGAGCATATTAGACACACTGTTTTTAAGATCTTATTTTGCACCTTTGAGGTACTCCATGGCGTGACTCCAACGTACCTGACTGAGCTCATCAGTGCGCGTCTTCCTAGACGAGCTCTTAGGTCTGCTAATATCCCTAAATCAATTGAATAAACTAGGATCGGTATTAAATACCTCAAAGATTCTTTAACAAAAGCTTTGAGATATGGCATTTTAACGACGTGTTTAGCAGTGATGTATATCTCATTCCCTACGGCTTTGTCGATTTCCTGGAGAAGTTTCGCTTGGATTTCAGGAAGTCTTCCCAAATTATATAGCAACCACAAAAGCAAGTTTGCGGTCTGTGGAGAAAAAATATATTGCACTTTTCATTAACACGTGGAATCTGAATGTAAAATGCCAATCAAAGTTTCCGTTTTTCGCTGTCGTCAAGAGGGACTAGGAAGTTTAAGCAAAAGGGAGCTTTAGCAACGACGACGGCAACGAGAACGTAGTTGCGAAAAGTGAATTCGCGTTATTGTAATGGCTTCGCGATTATTCCAAGTATTTTAACGCGACAACGGGGCTCTGCACGGACTCATTTTAGAATGGCCAATCAGAATAACGACAGTTATTATCAAACGAACACAAATATAGTACAAACAATGTATGCAAATTGATGTTAATGTGGGTCTCCTGCTGAAGGGTTAGTTCTAAAAATAGAAAGATACGCGCAAAGGTTGACTCAAGGATACAGTAGTGTAGCAGCTCTCGTAACGTATAATTTGATTGGTATTGTAAACGTGAGTCTCTATCAAGGATATACTGTACAGGGAGGCTCCTAGTCATGGGCACTTGAAAAATGCGAACCTTTCGTAGTCTATATTTTTATTCTGAAACTGCTCGTATACATATAGTTTCAGGACAATTCGCCCACAACTGACATTCGAGGTGGCCACTGTCATAAGCCCAGATCACTTTTCGCTGCTAACTTAAGGGCGAAATGGTATGTAAATATCACTTACTGTGTGAACACCACCAGCTACTAGCTCCGTGGCGAGACCATTCTTTTCCTCCTGCGTTAGTTCTTCGTTTGCTTGTAAGTATGCCAACACTGGGACCACTGGAGGCGCAAAACATAAATAAATAAATAATTAGATTCATATTAACTAATACAACGTGTACATATATACATTTTATATTCTAGTCCACATTGCCTAGGCTGTGCCCGCAATGATATTGATATATACACTGAATTATTTTACCATACTACTACTACTACTACTACTACTACTACTACTACTACTACTACTACTACTACTACTACTACTACTACTACTACTACTAATAATAATAATAATAATAATAATAAAATAATAATAATAATAATAATAATAATAATAATAATAATAATAATTTCTTACGATAATCAGCTACTCCTTCATTTTCAAATTAAAAGCTTCTACAGGAATTGGCAATGATATATTTGTAAAATGCTAGGAAACGAAAATTCGCTTTCTCGATGGAAAACTATTTACAAAGGCACCAGAGCCAATTCAAGTTTTCTCTCTGTGTTTGAGTTAAATCCGCAGTGTGCTGCCATCTGGCTTGGCACCAAGACGACTTTTAAACTGTTCGATGAAAGTTTCACATTGTGAAATATGGTTTGGGGCTAGGTGCACTTTAAAACAGAGACAGACTAGAGGTGTCCCATTGATGCGTGGCATCATCTGGGGTTAGCTGGTGTGAATATATTCTACAGTGCTGCTCTTAGAGGTGCCAGAATTAACAGGTACATTACAGGATTTTTGTAATTTGGACACTCCTATCGGATACTAATTTTGCCTTCACGAGACATGCGGTATTCTTATATTGTGAGAGAACTTCTTTTATTGTCCTAGAACTTTAAGATCTTTGGCCTGTTTCTCAAAAGTCCCGAAACTTTTCGGGCCTATTTCGGGTGCCACAATTCCCTTTATATCTTCGCAACGCCGAGGTTCTAAGCCATCAAACTTAGCAATCCTCTTTGTTTTCCTTACATCAAAAACATGTTAAAGGATCAGCGTTTCAAAATAAGCAGATTGCAGTTTGACGAGTGGCTTTTCGGGCCCGAAAAGTTCTCGGGACTTTCGAGAAACAGGCCCCTGGCCCGGGTTGCTCGAAGCATGGTTGGCGCTAACCAGCGTTAAATACAATGGAAACCTATTCTTGGTTTTCACCCACGTAATTAGACGGCCATGTTGGTGAACAAAACAATAGAAAATGGCCCCACAATTTTTGCATAACAAAGAGTCAAATTCCAAAAAGACATTTTGCTGCATCGTTCTGTACACCAACATGGCCCTCGTGACTTCAGATGCAAACTATCAATAGGTTTTGATACCTGTTAACCAACGCTCAGCGCTAACCAGGCTTAGAGCTACCGGCCCCCGCTTATCAGCAATGATCACCATCATCATTGCCACTATCTTTGTTTCCTTTGTCATTTTCATTGTTAATGTCACTGCCATTTTCATTGTCACAGTCGTTGTCACTGCCAATGCCACCGTCGCTGTCAATGTAATTCACTGTCTGCACTGTCATTGTCATTGTCATTGTCAAGGTCAATGTCGATGTCACTATCACTATCACTGTCATCGTCAATGTCACTCACTTACACTGACACTGTCGCAGTCAGTGTCAATGTCATTGTCAATGGCACTCACTGTCACTGCCATTGTCACTGTCAATGTAACTGTCATGTTCACTGTTAATGTCACTCACTGTTACTGTCACTGTCATTGTCCTTGTCGCTGTCACTGTCACTCACTGTCACTACCATTATCAATGTCACTAACACTGTTACTGTCAGTGTCACTGTCAATATCAATGTCACTCAATGTCACCGTCATTGTCATGGTCTATGTCACTATCACTGTCATTGTCACTGTCAATGCTAATAAATGTCAATGTCATGTTGAACGTCACTGTCACTGTCACTGTCACTGTCATTGTCCTTGTCGCTGTCACTGTCACTCACTGTCACTACCATTATCAATGTCACTAACACTGTTATTGTCAGTGTCAGTGTCAATATCAATGTCACTCAATGTCACTGTCACTGTCACTGTCATTGTCTATGTCACTATCACTGTCATTGTCACTGTCAATGCTAATAAATGTCAATGTCATGTTGAACGTCACTGTCACTGTTACTGTCGTTCTCAAAGTATTACTCGTTGTCATCTCAACACGATCAGTCAAAGTGCTGGTCAATTCAATGAATTTATACAAGTGGAAAGTTTTACTACCGTCGGGGTATATTTACCATCGCTTGAAGCTTCGATTCCCTTTTCCGCTTGTTCGTTAAGCTCTTTTATTTTTTTGTTCACGAAGCCATTCCCAATCTCTAGTACAACGTCAGCGACCTTGAAGAATTTCTTAAGCGTCGGTGTATCCATGTAAGGTCGCACAAGATTACTCGGAATGCTAAACATTAGCTTCTGAGATAGGGTTAAGTATTCGTGAATGGCACGAATGTATTTCAAGGCTTCTTTTGGCGGTTGATCGTTGTACATCCCCAAGCGAGAATCAAATGCCATTGTTCCGATACCTAGGTAAATATAAAAGAGTTTTTATTCCGGACAATGCAAGAAATGCAAAAAAAGAAAAAAAACATGCAGATAATGTGATTTTTTTCCTTTTTCTTCCAAACGTCGCAAAGTGTCCCGTTCAGGCTAACGCAAACTTGCTATTTGGCACAATTCTTTGTTTTTGGTGTACCTAAAAGCCAACCTCGTTTCCAGGGGGGAAGGGAGAGCACCCTGGGAATGAGGTTGCGTGAAGGCAAAGACGGCGACCATTTAGGTGTCCCAAATTAAAAGCCCGGGCAAATGTTTTCAACATTTGCTTCAAAATCCGTTTGATTTTGTTGAACGACCTTGACTAGCGGGGTGGACAACCGGTTTCAACACTTCATCAACATTGGACTCAACAAAGCTTCACGAGAGGCCTGGTGTTCAGTCCCGGGGTGAAGCGGCTGTTGTTACTATGAATAGGGACATGGATACGTCATTGAGAGACCGATTCCTGCGCAGATGCAAACCCAACAATAGGGAGTTTAAGAAACCACGACGGCTACGGGGACGAAAACGTCACTTCAAAATATACATTTGAGCTATTCTAAGTATTTCGGGATTATTCAATCTTGTTTATATTACACAATATGTGCGAAGTGCCCTATAACTGGATTGGTACGGACGGATTTGAAGTAAAGAGCGAAACTGAAAGATTCACTGTAGTTTGTCCACGTTGTCGCCAAAACCTCAAATTTGGTAATTTAACGCAGTAGTTTTGACGAGTGCGGGAGAGAAATGTTCAAAAATGCGTGCCGCACGAGCAGCACGATCATCTTGGTTTCTTCAACCAATAATATTACTGCTTTTTGGCGTTGTCGTTGCCGTAGCTGTTGTCGTTTCTTAAACTTCTTAATGTTGAAAGAGGGTGGCAAACAGTTTCAACTTCATTCAGCATTCACGATAACAAAACAAATGTCGAATGGTTTTTGAAGCAACTTTTAAACGCTTTTAAACTCATTCAACATCGATTCAACTTCGATTCAACATGTTTCAACACGTTTCAACACGGTTGAAAGGGAAAGCGGGGAGGGAAGGGGGGAGGGTAAAACGGTTTCAACATCGCTGTTCAACAGGGATGTTGAAGAATTGTTGTGGAGTTAGGATCAAATATTATTTAGTTAGGACCAGGGTTAGGCTAACACAAATATCATGCATGCGGCCGTACCTGAGTATACTTTAACTGAGCTTTTTTTGTCTGACCTCGGAGGTGCATAACTACAACCTCAGAGGCAGCAAGTTGAGGGTATTCCAGGGGTTTTGTGGAAGAAGAGAACGTTGCTAATTTGAAGTGGGGAACCATAGGAACAATGACAAAATAACTTAGGGAAAAAGGGACCATAAACCATTTTAAGGATCAAAAGTCGGAGAACAAGTGAACAAGGGAACACGAGGAAATTCTCATGGGAACAAGGAGACAAGAAACCACGAAACCCACCCTTCTCTGGGAGGCCCGACATGCAGTTGCCTAAACCTTACTTAGACTAACTTGTTAAAAGGATCTTTTTTGCTTATCGCAGAGCAATTCTGACAATTCAGAAATGGAATTACATTTTTTACTTCTTTGACGTCATTAATTACCAGGACCCAACTGGCTCGGCTAAGGTCTTTTGCGTATAAATCAAAGGCTCGATAAAAAGCGTGGATACACTTCGAAGAAATTTTATAAAGTGATCCAATGATCAAAAAATCAAATCTTTTTTTCCTTGGATTTCAAAAATGCGTTAACTGAACACTAATTGGTTAAAGTTTAAAGCCTTAATTTCCAAAAGAAAGTTGTTTAATTTAACTGGAATTTTCCAATTTAAAGTCTTAAAATTCCTGAATAGAGGAGAAAATGACGCCAAGGACTCACCAGCATAAGAATGCAATGCGTTGTAGGCGACTGAATTAATATGCAGCACGGGAGTTTTGGGCTTTCAGATTTTAAAACTTGCGTTTTGCATGCATAATAAAATGCGTTTACACGCTGAAATTTTAAGCTATTGATTGAATGACGTCACTTTTCCCTAGATCCAGCCCTCTGAGATCCAGTCGGTCAGTTTAGAACGTGAGCAATGGCGGACCGTGAAATCCAAAACTTATACTCAAAGTAAACAACCTTTGGATAAAAATCAAAGCTCAAAATTTTGCCAGGCAGATGTTAAGCAAACACACTTTAAAAATCTGAAGAAAAAAACAGGAGGTGATTTTTTTTATCATAGTACCACTTTAAGTACTACACTCCAGACACTATAGATATTTCAACGAGAAGTTAAAAAACTGGAGAAAAATAAGCGTCACAGGGACTTTAAGGGATTTTTAGTTTGTTTTTTTTTACAGAACAGGAAGTTTTCAACCAAACTGTAGAGACACTAATAGCAATAGAGAAAGCTATGATTTTTGGTGGACGAACAAAAGAACTTATTGTGGCTTTCAGTAATTATAACGCACCAACGCTTACTCCAAGCAGGGTTTGTAGCACATTTTGGCGAAGTCTATAAGTACAGTTCTCCAGAGACAAGTCCTTCTCTAAAGTAAACAAAATTTTATTTTCTAAAGAAACTGTGGTACTGCGTCGGTGGGAAATTGAAACAAATTGATTTTATCAAACGAGTTGATAAAGGTCGAATAACCACCGTGAAAGATTTGGAAAGCTGACGTTTCGAGCGTTAGCCCTTTGTCGGAGCGAAGAGGCATTTCCTTCAGCTCGACCTCGCGGTATGCGAAATCGAGCACTTATCTCATTCTGAACGCAAGAATATTGTTGCGGTGAGCTTCCCGGTTCGTTTTTACTAGATGACTGGTCTTGCTAATTTGTAACTGCATTCAGAACAGTTCTTATGAACTGCTGAATATTGGATCCGGAACTGCTGGAACTTTTTTTAATTTCTGTTCTGCCATCTTGTTCTCCAGAATGCCGCGCGCGGGAAAGGACATTTCATGACATCACTTCCTGTTTTGCAAAATCATTTCCGCTTCCTTATCTTTTAGATCGAACATGTTTTTACAGTTGTATCGGACATCTTTGAGCAAACTGTTCTGTTTTGAAATGTTCGTGATATCAGTCGTCATTACTATTTGTCCTAATTCATTGCGTCTTTCAAAACATGACTGCTTTGGGTTGAAGAATAAATTACTTATAAGAATAACAGAAAGTTTCCTGTATTAAGAAAAAAATTTCATGTATTAACGAAAAATCGAAGCTGAGAGCCCAATAGCACAGTTGACTATAAATTTGTATTTTGTTCCTTTTTCGATATTTATCATCAGACATAAAATCGATGATATTCCTAAATTGTGGAAAGAAGTCAGTCTTTAGCAAAAAAAAACCATCTGCTCGGCTGGTTAAATTGCTTTATTTTCCATGCAAATACACCATATTCGTATTCTCAGTATTGGACTGGAACTAGCTTGCAATGGAAGCTAATGTGGGGTATATATTAAAAAGTATTTGCATTTGAAAAGGTTCCCCCGCATTAGCCTCCATTGCAAGCTAGTTCCGGTCCAATACTGGGATTCAATCTCAGTATTGGACCGGAACTAGCTTGCAATGCATGGAGGCTAATGCGGGAGAACCTTTCCAAATGATACCTAGTGGATGGCATGTATGGTAAATTAAAAAGCATAAATTTTGATCAAGACAGGAGCTTGTTACGTCACGCCAACACGAACAGATGCATGTAGCCACGGAGTAATGGCTACAGCAAACGTTTCTAGAAACATAAAGCAGAACGATTCTACGACTTTTGAACAACTTTTTTGCTCATCAGATTTAGTGGGTGAAATACACGGCCAGTTGATATTTATCTCAACTTTAAACGCTTTTCTGTCCATTACTGCATTTCTTGGAAACACTTTGATTCTAATTGCTCTCCGCAAGGAGTCGTCACTTCATACGCCTTCCAAAGTGTTGCTTGGAAACCTTGCAACAACTGATCTTTGCGTTGGTCTTATTTCGGAGCCACTCTATGTTACTTTATTGGTGACTATATTGCAGGAACA
>NC_090889.1:31601033-31603533 GCF_036669925.1 Montipora capricornis
GTAAATCAAAACTGAAGTTACACTTTATTAACATTTCTTTGTAATCTTCAATGACGAGACGAAAAAACTGAATAAATGCCAATTCTACCTCGGGTGGACTGCATTATTTAAACATGATGGAGTTAGGATGAGCAGTACCCATGCAGAAATCCGAGAGATCTTTTTGGTGTTTGGATACAGAAAGGTAACATATCGTACGATACAAACCGCTTTGTTTTGAAATGTTCATGGCATCAGTCGCCATTTCCATTTATCCACATACGGTTTGTCATTCCAAACATGACAGGTCTACTTTGTGTGGAGAAATACATCACCTATAACGGCAGCTAGAAGTTTCCAGAATTTAAAAAATATTTTCTGAAATTAAAAATACTAGTTTCTAACCCAATAGCTGGATAATATTGTTGTGTTTAAAAACTCCTACATGTAAGTGTGTGACGCAAAAAATCATTCTTTGCTGGTAAAAACAGCTGCTCAGCAACTTAAATTGTACTTCCACTGAAGTCGATAGCTCAGTGATGGGATGTTTGACAAATTAAAAAGCGTGAATTTTGATCATATATTTTCAGCTTGTTGTTAAACTCACGCTTCCACAGTATCGTGTTGCTATTGCAGAGTAATGACTACAGCAAAAGTTTGTAAACTCTCAGGGGCACCCAACGAGAATATTGTTCAAAACCACTTAAAAATACAGTTGTTAAACGTATTTTAGTATTTAAACGGTAGATATAGGCATATTACTCCTCCTTTTAGATCGAACATGTTTTTAGTTGTATCGGAAATCTTTGAGCAAACTGTCCTGTTTTGAAATGTTCGTGATATCAGTCGTTTGTCCTAATTCATTGAGTCTTTCAAAACATGACTGCTTTGGGTTGAATAATAAACTACTTATAAGAATAACAGAACGTTTCCCGTATTAAGAAAAGAATTTCATGTATTAACGAAAAATCGAAGCTGAGAGCCCAATAGCACAGTTGACTATAAATTTATATCTTGTTCCTTTTTCGATATTTATCATAAGACATAAAATCGTTCATATTCCTAAATTGTGGAAAGAAGTCAGTCTTTAGCAAAAAAAACCATCTGCTCGGCTGGTTAAATTGCTTATTTTCCATGCAAATACACCATATTCGTATTCTCAGTATTGGATTGGAACTAGCTTGCAATGGAAGCTAATGTGGGGTATATATTAAAAAGTATTTGCATTTGAAAAGGTTCCCCCGCATTAGCCTCCATTGCAAGCTAGTTCCGGTCCAATACTGAGATTATGAATATGGTTTATTGGTACCTAGTGGATGGCATGTATAGTAAATTAAAAAGCATAAATTATGATCAAGACATTTGAGCTTGTAACATCACGCCAACACGAACAGATGCATGTAGCCACGGAGTGATGGCTACAGCAAACGCTTCTCGACACGAAAAGCAGAACGATTCTACGACTTTTGAACAATTTTTTTGCTCGTCAGATTTAAGTGGTGAAATACACGGCCAGTTGACATTTATCTCAGCTTTAAACGCTTTTCTGTCTATTACTGCATTTCTTGGAAACACTTTGGTTCTAATTGCTCTCCGCAAGGAGTCGTCACTTCATACACCATCCAAAGTGTTGCTAAGAAACCTTGCAACAACTGATCTTTGCGTTGGTCTTATTTCGGAGCCACTCTATGTTACTTTATTGGTGACTATATTGCAGGAACATTGGACTATTTGTCTCTACTTATTGGACCCAGTTTTTGTTACAAGCACCATTTTGTGTGGGGTGTCTCTGTTGACAGTTACTGTGATAAGTGTGGACAGACTTCTCGCCCTGTTGTTGCGTCTGAAATACAGAGAAGTTGTAACTTTGAAGCGAATCAACCTTGTCGTAACTACGTGTTGGGTAGTGTCCATTGTCTCTTCATCAATGAGGATTTATTCTGATCCCACAATAACCTCACGGTACACCAATATAGTTGTTCCACTATGTTTACTAACCTCGATCTTCTGTTACACGAAGATTTTCGTCACCCTTCGTCATCATCACCATCAAGTACAAAACCAAGTTCAACAACTGAACCAAACCAATCAATTGAACATAGCGCGATACAGGAAGGCAGTGTTCACTGCACTGTGGTTGCAATTTACCTTAGTCGCTTGTTATCTACCACAAGTAATACCAGTAACTTTGATCATTCATTCGGAGCCGTCTTCATCTGTTGCTCTCGCTTGGAGTTACACATTTACTTTAGTTTGCTTAAACTCCTCATTAAACCCGATTATTTACAGCTGGAAGATAGAAGAAGTGAGGCAAGCAGTGAAGGACACAATCAGACAAGTTCTTTGTTGTTAATCGAGTAAGCTCATATGGAAATATATCATCCTCAGCCTATCGCGAAAAAAAAAGCGATGGTTAACGAATAAGATTATTCTTTAATAGCTGTGGTTTAAACTAAGAGTGATACTCAGTTTAGTTCAAGTTTCTTGTATATATGTTAATGAAATTTCATTTTCTTGTGGA
>NC_090889.1:31608533-31616033 GCF_036669925.1 Montipora capricornis
CCTATGCATGTGAATATGTACGCATAACTTATGAAAAAACAAAAGGAAAATTCCCTTGAGAACATCACGTGGTCTGAAATGGGAAAGCAAAACGTACAAGCTAAAGAGTTCTATTATCATGCAAACGTTTTCTTTTGTTTCGGTGGAAGAATAATGTTCCTGATCACGTGAGTGAAAACACTCAAAAAATGAGTGCGAGGGTACAAGACCAGGGGATACTTCGTGACGCTTGTTAAAACTGAGTGCATTTGATTACTTCTATTCCTGTACAGATCTTCACTCTTAAATGTAGCCCTTAGGGCTAATTAGACCTATTACTAGCACTAGTAAAGGGTTTGAAGTTTGAAAACATGTAAAAACTCTCAGGAGACGAAAGGAAGAGGTGGATTTTTCACCGGATGGCAACCGTCCCATCTTTTTTCGTAAACTGTAGCATGGAATTTCTATTTGTCCGAAAAATGGAACCTATATTTTGAAACGTGTACCAAAGGAAGGCCTTATTACATCATAATTTTTTCGACAAATAACTTTTTTTTAAATCCATGCTACAGATTGTGTTAGACTGTTCTCATACTGTTGTGTTAAGAATTTGCGAAAAATCTAGTTAACTCACTGAGTTTTTGGGCATTTTCTGGTTTGGTCACATGATTTCTCAAATATGGTTGTGAGTCGAACCAGACAAACAAATGTTACATAGAAGCGTAAACAAAAGATTGGGTACTGTCACGGTCAATTCAACATCGATTGCGACAACATTGTTCTCGCTTTCAGGTTTTCAGGTTTCATAACCAGTCTCGCGATTGACTGTGTGTAGAGTTAAAGAGACTCGAGAAATGTTGAAGGGGTCCATAGCAACAGTTTGGTAGTGAAGAGCCAACCCCCTTAAGAAACGATGATGGCCATGCTAGGGAAATAATTGTGCTGCTCGTTCATCAAGCATATTTTAGAACATATTTTGGCGGTACTTTGCATAACAACGACGCGAAATCACCAAATTGTAGGTTCTAACAACACCATAAGCATAAATATTACTCTTATAAATCACTTCGGCCACATTGTGCCATGCATTTTTTCTTTGCCATGCAAGCCTCTGGTTCCCCAGGGGCAATAACAAATCCCGATGCTTCTTCGTCCTTCCTAGAGGCATTAATCCGAGCATGCAATTAATGAATGCTTGCTTCCTGATTAAAAATTCTGATCAAATTTCGTGACATAAACCTTACGACAACAAAGCCCTTACAGACACTTACGTCAAAACTAATGCACGATAGAGATTCCTTCTTTTGCGATGCAAAATCCAAAAATCCGGCTTCAAGCTTCGAGGATACTTCCCTTGAGCTCGAAAAACATTTTCAGTATCAGCTGGATCGATGATATGGATCATTGTGTGACCGCTAAAACTTTCCTTATAAATAGGACCATATTTTTCGAAGAGAGATTTGCTGAGCTTGTGTCCCTTCGCAAAGCCTTCAGATTTGCGATAAAATTCCACGAAGGACCTTAAACCTCTTGCAGGACCCGGGATGTCTTCGAATGAGCGCACTTGGGAAGCGTCGACTGCTATATCTGGGTTCTTAACATGGAAAGCTTCGCTTTCCTCGAGCGGCTTCGGTTGGGTTGTTTGTGGTCGCCAGAAAACTGACAAGGCCTGGCATCGTCGAGTTTCTTGAAGAATATTCTTACGAATTGTAGCAAGGAACATCTTGGAACTGAAGATTGGTTACAGTGTCGGAATTCCTTGTTTAGGTCGTTTGGGAGTCAAGAGTCACGTCTAGAAGGCACGCCGCAGACATGCGAGGCTCTCAAAAGTCACGCAATTTGAATACAACAACAGATGAACCTCCGGACTTGTATTTCGTGCTTTTAAAGAACTCTTTCGGGGGCATCTTTTGCCAGTAATATCTGACGGGCTCATTAATTATGGGAAAGAACATTGCGTATTGGAAAACACAATGTCTTTGGGCTTGAAGTGGCAGAGGCCTTTGTTTCAAAATTCATTACCATATGCAAATTGCTGATAAGTTTGTCCCATTTTCCCTGCGAAGAAACTGCGTTAGCGGGGAGGTAGAATGGGACCGACTCACAAATAAGAAACACAGTTCAAGTAAGCTATCTGTTTTCAAACATTACCCGAAGGTGCATTGGAAGATAAAGGCATTTATCAACGTCCCGTTATTTCCATGTTATAAATTAATTCATCAACACATCACTTCACAATGAGCGGACGTGTCGTAAAACGTAGGACGTTTATAAAGATTTAGCAGTCTAGCTCGAACAATACTACATTTGTGGTGGTTGTAGCAAAAAAGTCAACGTGATTTTATAATACGGGTTGTTTACAATTTTGTGAATTTTATAGATGATACAAATCAGTAACAAAGTAATGAACTGATACACTAGCATTTAGGCTTATAACATATTGCACATCAGATTCTATAGGGAAATCTTTGTTTATCATGAAATTTTGTCTCAAAAAGAAAAAGAGTGGCCGTTCTGGCGTTGATGTCTCAAGAAGGCATATGGAACGCGAAGCCACCTTGCCAAAAACATCCACAGTTCAAAGGGATTTGCCAGGTGCGGAAATGACCTACATGAATATGTAACCAGATGGCATTGGCCCATCAGTTTACTATATCATGTTAATTTAGAATGCAGGTCCCGCCAAATTATGGCCAATCAGATTGGGTTTGATGACCACAAAGGCTCTGATTGGTGTGCAACGAAGTAGACGCACGGGGGAATGCTTGTGCTTAATGCAAAATCACGGATCGTGCAACGAACGCAATACAAAAATCTAGCCGTAGCCCTCCTGAAAGAAGATAATACCGCCTGTTTTTTCATGACAGCCATTGCCTCGCTTAACATTCCTGAAATTGATTTGTTTGCAGACTTCGTTAAGCGACTTAAAAATGATACGTGTTTTCGCGGGTAAGATTAAAAGAAGGGAGAGTACGTGCAATACAATAATAGAAATATTAAAAATAGCACACCTGTTTCCGATTTGAATAACCGCAAGCGACTCCTCGCTTGCCGAAAGTAATTGCCAACTCGCTTAAGCTACCTGCTTTCCACTGAAGTTTGCCGACTCGCTTAACTTTAAGCGAGTTGGATAAGCGCCCGTTTTTTACGCACTGGCCGGACGCAAACCAGTTGGCTGTTTGCAAGGGCAGCGGCATTCTCGACCAGTCATGCAGTCATGCGCAAAAGGAGCTCTGGGGTTGAGAATGGGGCAGCAGGTGAGATATTGAACCAGGGACTACCAGGATCAAATTCAACAAATTAACGGTCACCAGGTATATCTTGGCAAGCACTCTAAACGCATGCAGGACTGCACTGCCTGCATTTGTAAATTAATCAAGCAAATTGACCCTTAAAAGTGCATGGTACAATCAGCTATCGCTGAAAAAATGAAACAGAAAGACCAAATAAACTTTGCGAAATTTTGGTTTCAAAGTTCGAAATTTACGAAAGGCTTATTAGAGAATTTGCTATCCAAACATTTGTCAGTCCTTGATGGTTAATATACCGATAATAATAAGAGCTTAATGGCTTAAAATTGGTGACATAGTTTATTTGTGTATAATAGCAAAACACTTTCTATTTACAAACTCCAGTCTTAAAGTGTATGATGTCAGCAAGACTTTACCCGCTACAAGAAGGTAGGACACTCACGGAATTCTTTTTCTTGTGCACACTGACGCAATCATGATCTGAAGAAGTTCGAATTACAGTGGGATACCCTCGAAGAAAGAAGGAAAAGGAACAGACTGTCCATTTTTTACAAAGTCCACAATGGCCAAACCGGGATTAACATCTAACCCCTCTGGGGAGAACTAGTCGCCATATAAATGAGAAAGTTTTACTTACATCTTTTATCTATTAATCTATTTATTTATTTTATTGTTTATCGGTTCATTACCTCTGACCGATTTGCAAGAGTAATCGTTTTTGATGGAAGCACATTAATGGCAGATAAATAGATAGATCATGATCAGCGGCCAACAATAACAAAAAAAACTTTCCACCGATGAGCGCTTTGGTGTTAAGTGTTATTAAGTAGGCTTAGCACGATGTAGACTGTTTTGTTGCTGTGGTAATGTATAGTGAAGTGAAGTGTAATATAGTGTACGCAGCGTTTTTTTTTTGTGTGTGTGTGTGTGTGTGTGTGTTTTGCTTTGTTTTGTTTTTTCTTTTGCTTCGGAGTAACGGTGTATGGGTAAACAGTGTTCTCTATATATTGTAAAAAAAGTCAGTAAAAAAAAATTTGAAAAAATACGCCTTCTACATTATATGAGATGGTACTCTTTCAATGGTGTCTCGGGAACACTCGGAAAAATCGGAGTGCTCCTTTACGGGAGCCGAACCTACGACGACCTTCCGATTACTAGTTCGGATGCTCTGCCAATGGAACTCGCGGGAGCGAGGACATTAAATTACGATCATGTGGCAATAGGCTATTTCAAGTATTCCCAAGTCCCCATTGAAAAAATACCATCTCTTTGAATTACTGTTTCTTTTTCTAAACAGGTTCTTGTTGCTTGTGATATCTTTGTGCTTCAATAGTTATGTCAGTTTTATTCTTCTCTTGAATGGAAGTCCGAGAGTCTGAGGTCAAACGCGATCGACAAACTTGACCTTAACCGGTTTATCAGGCACAGACACCAGCTGCTGGAGAATTTCCAGAGGCTCTCCGATGTACTCGATACGATACTTCTGCAGTAGCTAAAAGAGAGAGAAAACCTGGGTAAGTCAGCAATTTTAATTTTAACTTAGCATTCGTTTCAAAATGAAAAAAACCCAGACACATTTGACAAAATCAAAAACAAAGCACGGAATTTTTTTTCCCCAACCTTGCAAATAAGGATGTAAATTTCAATCTCCGCGATCCGACGACCTGTGCGGAAACAAGTTGAAAGATTTATTTATTTATTTTTAACTTAGAAGCAACAATTAGTAATAAACCTCAACCATTTAATAATAATAATAATAATAATAATAACAATAATAACAACAACAACAACAACAACAATAATAGTAATAATAATGAGAAGAAGAAGAATTCGGTCTTATTGATCATTAAGCATAAGTTTCTTCTCACACATGCACCGTCGGATGTTTTGAATGCAGTTTTGAACGGCAGTAACAGCAGCCGCTTCAACAGCACTGAACTGGTGTGTTGCATTCTTGATAAGGTGCTCTCACACATTGTTATGACTTTACGACTTCATCCCCCCCCCCCCCCCTTCCTGTCTGAGGCTAAACCGGAAGATGCAATAGTGAGACATGGTGGACCGTGGAATTAAATACAGAGTAGAAGTAAAGAAACGTAAGAGACTGAGGGTGCTTCGTTGCCACTTTTATTATTTTTTTTAAGTAAAGGGAGCAGAGGGGTGAGATTCTTTGTGCAATGATTTATGTTGTTTGGACAGAGTAATCTCGTACCCAGATCCCTTCCGAATGACCTTGGGAGATCTGGATACGAGATTAGGGGAAGAGCTGTATTGGGGAAGGCGACAGTTGTGATGTAAGATTTCGACGCGTATTTCTAGGAAAAATTTCCATGGGTGAGAACTGGGTTCGGTACTAAGAAGGGTTATTTGCTGTACGTTTGTCTGAGGCAGTTAGTTTTGATTTGAAGTGTAAACAGAATTTTACAAGAATTAACAAACAACATTTAAAAGAAAGGAACAGATGTAACAACGACTACAACCTTGTGGTCAGGAAAAAAGGTTAAGGTAGTGACCACACATTAGTATTTGTAATGATATTAAAAACGTGGACAAACTAACCTCAGTATTTCCTAACAAATATTTTAAAAACATATAATGCTTCGTTTAAAAAACAAAGGTAAATAGACAAGATTGATAATACGATGTTCTTGGACTACATTGTGAAATAAACAACAAAATGCATCACGTACGCTGTAAAGAGGGAAGATATCGTTGACGTCAACTATTGTCATTAATGTGCCAACCAGAGCCTCTTTGGTTGTTGAAACAAAGGGTCTTTTGTTCCTGTGGTTGGCACATTTGAATAACAAAAGCAATGTTTGTAAACAGATATTTTCCCTATAAACATTAACAATAACTTGATCAAAAAGTGAAACACATCAGTTAAACGGAGAAAGAAATTAATTACAACTATTTTTGTATGATTCGGTTTTAAGTAGGCAAGTTCGCACAGTTTAATCTCGGAGAAAACTGAGAGAAATTCTTTGAGAAAACGTTTGGGTGCCCAAAAATCGATTCACAGTGTGGCAAACTGTTTGAAGAGAGAAACCAACGAAAGAAAATTGACGATATGGCACGTGTGCTAGCTTTAAGTTTCCACTGGAAGCTTGGACTCAACGAAACAAAACTCCTTGGATATCTAAGACTGAGTTAACATGATTTCACAATGAAACACAATCGACGTCGATTTACAACGAAAACTCACCTCAATTTAATTCAGAGCGTTCGGTTTTATGCAGTGAACCACGAAGTATTCCAAGAATACTTTTGAGCTTTCGCGTATGGAACAGCACGAAAACTGGCTTAACAGCGGCTGTTCAAAAAAGTGCAGGAACAGTAGGATATTCCTTGAAAAGCTACAAGTTAAATGGATGACGTCATGTCCCAGATTAGGAAGCGGGCTCCTTCGTCGTCGTAAAGCAGTCGCACACCCAAACCAAACGACCTGAGACCCGTTTCTCGAAAGGCGCGAAACTTTTCGGGCCATTTTCGGGGATCACAATTCCCTCTGTATCTCATGAACGGAGAGGATTTAAGCCGTCAAACTTCACAGTCATTTGCTTTTTGTTGCCTTGAAAACATGTTAAAAGATCGGGTTGCCAAAACTAGCCTTTGGCAAATCACAAATGACTTTTCGGGCCCCAAAAACGGTCTTCTGAACTTTCGAGAAACGGGCCCTTGGTACCAAGAGTGAATTTCAATCGCAATGCAAGGTTCAAAAATAAGTTTTATTTCCTTACCCACGCACATGCGCACTCCATGTCCAAATGGCAGATAAGAAAACGCGTGTTGTTCACCTCTGTTTTCCCGCAGCCAACGTTCAGGTTTAAATTCCGAAGAGTCTTTAAAGTACTTTTCAGAAACGCCCATGCAATATGGGTTAAGAATAATGTGACTCTGCGCAAAGAGAATATAGGCATGAGCGAAAAAGGGAATGAATGAATAACTATGCATGCACGAGTGTTCTAGTCGAGTGAATCAACGAGTCTGAACGGGCGAACTAGCGAATGAATGAATGAATGACAGAGTGAGTAAGTGAGTGAGTTAGTGGGTAAATGCGTGTGCGTGAGTGAGTGAGTGGATGAGAGTGTGGGTGTGAGTGAGAAAGTGTGTGATGGGGGGAGGGAGTGGGTAAATGGGTGAGTAAGTGAGAGTAGTGAGAGTGTATGAGTGAATAAGAGAAAGAGTGAGTGAGTGAGTGAGTGAGCGAGCGAGCGAGTGAGTGAGTGAGTGAGCGAGTGAGTGACTGTGAGTGAGTGGGTGAGAGAGG
>NC_090889.1:31621033-31626033 GCF_036669925.1 Montipora capricornis
AACCCTTACAGAGGAGCCAGTTTGTGGAAGCGCCTATCCAGTGTCCTTCGTGCAGCTACATCTTTACATGATTTAAACTTAACCTTCGTCACCACAGTTTTGAATGAGTTTTAACACGGCATCCTTGTAAAGCAGCTTTTAGTATGAAGTTAAGAATATTTTCGTTTAGTTAGTTTAGTTAGGGATATTTAGTTAATCTTTTATCATTTTATAATCTTTGCTGAAGGTTTAAGCGTGTGTAAACTGACTCATCCCCAGCCGTCCTCATACAGCGCAGGGAGAGATGGGTACCTTCCCATCATCCCCTGCTCCTATCGCGCGCTTCTCTGCCTTTGCCGTGTGCTATATGAAGACGATTGGGGGACAAGTCATGTGTATAAATAAAGTTACCATTCAATTACCATTTCCCACAACAGCGGAGACTACGTCCCCTACTCTCGAACATTGTGTGGGTGAGTGAGTGAGTGGATGAGAGTGTGGGTGTGTGAGTGAGAAAGTGGGTGAGGGGGGGAGGAAGTGGGTAAATGGGTGAGTAAGTGAGAGTAGTGAGAGTGCATAAGAGAAAGAGTGAGTGAGTTAGTGAGCGAGCGAGCGAGCGAGTGAGTGAGTGAGTGAGCGAGTGAGTGACTGTGAGTGAGTGAGTGAGTGAGAGAGGGAGCGAGGGTGTGAGAGTGGGTGCAAATGAACTTTTCCCTGTGAGTTAATCCTGCAATTGAGCAAAGTCTGTAAATCGAATCAAACTAAAGAAAACAAAGGGACAGATATGAAGAGCTAGTAATATGACTAGTATATTTTGTTGATATCTCCGTCCAATACTCTCAAACATTGTGTGGGTTCCTTTACCGGCCGTTTGCAGATGGAATTACAAAGCAAGCAGTCCACTTTCTCCTCAGTAATTTAAAGAGCCCGAGTGTTGATCCGGCCGGGATTGGAATCGGCGACCTCCCGCACCAGAGTGCAGTGTACTCTCGACTGAGCAACCTGGTTGATTGCCTCCCCAATCAATAAAGCACTTGTCCTCAGCTATATTACCTTGAGACTCACCGCGCACCGGTGGTTCAGTTTCTTGAGCACCGGGCTGCCATGCGAGAGGTCGTGAGTTCGACTCCGCCCGGACCAACACTCAGGGTCTTAAAAAACGGAGGAGAAAGTGCTGCTTTGTAATTTCATTTGCAAATGGTTATACTTTCAAGTCTTCTCGGATAAGGACTAGAAACCGTAGGCCCCGTCTAACAAAATATCTCTCATGTCCGTAAGTTCCCTCTGGGACGTTAAAGAACCCACACACTATTCGAGAAGAGTAGGGGATGAAGTCCCCGGTGTTGTGGCTGTCCTTTGTGAGTGTATGGTTGAGTGGGTATACCAGGTTCACATCAGGCCCCATTTATTTAAAAGGTGGATAACGCTATCCGTAGAATAAATCACTATCCATTGGATAGTGCAATTGATTTCGCTAATACTTATCCACTGGATAGTGATTTAACCGATGGATAGCGCTATCTATGGTTTGAACAACTGTGGCCAGATGAACAGCTGCCAGGTCCAAAACTTCAACCTGCTCAAACACACAATTAACAAACAAACTTACATAGATGAGAATTTTTACTCTTATCAGTCCTCAGTTACGACCAGCGACATTTTACGGACATTCATACTTACCGTATCAACGCCACCAGTAACTATATCAATTGCAACGCCATTCACTTCCTCTAATGTTAGCTCTTCCTTTGCGAGTAAGTATGCTAACAACGAGACCACTAAAAAGCAAGAAAAAAAAATGAAAGTGAAGTCAATATCATTGCAGAGTCAATCAAAGCCAAGTCTGCGCGCGCTTTTCGTCAAACCAAAAATGTGCACAATGTAACAACACCTTTATGGTAGAGCAAAGTTAAGAGGTGTTTACATGAGAAAACTCGCACCGGCGCGAGTTTCACACCGGGGTGACTTCTTGATACCTCGTTTACATGATGGCGAGGTGAATTCGTATCGTGTTTACCTGAAGGGACACCAAATATTGATAAAATACAAGAGTGAATCCAAATTGCAAATATGGCGTCTATCAGGAAAAGTACGCATGCGCCACCCGTTCCAGCCCACCGGGACGCCGATTTCACACCGGGACGAGTGGTCGTTCCTCGTTTACATACCGTTGCGAGATTTCGCGCCGGAACGAAATTTTCGCCCCGGTGCAGCAACCGGAGTGAACTTGCGCCGGTGTGAGTCGCCTTAGCATTACTTTTTTCGGTGATATCATGTAAACAAATACAGAGCTAAGAGGGGGAACCGGAGTGAACTCCCGCCGGTGCAAAAGTCGCCCCGGTATCATGTAGACACCCCCTTATATTTTGAGGTGACGTTTTCGTCGAAGTCGCCGTCGTAGATCTTAAAGTCCCTAATTAAAATCTACGACGGCACGAAAATGTCACCTCAAAATATAACTTTGCTCTATCAGAAAGGCGTTGTTACACTATGCACTGTCGTGTACCTTTTCGTTCCCGTCGTAAAATGTTAGCGAATTATCCTAAAATAGACTGGTACAAGCTGTTTCAGAGCAAAAATAGAAAATAAAAAGTTCTCGTTTGAATGCTCACGGTTTTGTCAAAACCTCAAATTTTGTGATGTCAGGTGGTTGTCGTGCAGAATACCTTAAAAATATTTGCTAAAATCCGTGCTGCACGTGCAACACAATTATTTTTCCTCTTTTAACCAATGATATTATTGTTTTGTGGAGTTCTCGTTTCTTAAGGCAGCCGCAAACGAGGAAATATTGGCTGTGGTCACAATTCAGAGAAACACAGTGCAACACTAGTGTTGACACTACTCTAGTGTCAACTCTCCGGTGTTTTGAATCCCTAGGGAAACACTGACCAACAGGGCCCGGTTGTTCAAAAGCCGATTCATGCTAATCCCAGATTAAAAATTAACCAAGGAGTTTGATTCTCTACTCCCAAATGCTGTTCAACGCTGATGTTCGGCAAAGTCAAACTTGAAAAACAAGAATAAGCAAACTAAACTTTCACCAAAAAGTCGAAAACATGAAACAAAAGTTTACACTAACCCTGGATTAAGTTAACCGGGCCCAGAACTTGATTTGACACTAGTTTAAACCCCCTCCTGCGACCGCAAAGATTGTTGCGGAAACATTGTTTCCCGATTGTTTCTCGAAATGCTTCTTCGGCACGCAAACAAATTCAGAAACATTTTTGCTTCCGCAACAAATGTTTCCCGGGGCCGCAAATGGGGGGAAACCTTTATTTCCTCGTTTGCGAGCGCCTTTGAACTCCCAATTTTCTACATAATTTAAGAAGATCTTAGCAGAGATTCACATAACAAATAACGGACTGGGTGTTTCCCTTATGGAATCCTTATTTTCCCGGCGATGTACAATATATGATTGTTATATACCTAGACATTCGCTCAACAAAACGAGCACTGTGATTGGTTGATTCTTGGTCACGTGGCCTTGATCAAATTCAAATGTATCCCGACCGGGATATAATTCCGCAGTTGTTGCCCGCTGCGGATGTTTTGCTGCGATTGTTGCAGGAAAAGTCTAAATATATAACAAGGCACTTAATGTCTAGTCCCTCGGGAAACTAGTTAGTTTTGTTTTCCCTCGAATCCTGATGTTTCCCTCGACTTCGCCTCGGGAAACATGAGGACTCTCGGGAAAACAGAACTAACTGTTTCCTTAGGGACCAGACATTAAGTGTATAAGAGTTACCAACGCCTGCTGAAAAATGCCAACCAGGGAGTAAAGGGTCCTCTACTTTACCGTAAAAACGCTTGGTGACTTTGCTTGAAGGGGCTCTAGAGGGTTTTTTAAAGGTGCTATGTAACGCAAAATGATGTAATTTCAAGACACCCAAAATAATAATTCCCAAAAAGGAGAATGAAACATTGCGATGACCGCTTAAAACTGTTGAACAACATAACAGAAATACAGCAAAAGGAAAGAGAACCATGGATGGACACAAGTACAAGTGGACAAGATTGAAACGCTTGCATCTGGGGGATCTTGAAAAACGTTGGCCCGACGTTTTATCAAGTTTATTGGCAAATCGCCAGGATAAAGGCCGTTTTTGCTCAGAATCATCTTCAGAAAGTTTGTGATGTAAGTTTTATTTAATCTGTAAAGGAATCCCACATCACCATTTTCGAGTTCTAAACTCGTGATTAACTAAAGATTTTCTCTAAACACCCTAAAATAACGCGGCATAGCCCCTTTAAGTTCCCTCTTGTGCATTACCTTTGCCAGAAGATTTGTCGCCATTGTTCGCCAGTTCTTTCAGCTCTTTCATCTTTTTGTGAATAAAACCCTCGCCAATGTCTAAGATATCGTCCGCAACCTTGAATAATTTCTTAACTGCGGGTGTGTCCATGTAAGGTCGCACCAGATTACTTGGAATGCTTAACAGTAGCTTCTGGGATAGAAGGAAAAAGTCGTGAACTGCCTGAATGAATTTCAGTGCTTCAGGAGGTGGTTGATCTCGATACAGCCCAAGACGAGTGTCGAATGCGATTGTTCCTACACCTGAGGACAGTGAAAACAGTAATAACAGACCGATAAGATGGGAGATTGGCATTTTGCATCTTTGAACGCAATGGGTGCATTTAAATTTCACTTGCAAATCATCACAAACGTTGTTACAGTTGCCCTCCTTCGATTCCTCGATAGACTAGCTGCTTGACAATGGGTGAAAGGACAACTTTTGCAAGTTGCAAAGCAATTAGGGCCTCCACAGACGAGGCTACTTGTTATCGATAACTTTTTAGTAGTCGATAACAAAAAAAATTTAGATGGCAAAACTTTGCGTGTGTGAATCACGTTATGGGCTACAAACAGTGAAAAATCAAGCCGTCGATGAAAAACGCGGCCGTTTTGTTATCGATAACTTCTTTCCATGCTAACCTAAGCTAAACTCCAGAATACCTCTTCGTATATGAATGGTATGTATTGTAAAAAAACAGTATATACCTCGTTCTTCAAACGGTACCGC
>NC_090889.1:31646033-31648533 GCF_036669925.1 Montipora capricornis
CCAACTTGGAAGATGAATTGAAGAAATTCTCAACGGAAAGTAAGTTGTCACTGCCAGCCAGAAAAATCGGTGTTTTCATGTGAACACCCTTCTTTTCATTTTAAATGTTTTTAATCCTTTCATCTTTAAAGAAAGAGTTTAAAATCTGTGTCTTCTTCCAACTCCCTTCTTAAAATTTCAGCCCAGTTCTTAGGAAAAAGTCAGATACATGAGTACCTTGCATTGAAAAATGCTGCTTTGTTTTCTAACCAGTGGTATAATCTCGGATGTTTTCTTGTAGAGTATTCATTTCCCCATTTTTCTAGGGCTAAACTGGACCTTTATTTTAATCGAAACAAAGAATGCTAACACAGCTGTAACTTTGTGTTAGTCTTTAAAGACAACAAAGGGTATGTTTTTTCAAACCTTGGCTGTGCAGTATTGATTTTCAAGAGGTACAGTGTACCTTTCAGAGTGTACCGGTAATCTTTATTCCCAGTACCATCTTTCTCTTATGTAATCCATCTGAATGAGCCTGAACTCAAGAACAAGGAAAAGCGTCATTGCAGTGGGAATTGAAGCCATGAATGTGAAGTTACCGGTAGTTAATATGGAAAGCTATGGCCGGGTAATAGTTGGGATAGCTTGTAAGCGTACTCGTTCCCTTCAAATCTGAGCCTTAGCCCCAGTAAGTAGTCATGGGCCAACCCCAGTCGGTATTTTTTCGGTATTTTGCGTGGGTCTCTAGGCCTTTTTGCATTTAGTAGGCCTAATGCTCCAATTTGAAGGTGACAAGTATGCTTACAAGCTATTAGTAGATTTGGAGCTAACCTGGCTGTAGTTTCCACATAAACTTAAAAAAAAGTATCTTCAAGCTGCACTACTGAAGTGTATACCTCTTAGGACTTTGCGATGCATTGCTTCTTTGAATTTGAAAAATCTTTTATTGTATACAAATAATTAGGTTGGACACGGAGTTCAAGTTTTCGCGGTTTTAGGTAGTACATGTATTTTTGCTTCAGGTCACGCGTTTTGATTTATCAGATGACGCACGAAGCTTAAGTATTTGGTGTGTGACTTACAAGTATGTGCGTTTAGCAACATGTAAAGCGCTAATTCTGTGTCTAGGCATTGGAACAGTGGCATTCAATACACGTCTGGGGCTGTACCAAGATTTACCACCAGAGAAGGCTGTGAAGTTCATCGAAGCAGTTGACGCCTTTATGGGGCAAACACAAAAGATTATGATGAGCGGTGTGAGTACGTTTTTACGGCGTTACATCGACACTCCAGCACTAAAGAAATTCTTCAAGGCCAGTGACGATATCATAGAAATTGGAGAGTATTTTATCAGTAACAAAATGAAAGAACTTAAAGAAATGACGGAGAAGGGTATTGAACCATCTGACGAAGGTAAGACTTTAATTTTCATTACGGTGGGGGCTGGGTTGGGGAGAGAGAAGAGGCTACCTGTGATTGATATGGTGTAAACAGTGAGATTTTGGGATTGGTTAGATTACATGCTTGGGGTGTTAAAAGGCGCTGGGAACCCCTTCTATTCCGGCTAAGCTCGTTTGGTGCTTCTCCTGTGTTCAGCCGTCACACTTTAAAGCTAAATGCATCGGTGCTCATTTTCTCTTTTTTTAAAGGTTGCATATGTCGCTAAAGTTAAAAGCCATTCAAGTAATACATAGATTTAGCCAAGCCTAAAAGGAGAGCTCCCGGATTATTTATTCTTGCAATAAGCCATCCTGGCTTGAGCCTGCGATCCAATCGAAACAGAGTACCTGGTCAGCGGTCAACTTCGAAAAACGTTGCTGACCTTAATGAACTCTAAACTTGAGCCCGCAATATGGTCACGTGATATTGGTCACGTTGGCATGCATCGATAGATGAACGGTCGTACAGTCGTATGGTGGTTGCTCAAAGCCTGGTTAGCGGTAACCATGCTTCGAGGAACCCGGGTCAGATTCTTACTCGTGGTGCTCCGTGCGCGGAGCTCCGCTATTATAAGATTACAAGAGTTGAGCGCTTTTCAATTGAGTGTCGAAAGTAATTAGCGAATTACTTTGGTTTTGCATCTACTTCACTCAGTGATTGGTTCAAAGTTCTCGCGCCACTTTTTCAACCAATCAGAAGTGGAACCAAAACCAATCGTGGCTCGCGCGCGCATATTTTCCCGCCTTTTGTGTCGGCTACGTGTAATTACTTCGAGTTTTGATTGGTTTACTGGATTGTCTCCGTCCTTTTTGATTGGCCAAAGTAATTACTTTGGTTTTGGTTTTACGACACTCATTTCAAAACCGCTCTATGCAATGTTGTACATTTGTGTTAACTACCTGGCTATTATAACTACTAAACAAACACATGCAGCCGGCTTTGAATGCGTGGGAAGGCGTGCGAGCGGAATGTCATAATGTGTTCACTTTTTCGCGCAAGATTACCGCCAAATATTTTAACCAATCGACAAATTACTGTACTTTTGCCTGTTCTAAATCACATTCGTTTGTTTGAATCCTTC
>NC_090889.1:31653533-31656033 GCF_036669925.1 Montipora capricornis
CAGAAACAAGCTGCGCACGCTCAATTCCCTGCACTGGGTATCCATTATTTGTATTTCCCTCGCTTTATGGGAGAAATAATTCAACTGAAAAAAACTACCGAGTGGAAAATTCAGTTATGTCCGACGGTAAGGCTCTTTTCCGCTTGGAAAAGGGTAAAATTAGCCAAAAAAAAACATTCCTCCCCGATCAGACGTTAGGGAGCTTAAGCAAGCGCGTTTTTGAGACGCGGACGGTAACCGGAAGTGAGCTGTTTTCCCTTTTAACTTGTCTTCATACAACCACACTACATTGCTAAGTATCGTTTCTCTATTAGAAAACATTAGTTTAAAAGTCTGGGAGACACCACTTGCCTGGCACGCGAAACGTTCTCTTCCGGTTGCCGTCCGCGTCTCAAAAACGTGCGTGCTTAAGCTCCGTATTTTTTTCCTTTGCTACCGTGTTCCTCATTAACGAACCTACTTACGTTTTTACTGTAAACAGAATATACCGCAGAACAGACAAAGAGGTACCAGGGCTTGTCTGTCGTCTTTCATATACTGGATCCGTAATAATTAACGTCTATAAAACAAAAGAACAAAGCGAACGTAACAGTACCAAATCAACAAGACCCAATCAGAATAGTCTCAGAATAACAATGCTTCTTTTGTCTTCCGCCATTTTCGTCCGGTATATGAAAGTCTTCCCCCAGAAAGGAAATTTTTGAATACGCTGCGACTTCGGATACGCGTGGACGGTCGTATCCGCAAATTTTCGAATACCCTGACGTAACACTATCGGATCCAGTCTTTCCCGCGTGTGATAAATCAACATGGCGTATCGACCTTGGACCTTGAACGACTCTTACGTGCAACTCTTTAAGAAAACAGAGAAAATGGCGTCGACATACGATTTTGCGCATGCTCAACAAGTAAAATCTTTGTCAAAAGCACTTGGCAATAGAGTATATCCGGATACGCGTGGACAGTGAAAAGGATTCGAAAACGATTGGAATACGCTACGTGCGGACGCAGATATTTTGGACTCCGAAGAAAAAAAGTTGCGGATGCGAAAATTTTCGGATACGTGTGAACAGGACCTTGGTCTTTCTCCGACGAAACATTACACTGTGAACTGCTGTTTTTTCTCGGCTTTTCACCATTAGGAGTTCACGTTCGATACGACGTCTGATCATGCTGTTGTTGCAATTGTCCTAATATGCTGGGCTCAGTAGAGCTTCCTCTCGGTTTGCCACCTTCTATCTGCTCTCTATATAATAGGGACTACAAGATCTACGACTCGGCCGTTAACGAGAAAACAACATCATTGTGCATTGTGTAATCGTGCTGCACGTGATGCACGCATTTTAGCACGTGTTTTTGCTGTACTCTGCACAACGACCACATGAATCATCAAATTTGAGCGGGATTAGATGACAACGCGAGCTTACAAATATGAATCTTTCATTCTCTCTTTGTACTCTGAAACCGCTTTTACCCAATTTATTTTTAGGACATGCACACTCGGCTAACATTGTAGGAAACGTGAACGAGATGAAATAATTGCAAAAAAAGAACTTGCGATAGTGCAAAGTTATATTTTGAGGTGACGTTTGTGTCGACCTCCGGTCGCCGTCGTAGATCTTAAAGTCCCTAATAGCTGCTCAGGAATACGGCTACCTCAGTCTCCAGTTGTTTAAAATAGTGGTCAAAATGGGAAGTTGTGCTTGATCTAGAACTTTGCGTTGGATTTCTCCTTTTTGTTTATGTTGACAGACTTGGATTGCTATGGAACAGTATTGCACTGCTCGTTCCGAAAAGTACTTTAAAGACCCTTTGAAATTTAAACCTGAAAGATGGTTGAGAGAAAACAGAGGCGAATATCACTCTTTTTCTAGTGTGCCATTTGGATACGGTGTGCGGAGTTGCTTGGGTAAGAAAATGAATGCCTTTATTTGTTTGTTTATTTGTTGTCTGTTGCACACTTGTAGACCAGTACTTACATCTCATTATTGGAAGTCATTCTTTTAATTTATGCCAGTCTTTCAGTGAGTCAGTGAGTCTGTCAGTGAGTCAGTGAGTCAGTCAGTCAGTCAGTCAGTCAGTCAGTCTGTCAGTCAGTCTGTCAGTCAGTCTGTCAGTCAGTCAGTCTGTCTGTCTGTCAGTCAGTGAGTCAGTCAGATAGTCAGTCAGTTAGTCTGTCAGTCAGTTAGTCTGTCAGTCAGTTAGTCTGTCAGTCAGTGAGTCAGTCAGTGAGTCAGTCAGTGAGTCAGTCAGTCTGTCTGTCTGTCTGTCAGTCTGTCTGTCTGTCAGTCAGTGAATCAGTCAGATAGTCAGTCAGTTAGTCTGTCAGTCAGATAGTCAGTCAGTTAGTCTGTCAGTCAGTTAGTCTGTCACTCAGTCAGTCTGTCAGTCAGTGAGGCAGTCAGTGAGTCAGTCATTCAGTGAGGCAGCCAGTGAGTGAGTGAGTCAATGAGTCCGACTGTCAGTCAGTGACGCAGTTAGTCAGTTATTGAGTGAGCCA
>NC_090889.1:31661033-31681033 GCF_036669925.1 Montipora capricornis
TTCGAGACAGTTATGCAAACCCGAGACGCAGTCGAGGGTTTGCATAACTGTCTCGAATTCTCCTCGACTGCGTCTCGGGTTTGCATAACTGTCTCGAATTCTCCCAGCTCCCCTTCTATGGCTTTATTCCTCTATTGCTTAAGTGCAGCTGGGAAGTTGAACCAGGGACTACCAGGAACAAATTCATCGATTAGTCATAGCGGGTCTTGAACCCGGGATATCCGAATCTCAAGGCAAGTGCTCTAACAACCAGGAGTGATCAGTATGTAAATTCTTCTCACAATTTCAATAAAATGTCAGTCAGACAGGTATTGAGAATGAAGATTATTATCAACTGAGGGGGAGCGATCCTGATATAAAACCACATTCTTATGACTAGGCAAAAACGAATTCTATGGTGGTAGTTGGGAGAATAAACGGTTTGATCTTGGAAATAAAAAGGTTTAACGATGCAGTATTTCAGTGATTTCTTAAAGTGCCCCTGTGACCAAAAAATCAATTCTTATTCTACTTTGTATTTCAAAACTATGTTAAATGAACACTAAGAGGCGTCACTCTTCCCTGGATCCAACCCCCCGAGGTCCAATCGGTCAGTTTTGAACTTGAGTAATGGCGGACCGTGAAATCCAAAAATCCAAAACTTTCCCACCAAGAAAACGCATGTTGGTCAAATGTTGAAACCCTTTAAACGGGCCTTTACTAGCAAATCTTTTTCTCGGAACAAAGCTGGGGTTTTTAGGACACCAATTTTATGCGCAAATATGGACAAAAATCGAAGCTGTCCAGAAATGCACGCAATTGCAAAACTAACTAATATACCAAAACATTTGTAAAGTAATAACAAAAATAACAAAGATAGCGAAAATACCAATTCAAGCAAGCGAGAGAAGCAAAGCAACAATTCTCCAAGATGGACAAGGGAAGGACTCCCAAAAATATAACAAAAATAACTAAAACAACAAATGAAGCAAAAATGTCAAATCAAGCAAGCGAGAGACCCAACAAAAACAATTCTTAGAGACGGACAAGGGAAAGGGCGGCCCCATAAATGTAACAAAAATAACTAAAATAACAAGTATAGCGAAAATATCAAATCAAGCAAGAGAGAGACGCACAAATGACAATTCTTCAAGACGGACAAGGGAAGGTGCCCCCACGAGGGATGTGCTATACTCCCAAGGGATGTGTATAACTTATATAACGTTAATGAACGTTATTAAAGTGGCACTAGACCCTTCCCAAAAATGGCGGCCAAAAATTCAAATAAGTTAAGATTAAAAACTAATACCTGAAATAGAAAGAGCCCCCTTACTTTAGTGACCCTGCAAAGTTTCGGCATATCAGGTGTAACATCAGCTGAAAAAATGTAAGTTGAAGAATGAAAATTTACAGACGTTTGTGTGATTGGGGGTTTGGCCTATATATACTCCCAGTCAAACAAACGTCTGCAAATTTGTCAAATTTAACTTACATTTTCTCAGCTGATATAACACCTAATACGCTGAAACTATGCAGGGTCACTTACGCAGCGTTCACACGAATGCGCTTTCACGACTTCGAAACCGCGTCAAAATCGATGCGGTTTGGAATTGTTCACACGGAACGGTTTTCGACAAAAAAATTCCGTGATGTTGCCAGAGAGCGCTGCACTACATGCTAAATTCACCATTTTGAATCGAACAATGCAAATGTCGCGCCAAAATAGTAGGCGTATTCAAATCGATACGGTTTCGCCGTTTACACGACAGATGAAACCGTATCGTTTTGAAAACGCGCCACGTTTGGCAGCGTTTTCAATTCGACCCGGTTTCGGTTACAGTCTCGATTGGTGTCGTTTAAAGAAAAGGCGTAACCGCATCGAAAACGCTGCATTAAGTAAAAGTGGTCTTTCCATTTCTGGTATCAGTTTTTCATTCAATTCAATTTTAACTCATTGAAATCCGTTGCTGCCATTTTAGAGAAGAGTCTATTCTTTTTAAGGCCCACATTCGCCCAAAAGTCATTGCGCAGCGTGACTGAATTTCGTGTAACACGAAATTACCTAAATAGCTGACATGTTGTTTCCCGCGTGATTCGCCTGAGCGCATTTAGCCAATCACATCACGTATTTGGACAAGTCGTCATTTCAAAACAAAAGCAAACGACCGCAATAACTTTTGGGCGAAGGTGGGCCTTTAACAATTAGGTAATTCAAATCAAATCAAATTCGAACGTAGCCAAACAATAAGTCCTACTCAAACCCTTGGCTGCACGAACTCTCCGCATAGGCAACTGGATCCTTCGACCATTGACGAGTGAATACAAAAACTGAAAAGATCGGCAAGGCCCGCGGTATCGGGTCCGTTTGCCCAATCCTTCGAACGTTGACAAGGGAACACTAACAAAATTTAAAGATCGGCTCTCGAAAATCTGTCTCCACTCACCTGCGCTAACAGACTGACATCATCATCATCATCATCATCATCATCATCATCACGAATAAAACTTTGTAAGCAAGGACCAGCGTAACAAAACAGAAGCACCAGATCATGATAAAGATATCTTATCACCAACGCAAGTGTTACATAAAACCAAAAACAGCAAGGCTGATTGAACGGTGAAGGATAAATTCTATAAAGCCAGTACTTCGAAAGGCACTGCCTTTCTTCATCAGGGTTTAAAACCCTAGTACGGGCTAGTACAATTTTGTTAGTGTAAAAAAAAATGACTGTGCTTATTCATACCAAATTGCATTCGAAATCACGTGGTTACCTATACAAACTACAACATGACCATTCGATAATTTTGAAAAGAATACCAATTATCCTTCCATACTGTATTCCACGTCCATCTCACAAGTCACGGGAGATCTACATATAATGGTTGTCTACCGCGGTAGAACGTCATTGTAGCATTGTTTTATCAATCTGTGGTTGTATATCTGATACAACATTATCCTGATGTTCTTAAACCCTTGACTCCCAAACCGGCTTGAACCGGCCATACTCAGTATTTTACTCTGTCTTACGCCAGACGATTTTACTCGTCAATGGGGCAGCTGAGCGCTAGGGCATTATTCTCCCGTAATGCCCACGGGCCGATTATGGAGTTTGCAAATTAGTTTTTTCTTTTTTAGAACCGTTCTGCTAGCCATATGATAAAAAAAATTAATAACCTAGACCGTTTGGTCGTTACAGCAAAATCTCAAACCTCGGCTGTCGCCAGGTCAATACGGCAAGGCCTCAGTTTGAGATTTTGCCGTAACGACCTCACTCTTGGTTATTAAGTAGCTAGTTCAATTTTCTACGTTTAGATTTGTAAAACCAAAATATAGTTTGGATATGAACTGTGAATTTCCGTGTTGGATAAAAAGTTAACAATACTTGCCACGAATTTGTAAATGTGATTCAAAATCGCCGCTCATATTGTAAACTTCAGTGTATAGCTCTCCTGGCCACTTGTATCTACATCCTTATTCAATGACGCAATATTATTAGAGAAAAGTTCTTTATGGAGCTGCTGCAGGAATGAAGTCTTTTCAAACCGAAATAACGTTAAATTAAGGCTAAAGGCTAACGTAAAGTCAGAAACAGAAAAATATATGAACAATTTAAGCAATTGTCTCTCAAGTTATCGACACTTCAGGTTATAGACAAATTCAGGAGGCTTCGAATTCAACGGGATTCGAACCCATATCTGCTGCGATGGAGGTACAATGCTCTCTCTACTAACTGAGCTATGACGCCACTCATTCGGGAGCAGGTCAATTTGTTGAGCTCATATGTTCCGGTGAAAGAACTTGATAAATGAATTAAAAGAATATCTTTGAAGTCTATCAGAGACAATTGCTTCAATTGTCCAGGTAACTGCAAGGATGACTTGTCCCTGTTCATCTGTAAGCCGAACAGGGACACGAGAAGAGAAATTTCGTATCTCCAAGCGGCCATGTAATATTCTATTTATTATATAAACACCAATGAAAAACACTAAATCATTTCACGAAAGGCATCAAAAGGCACGTTTTCCACGTGTAACCATAGCAAAAGTCATCTTTTCACGTGTGAAAATAACATGTTATCTTCTTGTGTGAAGATATCATGTTTTCGCTCGAAAGCTCACTTGGTATTTCAATGGTGGTTATAAAATAAAAATATATCTTTACCAAACTAATTGCAAAATTGAAGTTGTGACGAAGTTTATTCCCAATGAACAATGCGTGTATTTTAACTATTTACATAGTATGGAAAGTTTAGTTTTCGATACATACTGATCTTACAAGATTGGCAAAAACTACCTGAAATTCATATATTGTTACGTGCAACGTGCAATAAGCCATTTCCGAGATCATGTCTGCCTCATCTTCAAAGCGAGTCTAAGTGCGAAGTTTTTGTTATGAAAATTAGTTTTCATTCATATGTAAAGTAGAACTAATTACCATTACAAAAACTTTGCACTTAGACTCGCTTTGAAGAGAAGGCAGACTTGAACTCGGAAATGGACTTTTGACCTCTTTAGCTTGTACATTTTGTTTTCCCATTTCAGGCCACGTGATGTTAACCTAGGGAAAAGTTTCTTTCAAATGTCGTGTTATGCACGACCGTGTATATGTACGCATAACTAATGAAAAACAAAAGGAAAGTTCACTTGAGAACATCACGTGGTCTAAAATGGGAAAACAAAACGTACAAGATAAAGAGATCAATTTGTAAAAACAGTATATATCGACTTATTATATGGACGCAAGCGTTTTACCGGGAACTAAAACACTCGCAGAATAAATACGACCACTACATCCAGGAACCGCGAGTGGCGTGTTTTTCGTATGTAACACTAGTGGTCATATTCAGCAACGACGTTGTTCACGATTCCCCCCTTTCATTTCAATCTCTACCATTTATATCTATTTTCCATATAATAAAATATAAAATTTCAAGTTAGCTCGAAGATATGAATTTTATATTCTCGTGTTAAGAACAATAGGGAACTTGAGCAACGAGAACGTCATCTCAAAATATAAATTCGCGTCATTTTAATCGCTTCGTGACTATTTCAACCTTTTTAATATGACAAGGGTGTGGTAGTTCCTCAAAAATGACACTATTTCACATTGTTGTTATGCAGACGACGGCAAAGAAATGGACAAAAGTGAAAAACGCACGTGCAGAGCGTGGAAGGCTATTGTTTTTGCCCACTAAATATGCAAATTTGTGACGGTCTCGTTGCCGTCGCCGTTGCTTAAGCGCCCTAATTTGCCGTTCAAACATAAAATTTATATCCTCTCGCTACCGTGGAATATCCTCTGTTCAGGATTTCAAAAGCAATGCATCGTTTTATTTGTAAGGTTTTGTTTCGTATGGTCAAAGCTTGACCACACTCATCAAGTCATTATCAACGAACAACCAATACATTTGAATGCTGACGGTATTATACAAATGTGTGGTTGTAACGACCAATACATTTGAATGCTGACGGTATTATACAAATGCGTGGTTGTTATGCCACCTAAAATTACATTACATGATCCACGTACACATATGGGAAACTGGTATGAACGCGAGTGCATTTCGTGAGGGCATTTTGATTTATGGGCACGAGTGATGTTCTGAAAGTTCTCAAAATTACAATCTGAGAATTTCGAAAACATCACGAGAAACTATAAATAACGAAATGCAGGAGCAAGTTCATACGGTTTTTCATTTACTATATACTCAACAAAGTTACATTACCGCTGTGTTTCCATAGCAACTTTCGTATTGCTTTCTATTTAAGCAATAAAGTACGTTTTCCATGTTTCCATAGGCTCATCTAAACACGAGGGGCAGTTGGGAGAATTCGAGACAGTTATGGAAACCCGAGACGCAGTCGAGGGTTTGCATATCTGTCGAGAATTCTCCCAACTCCCCCGAGTGTTTAGATGAGGCTATGGAAACACGGAAAAAAACTTCCTCTATTGCTTTTATAAAATATTTCTCAATGATAATTCGACAAATGAAGGAAAACGCTGTTTTTTTTTACTTCTTGATTGATTAGATTTTCTTGCTACACGCTCATATTTCCTGCCAGCCAATCAAAACGCACGTCTGACTACATAACCAACAAAATTCGTGTGATGTCACAACCGTCTTTCCATACTCTCATCTAAACACAGCTATTAACCAATGAGAGTGCGCGTACTATCCTAATTATTTTATAAAACCCATTCATGCATTCGTCATTGACCAATCAAAAACGCGATATTCTGTCCAGTACATAGTAAATAAAGTTATAGTTTCTGAGCACGTATCTATTTCTGTGGGGACAAGAACTTCCTAATTTCTTGGGTCTGTTAAAGATAAAGTATACATCTCATTCATATTGCACAACCCTACTACCGTCCACCTGTAAACATCACTGTCTAGAAATTCATAAGATGAAGTTGCTCGTTTAAATACGAAAAAAGACGTCACGTAATTTCCCACTCAGCTCAACCTACAACCTCTTCGGCGCAGCGCTCCGTGACATCCCAAAAGCGGATGAGACGAAGACTACATGCAATCAAGCACTATAGTCGTCCTTACCAGATTCAATGTACCTCAATCGCAGCTTATATCATCATTCAGTCAAATTTAAACGCTGAAGTCAAATTCGATCCTCCAACTTGATCTTCACTGGTTTCTCGGGACAAGACAGTTACTTTTGTACGCAGTCCAGTTCCTCGCCAATATACTCAACGCGAAACCTCTGGAGTAACTAGAAGGAAATAAGAAAATTACCGTTACGTAATTCTATAATATGCTTGTTTCCTTTCTTCTCAACTTTTTATCACGCAAGCGACGAGAAAAAAGTGAACGGGGAAAAACTAACTCGTACAGCTAACCTTGCAAAGAAACAGGTAGATTTCCAATTCTGCGACCCGCCGACCTGTGAAGACAATATTGACGAGAGGTAATGAGCTAAAATGCTACAAAGTAGACAAGCTAATGCTGTTGGCTGGTAATCAGATATTATAGTGATTAACAAGCAAGTTTGAGGACTGACTCAGCGACAGAGTGACTGCCGATTGACCCGCTAATTGATCAGGAGAGTAACTGAGTGACTGACTGGCGTGGTGATTAACTCACTGACTCACTCACTAATTGTGTTACAAGTAATTGTATGATCTTTTTAGTTAATTAGTTATTCTAGTAGATATCATCACCTTTACTGTAACGAGACCGATACCTCCCTTTGGAGAGTAAGGCGCAATAAAGATTTACTGTTTACTGTTTACTGTTTACTTTTTTACTCAGTCAGTCAGTCAGTCAGTCAGTCCGTCCGTCAGTCCGTCAGTCAGTCCGTCAGTCCGCCCGTCCGTCCGTCCGTCCGTCAGTCAGTCAGTCAGTCAGTCACTCACTCACTCACTCACTCACTCACTCACTGGCATAAATTAACTTCCAATAAAGAGATGTAAGTACTGGTCTACAAGTGTGCAACAGACAACAAATAAACAAACAAATGAAGGCATTCATTTTCTTACCCAAGCACATCCGCACACCGTATTCAAATGGCAGACTAGAAAAAGCGTGATATTCGCCCCTGTTTTCTCTCAACCATCTTTCAGGTTTAAATTCCAAAGGGTCTTTAAAGTACTTTTCGGAACGAGCAGTGCAATACTTTTCCATAAAAATCCAAGTCTATCAAAATAAGCAAAAAGGCTTCAAATTATGCATACTGGGTGCTGTATACACAGTGATTGAACGAGTTAATGAACACTAAGAACCAAGAGTGAATTAGATAAGAGTGTTTCTCTATCCATTTGCGGTCTTGCCCCAGCACAGGATTTCACAAATGGACTTATTTTTAGATATACTTTACGCGCGAAAACAAAGGGCCACTTTAACAAATCAGGAGAAGCCATGTCACGCGTGGCTGCTTCTGTCATGATATATTTTTTAGGGACATGACGACTAATTTTGGCGGGAACAGGTATTCTAAAAATAGACTCATTTGTGACTGTGCTAGGGAGCCCACCCATGCCATAACATCACTCTTATCTTATTCACTTTTGTAAGAACTGATCAAACAAGCGCAAAAAGTCGGTTATCTTTATGATACATTCCAAGTTGAGAGCAGAAATCCAACGCAAAGTTCTAGATCAAGCAAAACTTCCCATTTTGACCACTATTTTAAACAAGTGGAGACTGAGGTAGCCGTATTCCTGAGCAGCTATTAAAGACTTTAAGATCTACGACGGCGACCGGAGGTCGACACAAACTTCACCTCAAAATATAACTTTGCATTATCGCAAGGTCTTTTTTGCGATAATTTCAACAGGTTCGCGTCCTACAATTTTAGCGCAGTGTCCTAAAAATAAATTGGGTAAAAGCGGTTTCAGAGTACAAAGAGAGAATGAAAGATTCATATTTGTTGTCGTCTAATCCCGCTCAAATTTGGTGATTCACGTGGTCGTTGTGCAGAGTACAGCAAAAACACGTGCTAAAATGCGTGCATCACGTGCAGCACGATTACACAATGCACAATGATGTTGTTTTCTCGTTAACGGCCGAGTCGTAGATCTTGTAGTCCCTATGGTATATAGTGAGCAGATACAAGGAAGCAAACCGAGAGGAAGATCTAAGCCCGGCATATTAGGACAAATGCAAGACAGTATGATCAGACGTCGCATCGAACGAAAGACCTAAGAGAGAACTCCTAATGGTGAAAAGGCGTGAAAAAAAAAGCACTTCACCGTGTAATTTTTAATTTTTTCGTCGGAAACAGACCAAGGTCCCGTCGAAAGGTATCCGGAAATTATTGCATCCTTTTTTCCGGGTTCCAAAATACCGGCGTCCACACGTACCGTATTCCAATGATAAATGGTATTATGCCATGTTGATTTATCCCACGCGGGAAAGACTGGATCCGATAGTGTTACGTCAGCGTGTTCGAAAATTTGCGGATACGACAGTCCACACGTATCCGAAGTGGCAGCGTATTCAAAAATTTCCACTCTGGAGACCGTATTCGAAAATTTCCGGATACGGCTACCAAATTCGTCGGATACGTGTGGACGCAAGAAGTATTCGGGAAAAAACAATTGGCGGATAGAAAAATTTCCGAATACGTGTAGACGGGGCTTCAACGACGTTCCTTCAATTACAAAGCGCAAAATTGAAACGAAGAGGGACCTCGCTAATACTCTATGGTACCTCTTTGTATATTCTGCGGTATATTCTGTTCCCAGTAAAAACGTAAGTAGGTTCGATAAAGAGGAACATGGTAGAAGGGAAAAAAAAGTCTGATTAGGGAGGTATGTTTTTTTAAAAGCTAATTTTACCCTTTTTCAAGCGTAAAAGAGCCTTACTGTCGGACATAACTGAATTTTCTACTCCATAGTTTTTGCAGTTTTTCAATTATTTATTCCATAAAGCGAAGGAAATACAAATAATGGATACCAAGTGCAAGGAATTGAGTGTGCGCAGCTTGTTCCTGCCTTTGGTTGGTTGGCAAAAACCTCGACGAGCTTCTTATGTTTGTCTCGCAAATCTATCGTGCGCTAAATGACTTGGGCTTCGACTTGCCTTTGCTGGAACTCTGTATCCAGATAAAACTATATCTTGTTCTAGAATGCGTCCATTGATAGGCAGAACATTGGTCAGCCTTCCAAGAAAATAAAAGGCATTGTTACATACCTGGATTTTCACTCAACAAAACGAGCATTGTGTTTGGTTGATTCTTGGTTTTTCGCGATTAGTCCATTTCGTTCACGTCGTAAAATCTAGGCGAATTGGTACGAGCCATTTTAGAGTAAAAATAGAGAATGAAAGATTTACATTGTATGCTTGTGTTGTCGTCGAAACTTCAAATTTGGTGATTTCGCGTCGTTATTGTGCAGAGAACCGCAAGATTTTGTGCTAACATGCGTGCCACACTTGCAGCACCATTTTATTTCCTCTTTTAACCAATAATGTTATTGTTTTGTGACGTCCTCTAAAAGTCCCTAATGGGATTGATAGCAGCTGCCATCAGCGTCTGTATATGCCGAAGTCCGATCTCACACTTAACAATTAGACCCGTAGCCCGCAAGGGCTATGGGTCAATAGCCCGTGAGGCGAAGCCGAATGGGCTATTGACCCGTGGCCCTTGAGGACGTCGACAATCGTTTACCGCTATAACTTTCGTCAGAAAAAGTTTCCAACCCTGTCCTTCTAGACACCTTCTGACAATAAACAACCTCAGGAGTTCATCTCTTCATCATCTCAGCATCAAGGGATATATGATACTCATCGAGGGAAAAGTCTGTCAATAAAAGTAAATTTACTCGGGAAAGGGTTGACTCAAGGAATTAGTGGAGATAGAAGTGGTTCCCCTTGATGAGCTCTAGAAAACCTTTAAAAAAGAAAAACACCATGAATTCTGTTCAAATAACATCATTAAGAGTTAAAATCCCAAAATACCTCATTGATTCCTTAAGACAGGCTTTAAGATAGGACAGCTTGCCAATATTAACTGACGTGATGTTTCCGTCTTTTCCAGCGACTTCCAAAAACTCATGGTAAGGCTTGTCTTGTACCTCGGGATGAAATGACAAATGATAAAGCATCCACAACAGAGTGGTCGTAGTCTGTTTGACAAGAATAAAGGTCAATAAGGAACTTCGAAGGAAAGGTGAATGTTATGCCAACACTTCAGCTTCGTTTTCTTATTTTGAATTTCGACGATTTAAGAAAGAAAGCCAGTAAAGAACTGTTAGTTTTGCAGTTGGCTAATTTGCGATTTTTGAAATTAGAGTTCAAATCTTCCATCCTCCTTGGTTTGAACGTAAGCTTCGACTTTCCCCTCATCCTGTGATTCAAATAGAACCGATACTCAGGTAACATTCGACGACTATAGTTTGCTGCTTGCAAACTAGAGTTCTCATTTTCGATCCTCGTAGGCTCTGACCTCTGCTTCAAGTTTTCTTTGATCCTCTGATCCGAATAGAGCCGATTCACTGCGCTGGTCTGTTGCAAAGTTTTTTTTTTTTTTTTAACCGACACAGAAGGCAGTTCCCCGCTAACAGAGGTATCTTTTCTTTTTGCGTTTGCTGGGCTGACGAGTACGGAAAAAGAGACCTATGCCATGCCGGGGTCGAACCTCACTGTTTTGAGCATGCGCGGCGGTTTCTTAGCGACCGAATCCTCACGTGATGGTGACGTGATTTATGTTGTGTGGGCTTACTTAACAACACCAGAATTACTGTAACCTGAGGAATGCGCGGGACACAGCGGGCTCGTCATAGTCAGCAAACATATCATTACTCCAAAATGATTCCGAGACTGGTAGAATCTTTTCGCAAACTCCACTTGTTTCATTCAAACGCGACAAAAACGTAGGCAACTTTTTAGTTAGAAGCGCGCTCAAAACTAAAGGCCGGGACACACTAGGCGACAAGTCGTAGCGACATGTCTCTGCGACAAGTTGCTCCATGTGTACTACTTGCAAAACAAGTCGCTGCGACACGACGCCTGTTCGGAGCACACGCAGTGATCTCGTATGAGGGGGAATGTGAACTAGTTTTCTAATTCAATATGGCTGACCATATGACGCTCTCTCATTGGTTCATTTATATTTTGTCACAACGACTTGTTGCCCGAAGTGTACACACCATGCGACAACGCTGCTTTCGCTAATTTTGTCGCTGCGATAAGTCGCATGAATTCAAACTGGTTAGAATTCGTGCGACTGATCGCGGCGACAATGATTTTCATGAAATTAACCGTGCCACACAAGGCGATTTGTTGCGGCGACTTGTCCCCGCGACGTGTCGCAGCGACTTATCGCCGGTCCCGGCCTTAACTTTCAAATGTGCGAGCTCACGATGCAAAACTTGTCTTTTCATTCTTAACATCGGGACCTAAGCGATCTGTTAAGATCACCGATCGTTTCACATGTACCTCCGCAAATATAATCTATTGCATAACCTGTACGTTATGCAATAAATTATACATGGGCGAGACAGGTAGACGACTAGGCGACCGATTCCGCGAACATCTTCGCGATGTTGAGAAGAATGACAAGGATGCATCTAAGCTAGTCCCTCGTCATTTTAATCTCCCTAACCACTCCAAAAAAACACATAGCTATCTGCGGCCTTTCCCTGCATCTAGGTACGACGGAAAGCCGCAAGAATCTGGAACAAAAATTCATCTTCCAAATCGGCACCCTTAATCCTCAAGGTATTAACGAACGCTTTTCATTCAACTAATGTATTCCTGTTTCTCACGTTGCCATGTTACCACCAATAGCGTAGCTCCTACTCTACTATAAAAAAACTACACATAACCCAGAATTCCTCGATGCGCTCTGACGAAGGGCTAACGCTCGAAACGTCAGCTTTTAGAATCTCTGTACGGTGGCCAATTTACATTATCAACTCCGTTGATAAACCAAATTTTTGTATACTACTTCCCCACCGACGCAGCACTAGAGTTTCTTTAGAAACTACCCCCTTCAAACATATCATGGGGCATGCGGTTTGAAGAGAGGTTGCGGAAGGCGGTTAGATCAAAGTGAGTTTCAACCCATAGCAGGGGTCTCTTTTCACGAACTCCTCAACCCAGAGAACACAAAAAAAAAATGACCTCTGCCAGCAGGGAAAGAAGACAGTATTTGCAAGAAAAAGAGTCATCACTTACGGAGGTCATACGCATGCCTTCTAAAGGAAATTCGTTAAATAATATTGACATTTTAATAACCGACACGTCGTTACAACAAAATCTTAAACTGAGGCCAATACTTGCATAATCGATAATCGGCCCGTGGACATTACGGGAGAATAATGCGACGGCAACGAGAACGTCATCTCAAAATTCACGTTGCTGTTATCACTTCGTGACTATTTTCAACCTTTTTAATATGACAAGGGTGTGGTACTTCTTCAAAAGTGACACTCGTCGGAACGGCACTTCATTTAGGGGAGAAAATAAAAATTTATCCTTAAGTGCTGACGTTCTTCATAAACCTCAAACTTGGTTATTTCACCTTGTTGTTTTGCTGACGACGGCAAAGAAATAGACAAAAGTGAAAAACGCACGTGCAGGGCGTGCAAAGCTATTGGTTTTGGCCATTAAATATGCAAATTTGTTACGTTCTTGTTGCAGTTCATCGCCGTTGTCGTTGCTTAAGCTCCCTCTAAAAATCAACCACAGACCAAATCGGCAACTCTCTTTTTCAGGTCGCTTAGCGAGTGACAACCGAAAATTCCGTGAAAACAGTTCCTTTCCCAACTCGCTTAAAGTTAAGCGAGGAAGTTAAGCAAATTTCAATAGAATTCTCAGTAAATTGAAGCCACCAAACCAAGGTAGCTTAAGCAAGTTGGCAATTACTTTCGGCCAATGACGAGTCGCTTGCGGTTATTTAACCGTTATATTTTCCGATTTCATCAAATCGGAAATACAACGGGCGTGCTATTTTTATTAAAATTATCATTGTATTGGCACGTGCTCTCTCCTCGTTTAATCTTACCAGTGAAAACATGTATCATTTTTAACTCGCTTAACGAAGTCTGCAAACAAACAGGCCCTGGAAACGAGTTGTAGAACACGCGGCTTTTCCCAAATCTCATGAAACTCTGCTAACAATGCTACAGAAACAGTTGTACTTACTGTGTCAACACCAGCCGAAATAACATCAATTGCCAAACCATTGACTTCTTCCAGGGTCAGTTTTTCCTTAGTGAGCAAATATGTCAACAGGGGAACCACTACGAAGGATTCAAACTAATGAATGTGATTTAGAACAGTCGAAAGTACAGTAATTTGTCGATTGGTTAGTATTTTTGGCAGTAATCTTGCGCAAAAAAGTGAACATATTACGACATTACGCTCGCACGCCTTACCACGCATTCAACGCATTCAACGACGGCTGCATGTGTCTTTTTAGTAGTTACAATAGCCAAGAAGTAGGGTGGGAAAACGGGAAGGATGAGAAAGTCAACACAGATGTACAACATCCACCTTATTCCAAAATGGCCACTTATTTATGCGGACACAAATTGGCCCTTGTTGCCTCGTTCAAGATAAAATATTCTTTTAAATTTTAAGCTTAAGAACGAGGCATCAAGGGCATATTTGAATAAAAACAAAAGAATATTTAAATGGCGGCCATTTTGGAATAAGGTGTATTGCATCCCCTTGTAATCTTATAACAGCGGAACTCCGAGCGCGGAGCACCATGGGCAACCAAATATGGTAAGCCATCTGGCCCGGGTTACCGCTAATCAGGCTTTGAGCAACCAGCCCCCGTGCAAGAAAATTTGGTTTTGGTCACCGTACGACCGTCCACTCCTCCATGTATGCCAATGTGACCAGTATCGCGTGACCATGTCCCGGGCTCAAGTTTAGAGCTCATCGAGGTGAGCTGTTTTTTGAAGTTGACCGATGACCATGGCTCCGCTTTTACGCTTGGCTAAATTACATATTAAATAAGAGGGTAGTTTCTAAAGAAACTGTGGTGCTGCGTCGGTGGGGAAGTAGTATACAAAAATTTGGCCACCGTACAGAGATTCTAAAAGCAGAAGTTTCGAGCGTTAGCCCAGATGCATTCGCTCTGACGAAAGGCTAACGCTCGAAACGTCAGCTTCTGGAATCTCTGTACGGTGGCCAATTTACATTATTAACTCCGTTGATAAAACCAAATTTTTGTAAACATATTAATTACTTGTCATGAGTGGCTTATAACTCTAGCGACATATACAACTTTTAAAAAGAGAAGCCAAAAACTTCCGCCAAAAGTATGCTTTAAACATTTCAAGTTTGTTTACCTGGGCAGTGTAGTCAGTAAGGATAGGGGCACATAAGAAGACAGTAAGTGCCGAATCGATAAAGCACGACAGGCCTTCAACACCCTACGGCCAATCTGGAGATCAACAGCTCTCTCGCTTCACAAGATCCGGATCTTTAACAAGTCGGTCCTACTTTAAGTCTCAGAAACCTGGCGGGTAACACAGACCAACACCCACAAACTCCAGACATTTATCAACAGATGTCTCAGGAACATCCTCAACAACAGTGTGGCCGGAAGTCATCTCAAATGAACAACTGTGCGACAGGACCAAACAAGCCCCAATCGAGTCCGAGATCAAGAAACGAAAATGGGAATGGATCGGTCACACGCTCCGCAAATCTGCTTCTAACGTCACCAGACAAGCCCTTTACTGGAACGGCCACAAGGGAAGCGGTAGATGGGCCGACCATAACAGACCTGGCGCAGAAGCGTTGACGCTGAGGTGAACGAGGCAGCCGGTAAGACGTGGACCGATCTGAAGAGGATTTCCCAGAACCGCGTTCGTTGGAGGGGTGTCAGTTGCGGCCCTTTGTTCCCCAGGGAATTCAGAGGCATGAATTGAAACATTCCAATGCGTGGAGTTCTCGATACAATAAACAAGTCAAAAACCCACGATTGTGAGGGTCATTTGTCACCCAAAGGCATGATATTAAAACGTAATCAAATGGTATACTCGTGAAATTGGTGAATAATTTCACGAGCGTTTTGTCCAAATTCTAATAATTTCCCGAGCCTTAGGGACAAAACGTGCGTGAAATTATTCCCTAATTTCACGAGTATACCATTTGATTACACATACTTAGCCATTCAAACAATAGCGCTTCAAATAACTAGGTTTGCTTGCACGGGTGACGGGCTTAGGTTTTGACAGTAACACCAAGTACATTTCTGTTTTAGTATGAGACGCCTTGTTACTGTAATAAATGGTAAGTGTTTGAAAAACGTGGTCTTTTAGGGTTGCCTTTAAAAATATCATCAATGAAGCCAATTGACCCTCTCTTCCTCAAAAGCATCATCAAAAAATAAGTTTGCAGCATTTTTTTATTCATTTTTGGTTCATTGGTCTTATTTCTCCTCGCCTCTTCGAAGCTTGGAAAAATACCACGTAACTCGCAACAACATTAACAAACCACACTTACAACATTTATTTATTCATGAGAAAATTCAGTGCAGCCTTGAATGGACCGTATTCTATTTGAATTAAGGATGCAATCAAATTAAAGCCGGAAACAACTACAAAAACCTCGAATAAGTTATCACGTAGTTGTAGTTCACAAAACGGCAGCCACTCGCATCATCAATACGTTACGATTATACGAATTGTTCCTTTTCGCTTATTGCATGGCTTTCTCAGTCTACCTTGGTCTTTTTCTGTAAAGGGGAGTGGTTTCTTTTAGAACTACTTGGCGATATATGCTGAAAGGATAATGATCTGTTTTAAAAACATTTTAGGTGCTTCGAATCCTACAGGGTGTTGACTGAAAAAACTAATTTTTATATTCGCTTTTGTCCATTTCTACCGAGATCAGATCGATGTTTGATTTACACAAGCTCTTAACTGATAGAATGGTCTTACGGCAAAATCTACTCTAAGGAAAATTTTCCAACCGAAAAAAAAATTAAAATGTTTTGAAGGTCACCTATCAATATTTCATATCTAGTGCGTGTGAATTTGCAGTATCTAACATAGTTCTAGACATTCTTACTCCGCATTATTTCTAAAATTTCCGGTCTATGATGTCGTGCAGTATATATAGACACTGTTACGAGTAGCCTTAAGCTCGTATACGTAGTAACCGCCACAATCACGCACACGGATTGCACGGGGATAGCTGCAGCAATTGTTCCACGTATGGAAGCAGGCAGTTCTTTGAACGATTCCATCTGCAAGTGATGGGTGACCACCTTTCAGCCAACCAGGGATCCTGCCACCGCAGCGGTAATACGGAGTGCATCTGTCAACCATTCTGGTGTATCCATTGCCCTGGAAACGGTACCAGCTTTGGGTAAGGTTATGGTCCGAGTAACCGGGCCCTATGCCATTCATGTAGTGACGCTTGGTTCCATTCAGAACGGTGTAATTGGCGCATTCCGGAGCAGCTGTAACGTAAAAAACGGGGAAAAGTGGTCAAGAAGAGAAATAGTAAAAATCAAGCGGTTTTTGGAGTGGGCAGAACGGTGTAAGCTCACGGTGGTAATTGTTGATGACTTATGTCTGACGGGTATTTGGTTAGCTCATGATATTGCTCCGTACTGTTCAAGCGCTGGTCTCTTTAGAGGGAGGTTATGATCTCATGTTACTACTGAATTTAGTTCCCTGTAGATGTCAATGTTATTGCCTCCTCATCTTGTTTAAATCCATGATGTTAACGCTATTTCCCCCCTCTCAGCATCATCCATATCTACAGTTTCAGTGGATCCCCACTGCTAAACTACAGGGGAATTTGAAATTGACTTGAAATGGAAGTCCATCGGTAATTTAATATAATCATGCATTTCAATGTACCGGTTTCACAGAAGCGGCCAAGATATCCCGGATGACAGATGCACCTGTATGTTTCATCCCTGTGTGAAATCGGGGAGCAGGTTCCTTTGTTGTAACAAGACCCCTTGACACATGGGCTCTAGAAGTGGAAGCAGAAGACTTCTTTATTTTAACTTTTTTAAAGACTAAGATCAGACCATCATGTTTTGCGCGCCTTTGACATGACAGCGAGGCTTTCAAGAATCCGGGGTTCTGCACGGGCCTATCGGGAAGAAGAATAATTCTACCTTCTTCCAAGTGGCTGGTCATAGTCATACTAAAACTGGAATGAACCGCGATTCATGGTGATCGCACGATCATGCGATCATACATGTGTATACAAAGCAAAGTTCCGCGATTTGCGATGGATCGTATCCCATGATATGCGGCAGACTCGCGCACACGGCAGACACGGCCGTTACACGGCATCGTTAGTAACAAGAAATTCATAGAAGCAGTTGCGCTGTGCGAGTGGTTTTAAAACAAAACGGTGACGAATTCAAATGATAAATTTGAATTTGGAGACAGTTGGTCAAAATATGGGGAGAAAGACTTGATTCGTACGGCAGATGGGAAGACTGACTGCCTTATAAGTGTACACAAAAGTCTATCGGCGAACGAAAATTCTGATACTTGATCAGGGTAATCGCGATATCCTCTTAAATTTTACACAGACCATACTTTTTTCGTAATTTAGCCTGACCGACAGGTATAATAGACCTGCTGTCATCTGGAAGTCTTTGCCATTATGGGGAAACCAGACTAACGCGTACAGTCTCTCCCAAGTTCTTCAGTCTCCATAAAAGTGGAAACCTTAAAAGAAGTTAACATTTTGTTTTGCATAAAATCTAAAACGCTCGGCTTCGGCATTTCAAAATTAACAAGAATGTGTTGTCTGACAAACTAAGGAAAAATTTTCTATATATAAGTATACAAGAGCCAAAATGATTTATAGCTGGGGCAAAATGCGTGAAATGTCAATAAATATACGAAAGGCGTTGTGTTGTTATTTTGACGGCGGATTTAAAATTGCGCCTTTGACGCAGACGCGCGATGAATATTGGTCCAGTCTGGGTCTCCAAATCGTTGTTGAGTACTTTCAAACAATATGTGGCAGAGTTCATCAGTGTGATAAAACAGTCTTCGACCTGTAATCCTATTTGTTCTAGGCGTTGTTTGACCTTGTTTTGCTCCTGGGTCATGCGTAGTTTCTTATCCCGCCCTAGTATCTTTACTACTTATCGCTTATCGTGAATCATATGTGATCTGATGGGAAAAAAGAACTTGTCAGGTATAAAACTACCACATCTCCCATAATACACTTTGTTTGCCCCCCAAAATTTTGCATAAGCATTGTTTTCGGTTTCTCTTGGGATGATTGCAAGTCCCAAGAGAAATTGAAAACAATGTTTATGCAAAATTTTGGAGGGCAAACAGGTCTAGAGTGTATTATGGAAGATGTGAAAGTGGTGAATTAAAGCCACCCGAACATTATGGTTTAAAGCTGAAATGGAATTTTCGTTTAATCATAGAACAAATCAATCTTCCAATATAAACCGACGATCAAGCAACCCCTTGAAAAACAAAGGCTAACCTTTACTGAACCAGGAAAAATAAAACTACCTCACAGAAATGATATACTGAAAACAGCTACCTCCGCAGTTCATAAAATATTCATTTTTCTTCACAGTATGTCTCACCGACAAAAACTCAGATCTAAATACGAAAACAGCGAAAACGACAGAAACAAAATCTTTTCCCGTTGTGAAGAAACAATATATAAATACAGTAACTTCCCTGGCTAAACCTGAGCTGCAGACCAAGGGAGTATTCAAGTCTCCGTTTGTTTGTTTTTCTTTTCTTTTCCAGCTTTTTACTAGCTAAAGGTTTTTTATTCACAAAAAAAAAAAACACCACTGCGGTCATTTGGGATGAAAAATGTAGTGGTTATTTCCGTAGACCAGTTTTGGAAATGAAACAAAATTTGGAAGGTGCTCTTCTACAGGTGGAGGTCATATCATAACCAAGAGTTTGCAGCTTACCTTTATCTGATAAAGATGGGAGTGTGGATCAGCGGTGAGATTCGCTGGGTTGTTGCTGCTTGTTGAGGGAAGAAGTTCGCAACAAAATTTCCCCTTGTCATCAGGACTGGCAGCCACGTTGAACGAAATGCATAACATGTTTTGAAGACAGGCGAAGCTGCAGTCCAAATAGCCGTCGACAAAAATGTCAACAAGCGGACGAGTGACGTTCAAATGGTGAAAAGCACGAAATTCAAACTCCGCTGTGTGAAATGTCGCATTAAGCCATTGAAAATGGAACAAGGAAAGCAGTGTTATAAATGTTATGGAAACTTTCATTTTTCAAGGAAAACACCGACAGAGTTCTGCTTGGAGTCAACGTTAGCTCAGTTTGGAGTCGTGGGATATGAGCGACGCGAAGAAATTCAATATTACTTGAGTTGGATTGGTCCGTTGAAACTGCTTCCCGGATTGGCTGACATTGACTAGTAGACTTATACGAACTAGTTATTGTAACGCACCGCCCACTACTGTCTTTATTGACGCCCTCAAAATGAGGATCACCCCGCAGTCAATTCTTAGTTAAACCTTTATCTCAACCGTTCTTCTACGCATAATTACCTGGTTACCAGTTGAACGCTTAACGTTGATTACGTAGCAAGGTTTTCTTTTGCTTTTCGTCGATTGCATTA
>NC_090889.1:31686033-31696033 GCF_036669925.1 Montipora capricornis
ATAATCATAATTAGTCATAATTTTTAAACATTGTAAATAACCTTATTCTTAATTTTAAGCGCCTGAGATCATTTATCTATGGATCATGCGCTATATAAGTACTTAATTTGAATTGAATTGAATTGAATCTCTTTGAAGCCCAAATTCAATGCACCTCAATTGCAGCTCTTATTATTCTTCTGTCAAATTTAAACGCTGAAGTCAAATTCGATCCACCAACTTTATTTTCACTGGTTTCTCGGGATAAAAGAAGAAAACCTTTAGTACGGCGTCCAGTTCCTCACCAATATACTCAACGCGAAACCTCTGGAGTAACTAAAAGGGAATAACAAACTTACCGTCACGTAATTTTGTAAAATGCTTATTTTGATTTCTTCTCAACTTTTCACCACACAAACGGCGAGAAAAAAGTAAACGGAAAAAATTAACTCGTAAAGCTAACCTTGCAAAGGAACAGGTACATTTCCAATTCTGCAACCCGCCGACCTGTGAAGACCATATTGACAAGAGGTAATGAATTAAAATGCTACAAAGTGCACAAGCTAATGCTGTTGGCTGGTAACCAAATATTAAAGTGATTAACAAGAAAGTGATGACTAACCTAGCGATGGAGTGACTGCAAATAGGTCATTTTCATGATATATCAAATATTCAGCTTGATAGTGAGGCAGTGAGGACAAAAACAATAGAAACACATTGGAGTGAGTGTGAAAATTATTTACATATCATCATCCACTTTCCTTTGCCTCACTATCAAGCTGAATTTTAATATATCGAAAAAGGCCAATTGACGTTCTAACCGACCGGGAAAGTGACTATGTGATTGACTGAATTGGTGACAGGCCGATCGCGACAGACTGGTTAAACGGCTGACTGGCTGACTAGCCGACTGATGACCGACTGATGACCGACTGATGACCGACTGATCGACGGACTGACCGACCAACCGACCGACTGAATGACAGACTAACCGACTGCGACCGACGAGCTGATTGACTGACTGACCAACCAAGCAAGCGACCGACTGACCAAAAAAAGGCATAAATTAAGGGTGACTTCCAATAAAGAGATGAAGGTACTGGTCTACAAGTGCGAGACAGACAACCACTAAACAAACAAAGAAACAAATAAAGGCATCCATTTTCTTACCCACGCACATCCGCACACCGTATCCAAATGGCAAAATAGAAAAGGCGTGATATTCGCCTCTGTTTTCCCTCAACCATCTTTCTGGTTTAAATTCCAAAGGATCTTCAAAGTATTTTTCGGAACGAGCAGTGCAATAATGTTCCATAAAAATCCAAGTCTAACAAAATAAGCAAAAAGGCTTCTAATTATTCATACTGGGTACTGCATACACAGTGATTCAATGAGTTAATGAATGCTAAGAACCAAGCTGGAGTGAATTTAATAAGAGTATTTCTCAATCACTGTGCCGTCTTGCCCCAGCAGTCACAAATGGACTTTATCACGGGAAAATCAAACGAAGGGGAGCCAATTTAACCAATCAGGAGTAGCCAATATCACGCGTGGCTACTTCCGTCATGTTTTTTCAGGGAGATGACGACTAATTTTGGCGGGAACGGGTATTCTAAAAATAGACTCATTTGTGACTGTGCTAAGGAGTCCACCCATGCCATAAGACACTCTTTATCTAATTCACTCTTGTAAGAACTGATGAAAGAAGCGTAAAGAATCGGGTTGTCTTAATGATAAATTCCAGCTTGAGAGTAGAAATCCAACGGAAAGTTCTAGATTAAGCAAAACTTCCCTTCATGACCACCATTTTAAACAAGGGGAGACTCAAGTAGCCGTATTCCTGAGCAGCTATTAGAGACTTTGATATCTACGACGAAGACCAGAGATCGACAAAAACATCACCTCAAAATGTAACTTTTCACTATCGTAAGTTCTTTTTTTGCGATTATTTCATTACCTTCGCCTCCTACAATGTTAGCAGAGTGTCCTAAAATAAACTCATACGAGCTGTTTCGGAGTAAAAACAGAGAATGAACGATTCCCATGTGTACTAGCGCGTTGTCGTCAAAACCTCAAATTTGGTGATTTATGGGGAGCCCCCGACGGGTCACGTGGCTCCCAAAATCAGGGAGCTTTTCCAAATGCGTGCTAGGGAAGGGGTGACAGTGTAGGCCACATCATCATTCGGCACGCATTCGATTTTGTGGCCACACGACTATGGAACGTTTTCACGGCAAGGTGTTTTATGTACTACTCGTGGAATTTGACGTGAAAGGCAAAAAGTTGTCTAATAGATCGCACGGGACAGAAAATAAACTCGCGTCATTCGAATTTCACTTATGCCAATGTGAAGTTCCGGAAAATCAAACTAACTTGCCACTGAAAAAGTTCAAGTAAGCAGCCGAATTGAGGCTTTGTTGTGCAAGAAAGCAAGTGAATCGTTTATCCATGGGGAACGAACATGTTCTGCGATCGATCAGTCGGTGTCATGTTTATTTCAAATCAGGAAGAAAAAAAACATTGAACACGTGCAGGTATTTTATTTTGTTCTTTGATTTTCGTTTTTGTTTCAAAGGACAGTTTCGACTTATTTATATTTCAACAACTTCGCGTAATATTGTCGCTGTCAAGTTTACTCACGATTATTTTGCAAATAGCTGGTTACTGTGTACACCACAAAGCGTGAAGTATAGTTAGCGCCTGTAAAATAAGAGACATTTTATCAAGCAAACGTAGTATGTGGTACTTTGTTTTATGATAGTGTATGTTCTGTAGAAGCAACTTGAGCTACTAACGAAATCTTTTCCTTTTTTTGTTGGTGAACTTTAAATCGCCGCTCGTCAAATGTTAGTTTTTGAGGAGAGGGGAAACCGGAGTACCCGGAGAAAACCTATCGATGTAGAGTAGAGAACCAACAAACTCAACGCACATAAGACGCCGGATCTGAAAATCGAACCCGGGCCAAATTGGTGGGAGGCGAGTGCTCTCACCACTGCGCCATCCCTACACCCCGACTGGTGCCAAATGATTCCTTCCGTCCTTCCAATTTTCCACGCGTTGTTTGTCGTGCTGTGTATTAAAAATGGAAGACAGCAGCGGGAGGCGATATTTTGTCGTACTTCAAGAAGAGATCAAGAGGGCAAAAAATTGTCCTCCTACTTGGCCATGTGTAGCTACGTGTTAATAAATATTTGTGACTGATGTTGTTGCCCAGATTGCTGGACATGCTGGTTGTTTACCATTTATAAACAGAAACCGGTTGGTACTAGGTTTGTTGAAATGGTAAGCAAAAACTCCCGAATGGGAAATTTAGTTGGGATCGGCGTGTACCATTCACAAAATTCGTTCAAATTTACCGAGAGAGTCTAGAGGGAGGCAAAATGGTGGTAAACACGTTTTCCGTTTGGGGATTTTGGACTACCTTTCAAAAAATCCCGTTTTCTCGGGAACTTTTCCGTTTGGGAAGACCAAAATAGGCTTACCATTTACATTTCAACCGAAATTTCCGGATTTTTGTGGTAAATGGTAAACAACTGCTATTTCCGAACTCCTGGATTTCAAAATTTTCTAGGGGAGCGTGCTCTCAGACCCCCTAGGGAAAAGGGGCCTTTCGGATCCTCTCTTGCCACAGCCGCCCACTTCTCAAGACCAGCCGTTTACTAAAAAACTTATTGAAAGTCCTGAGGAGCATGAAGGTTAGGTGTCAAACCATCATCACGCAGCTGGTTAAACAAACGCTTACTTGCTCGAAATAGCTTTACTCTGGAACTGCTCGTATGTATAAATTCAAATTCGCCTACATTGTGCGAATTGAACGTGACAAAATAACCGCGAAAGACTTGAGATTGTGCAATGTTACATTTTGAAGAGATGTTTTCGTCTCCGTCGCCGTAATAGAACTTAAAGTCCCTTATGAGCTGATACAAGAGAGCAGAGCGCCGGAGAAAATCTAAGACCAGCATATAAGGACAAATGCAAGAACAGAATGATCAGACGTCGCATCGATCGAAAGACCTATAACATCTAAGGATGAAAAGGCGCGAAAAAACAGCAGTTCACAGAGTAATGTCTCGAAAAAGACTAAACGCGAAGACGCTAAGTCAATTACAACGCGCATAAAAAGAGTGTGATTAGTGAAATAATGTTCTTTTTTTAGCTAAATTTACCCTTTTCCAAGCGGAATTTAACAGCCTGGATTTCAAGTTCCACTGGGTAGTTCGTTCAGTTTAATTATTTATCCCATAAAGGGAAGGAAATACAAATAATGGACACCACGTGCAAGGAATTGAGTACGACCAGCTAATTGCTGTCTCTGCCAGATTGAATAGCAAAAACCTCAATGAGCCCCTTATATTCCTCTCGCATATCTAGTACGCGTTAAGTGATATACACTTCGACTTGCCTTTGCCGGAATTCTGTACCCAGATAAAACTACATCTTGTTCCAGAATACGTCCATTGGTAGTCAAAACATTGGATAGCCTTCCAAGAAAACAAAATGCATTGTGTTAAGAGTGCAACGGAGGTTAACATTTTGGAGTTTAAAGGCGTCCGCAAACAAGGAAAGATAGGTGCCGAAACATTGTTGTGGAAGCAAATGTTTCCCAGTTTGCGAACATCTGATACGAGAGCAAAATTTACTTCCCGAGAAGCAAAAATGTTTTTGAATTTGTTCCGCTGAATTTGTTCAGTTGAATTTTGCTTCCTCAGCAAATGTTTCCTCATTTGCGCGTCATTTAAAGGGATCACTTTAAGTCGAATGTTTGCAGTCTAAGTTTGGCCGCGATTTACAATAATCGTTGATCGCCATAACCTTCAAGAAGAAAACATTTCCACCCCTGCCCATTTAGACACCTTTCGACAATAAACAAAACTAACTAAAAAGACCATGAATTCTGTTTAAAAAAAACCTCACTAAAAGTCTAATTCCAATACCTCATTGATTCCTTAAGACAAGCTTTAAGATAGGACATCTTGCCAATATTAACTGCCGTGATGTTTCCATCCTTTCCAACGACCTCCAAAACCTCCTGGTAAAGCTTGTCTTGTACCTCGGGATGCCTTGCCAAATGATAAAGCATCCACAACAGAGTGGTCGCAGTCTATTTGAGAAGAATAAATAGGTGTTATTGCCGGGACTAGCGTAAGGTCTGTACTGGGATATATTGGGCGAGTTCCTTTTTTTGCAAGTTTATGGACATTTCAGCATGGTTTCTTATTTTGAATTTTTACGATTTAAGAAAGCGACGAAAGCACTTTGTTCGTCTTGAAGGTGGCTAGTTTGCAACTTTCCAAACTAGTGTTCTCATCTTCGAACCTCATTAGCTTTCACCTCTGCTTCGAATTTCCTCAGATCCTCTGCTTCGAGTATTTACAGAGGAAATATTCAACGACTACAGTTTGCTAGTTTGCACATGCACACTAGAGATCTTATTTTCGATCACCGTGGGCTTTAACCTCTCCAATTCATTGAGCTGATTCGTTGCAAAGTCTTTTTTAAGCTGACACGATAGACAGAATTTGTGAAAAAAGGTTACCATTCGCGGACGTCAAACTCATGCCTTCTAAAGGAAATTCTTTACAGATAATTTATTTATTAATGATGACTTGTGATATCCGGAAAAAATTCGACTTCTCCAAAGAAGAGTCGAGCCTATAAGGGGATTTTTGCTGACCGTCTTTCAAAGTGAAGAAAAAAGTGAATTTTCAAGAAAAAGGTTTCTGAAACAACACGATATACTAGGGAAAATTTAGGAGAATAAATAAAGAGGAAAAGTTTGTTGTGGTGATTTTCCACCCATTAATTTACCACTTTTCGGTCGTTAATATTTCGCTGATTATAAAAAAAGACAAAAGCTTTATAATTAGGAAGGTTGTGTTAAATTTTGACTTAAAATGACAACCGCGATCTCCAAAAAAAAACATGAGAGTTGTCAGGTAAAAATGTTCTCACTGGTTTCAAAGTCGCTCGACCAACAGTGCAGTTCCAAAATGTCGAAGACAACATCTAATGGAACGTTGAAACGGACAGAACAAAAAAGCACCGAAGGACGGAGCTCCTGTTTTCAACAGCCACAAGGAATGACCTCTTTTCTCCTCGCTCGTTATAGGGGAGGAGAAGATGAGAGGCCCTGGGAACGAGGTTTCCTAACGAAATTCTAGAACACGTGGCCTCTCTAAAAGCTCACAAAACTCTGCTAACACAGCTGCAAAAGAATTGTACTTACTGTGTCAACACCAGCCGCAATAACATCAATTGCCAAACCACTGGCTTCTTGAAGGCTTAGTTTTTCCTTAGTGAGCAAATATGTCAACAGGGGAACCACTATGAAGGATTCAAACAAATGAATGTTGATTTAGAACAGGGGAAAGTATAGTAATTTGTTGGTTGGTTAGTAATATTGGCAGTAATCTGGAGCCAACAAGTGATCACATTACGTTCACACGCCTTTCCACACATTCAACACTGGCTGCATGTGTCTGTGCTTTAGTCCACAATGCCACCCCTGGGAACATCATGGAGTTTTTAATAAAACAATTATTATACTCAGGCTTGCTGGATATACACTGTAAAATGATTATAACCAACTCGGCTCATTATCTATAATTTCATATCCAGCACGCCCTTGTAGAATAATTGTTAATTAGTATAAATACACAAGTGATTATTGAAAATCGCATGCTCTTATTGGCTCGCTATCTCGGATTATCAGCCGATAATCACCTTGACGGACAAAATGGCTGCCAGTAGTCGTTTTGCCACTGTAAGTGAAGATGATTTCACGTTGAAATGTTTTTTTTTCTCTTTTTTGAAATAATGAATACTAAAACAATTATTGGTCTCACGCTCAGTGATTATCGGTAAATATTCACAGAGATGAAGTCGATGTGAATATTCACCGATAATCACTTCACCTTCGGTGAATAATTGTTAAATATTGCTTGAGTGGCTTATAACTCTTACTAGAGACCTATACAACTTTAAAAAAGAATTGAACAACAATGCATTTAGCCAGCTTAAAGTGCAATGTTTGAACACACAGGCAGCACCAAATGAGCTTTCACTGAATAAAAGGGATTCCCAGTGCCTTAAACACCCCTAGTAATGCAATCAATCCCCAAATCCCTCTGTTCACACTTTATCAATCAGAGATGATGAGAGGTTACCCATCATGTCACAACAGCAGCCCCCTTTGCTTCCCCACAACACCCCCACCAAATGAAGTCTTGAAGTCTTACCTTCGTCAGATGGCTCTATACCCTCCTCAGTCATTTCTTTGAGTTCTTCCATTTTGTTCTTGATAAAATACTCCCCAATTTCTACGATTTCATCACAAGCTTTGAAGAATTTCTTTAGTGCTGGAGTATCGATGTAACGTCGCAAAAACGTACTCACACTGCTCATCGAAATCTTCTGAGATTGAACTATAAAGGAGTCAACTCCTTCGATGAACTTCATGGCCTTCTCTGGTGGTGAATCTTGGTACAACCCCAGACGTGTATTGAATGCTACCGTTCCTACACCTAGAGACAATTAGAGCTTACCATATTTTATCACATAATTTGTCAAAGAAAACATCCGAAATTACCAGTGGTCAGACAACAATGCAGCATTTTCCACTGCAACACACCCATTACCTGATTTTTTCTTAAGAAATGAGCTGAAATTTTAAGAAGGGAGCTAGAAGAAAAAAAGGCACAGTTTTTTGGCTTTTTTTTTTAACCCATTGACTCCTGGGGGTTCCCCATTGACGATTAAAATCGTCTGGCATTTAAGACAGTCTGAGAGTAAAATACTAAGTATGGCCGGTTTCTAAAGGCCAGTTTACTGGCATCAAAGGGTTAGAGACGAAAGGATTTAAAGCATTTAAAATGAAAGGAAGTGTGTTCACATGACGACACCAATTTTTCTGGCCACCTGACAACTTACTTTCCATTGAGAATTTCTTCAATTCATCTTGCAAGTTGGGAATGTGTTGATTTGGCCCGCAAGCATCCTTCAGCTTTGTAAATCTTGCAATGGCATCTTCGGTAACAGCATTAAAATTGTCAATGTTTTCTTCCACAGTTTTAAGACGCATCATTTTGGGAGCAATGCACTTTCTTGCTCTTTGCCATTCTTGCCCCTGTCTATTGTACATGTATAATTAATCATTTACAAGGAACACAACTTACAGTTAGTGGTAATAATATATTTAAAGGGATTAGCAGTCCTTACAAAGAGAACTGATGGCCCGAGAGTTTTCATTTGACTACTTGGAGTCTGTCTAACGCCAGAAGATTTTACTCATTTATAATAAAGGGCAGTTCAGAAGTTGATGGGTTGATAGCCACATTTAATAGCTCCCTTGAACCACTCATTTACAGTTATTGAACATATTATTCAGAAAGTTTGTGAAGATCATAAGTATTCCTGAATCATACCATCCTTCCCTTGACATTAGCAATGATATATTACCTGGTCATCTAATGACTCAGAGACAAAACCACGTGAAAAATTCAGGTGGCTCCAAAGGGATTGGAACCCATGACCTCTGCGACGCCAGTGCAATGCTGACAACCAACTGAGCTATGAAGTCATTCAGTTGGGAGCAGGTCAATTTGCTGGGGTTGTTTCTTCCTGTCAAGGACTTGATGAATGAAATGAATGTACATATTTTGAAGAGCCAGTTATCTGGACAAGTAAACCCATTCACACTTGTGCGCCCCCACCCCCCTCCCCCATTGATGAGTAAAATCGTGTGGCGTTAGACAGAGTAAAATCTATCAAGTGTCAATCTCAGGGGTCAATCATGGAAACATAGCTTTTGAATGAGTTTAACTAATTCACACCTCAAAGGCCCTTCTAAGGACACCCTCCATTGACAAGTAAAATCGTCTGGCATTAGACAGAGTAAAATCTATTGCCAGTTTTCACTGTCACACCATCATCAAAACCATTAAACAAATTAAGTCAAGAATCAAAGAGATAAAAGAAGATGAATATTCAAACAGTTTCGCAAAGGTTCAGGTCATTGCAAATTTTGTTTCGTGTGGGAGATATTTGAAGAAATGTTTTACTCAAATTGAGTAATTTGTATGGAGATGCCATGTTTGTGTTCCTCTAAAGGGCACAAATATGTCATCAAGTTTTGCTATAAAAAGCCAGTAGTCATCTTCTGAGAGCTCATAAACATTACCATCAGTAATTATTCTCATACAACGACTCCTCAGATTGCAAAATTTCAGAGGATACAGTAAATCACTTTTTTGACCTATGTGACATCAATCTCAGCTGCCATTTTAATATCACATCACGCAAAAGCTTAGAAATTCAACCTTGCCTTATCACAAGAGGAAAAACGTTATCAAACTGATGATTTGTGAAAAGATAAATATTCAGTTGTTCAGCATTTATTAACTAACTAAACAAATATATCAAAAGGATTGAAAATCCTTATTTTTTAATTTTGATGACGTCACGTAAAAACCAAGAATTAGGTGTTACCAGAAACCCATAAGGGTTGAAACGTGTAACGGCCCCTTGTGTGCTGGGAAACAAGCTTCTGAATATTCAATTTGCTAAGTACCATATTTGGAACAACAAGAGAGAGGGGTTTCCAAATATGGTACTTAGCACTGAAACATTCAACCAATCAGTTCGCACTGAATGTTCGGAAGCTGTGAACGCGCGTTACACGTTTCAACCCTTATGGGTTTCTGGTATTACTCTCAGGGGTCAAGAGGTTAAAATAAGTTGAGAGGTACAGTACGTAGTCCACTACAGAAGAGAGGGGTGTCGCAAGCAGTGTTTTCAACTCTCCCTACTATTACAACCGGTCAGTATAAAATGCAGACTACAGACTGCAGATTGAGTATAAAATGCAGATTGGGTTTAAAATGAAGACTGAAGCCCAGTCTGCATCTTAGATTCAATCTACAGTCTGCAGTTTGTAGTCTCCATATTATACTGACCGCTATTAAAACCTATATTAATCAAAATTTAAAGTACTCACACAACTGCAATTCCAGGAAAGTTATTC
>NC_090889.1:31701033-31703533 GCF_036669925.1 Montipora capricornis
AACTCTTCGCCAGTCACCTCAACAAGCTCCAATCGAGTCCGAGATCAAGAAACTAAAATGGGTATGGATCGGTCACACGGTCCGCAAATCTGCTTCTAACGTCACCAGACAAGCCCTTGACTGGAACGGCCACAAGGAAAGCGGAAGGTGGGCCCACCAAAACACAGACCTGGCGCAGAAGCGTTGACGCTGAGGTGAACGAGGCAGCCGGTAAGACGTGGATCGAGCTGAAGAGGATTTCCCAGAACCGCTTTCGTTGGAGGGGTGTCAGATGCGGCCCTTTGTTCCCCAGGGAATTCAGAGGCATGAATTGAAACATTTCAATGCGTGGAGTTCTCGATACAATAAACAAGTCAAAAACCCACGAATTTGTCACCCATGATATTAAAGTCCTACTATGACCAAAAAATCATTTTCTTTATTTCCTCAGTTTTTGAAAGCCTGTTCGCTTAACACCTCACTGGCAAAATTTTGAGCTTTGATTTTCATTCAAAGGCTGTTTGTTTTGAGTGTAAGGTTTGGATTTCACGGTCCGCCATTACTCACGTTCAAAACTGACCGATTGGACCTCAGGGGGTTGGATCTAGGTAAAAGTGACGTCATTTACTCACTAGCTTAAAATTTCAGCGTGTAAACGCAACTTATTATATACGCAAAACTCGAGTTTAAAAATCTGAAAGCCCGAAACTCCCGTGCGGCATATTAATTCATCCCCGTACACACGCATTGCATTCTCAAACCAGTGAGTCTTTGACGTCGTTTTCTCCTCGACCCAGCTCTCTCAAGATTTTAAAGCTAGTAATGTCGGACCAATAAATAACAAAATTCCAGTTAAAATAAACAGGTGTCTTTTTAAAATCAGAACTTAAAAGTTGGGTCACTTTTGGTCGTAATAGCACGTTAAAAGGTAGTCAAATGGTACACTCGTGAAATTGGGGAATAATTTCACGAGGGTTTTGTCCAAATTCTAATAACTTCCCGAGCCTTAGGGACAAAACGAGCGTGAAAAAATTCCCTAATTTCACGAGTATACCATTTGATTACACATACTTAGCCATTCAAACAATAGCGCTTCAAATAACTAGGTTTGCTTGAACGGGTGACGGGCTTAGGTTTTGACAGTAACACCAAGTTCATTTCTGTTTTAGTATGAGACGCCTTGTTACTGTAATGAATGGTAAGTGTTTGAAAAACGTGTTCTTTTAGGGTTGCCTTTAAAAATATCATCAATGAAGCCAATTGACCCTCTCTTCCTCAAAAGCATCATCAAAAAATAAGTTTGCAGCATTTATTCATTTTTGGCTCATTGGTCTATTTCTCCTCGCCTCTTCGAAGCTTGGAAAAATACCACGTAACTCGCAACGACATTAACAAACCACACTTACAACATTTATTTATTCATGAGAAAATTACAGTCTTGAATCGACCGTATTCTATTTGAATTAAGGATGCAATCAAATTAAAGCCGAAAACAACTACAAAAACCTCGAATAAGCTTTCACGTGGTTGTAGTTCACAAAACGGCAGCTACTCACATCATCAATATATACGTTACGATTATACGAATTGTTCCTTTTCGCTTATTGCTTTCTTCTACCTTGGTCTTTTTCTGTAAAGGGGAGTGGTTTTTTTAGAACTACTTGGCGATATTTGCTGAAAGGATAATGATCTGTTTTAAAAACATTTTAGGTGCTTCGAATCCTACAGGGTGTTGACTAAAAAAACTAATTTTTATATTGGCTTTTAACTATTTCTACCGAAATCATGTTCATACATGTGCATACAAAGCAAAGTTCCGCGATTTGCGATTTGCGATGGATCGTATCCCATGATATGCGGCAGACTAGCCGACATCTCCCATAATACACTTTGTTTGTCCCCCAAAATTTTGCATAAGCATTGTTTTCGGTTTCTCTTGGGATGATTGCAAGTCCCAAGAGAAATTGAAAACAATGTTTATGCAAACTTTTGGAGGGCAAACAGATCTAGAGTGTATTATGGAAGATGTGAAAGTGGTGAATTAAAGCCACCCGAACATTATGGTTTAAAGCTGAAATGGAATTTTCGTTTAATCATAGAACAAATGAACCTTCCAATATAAACCGACGATCAAGCAACCCCTTGAAAAACAAAGGCTAACCTTAACTGAACCAGGAAAGATAAAGCTACCTCACAGAAATGATATACTGAAAACAGCTACCTCCGCAGTTCATAAAATATTCATTTTTCTTCACAGTATGTCTCCAACGACAAAAACTCAGACCTAAATACGAAAACAGCGAAAACGAAGGAAACAAAATCTTTTCCCGTTTTGAAGAAACAGTATATAAATACAGCAACTCTCCTTGCTAAACCTGAGCTGCAGACCAAGGGAGTATTCAAGTCTCCGTTTGTTTGTTTTTCTTTTCTTTTCCAGCTTTTTACTATCTAAAAGTTTTGTATTCACAAAAAAAGAAAAACACCTCTGCGGCCATTTGGAATGAAAAATATAGTGGTTATT
>NC_090889.1:31708533-31716033 GCF_036669925.1 Montipora capricornis
ATGTTTCTTCCCAAATTTGTTTAAATGTGGTTTGCGTTGTGGTTTGGAGTGTACGTTCACGTGATACAAAAAAAAACACCTTGCTGGGGTGCAATTTGCAAATTGGGACATACAAAAGGAAACAACGTAACTTAATTTTCTTTTGTTTTCGTGCAATTTTCTCTCCACGCAGCATTAGCAGGCTGATTAGATGTTTTTCCTACCATGCGAACGTAAGCTGCCCAGGGCGTATCAGAAATAAAATGTGACTTCGTCCATGTTAATTGTCATGATTTGTGTCTTCGTATTACCCAGTTGTTCGAAGAATGCCGTCAGTACCCTCACTAAAAGCCTTTTTTAAACTAAAAAATGGTAATTAAATGTAATGCCCCTGCCAAACGTTAAATGCTTGATCATCAGATATTTCACTGTTTGGTCACCTTGTTTGGTCATGTTTGATCGTGTCTGATTATTATTAAGTGACCTAACCCTCAAATATTTTTTTCGCAAAATAAATCATTGCACCTGTTCGAAACGAATTGCGGTTTTTTTAGTTTCCCCTTTTACCAAATCTAAACTTTTTATAGACGTCAAAACTTATCATCATCTGCTTCATGACCGAGTCAGAATTCCTGTGATTCGGCATCATAAGTCGATTTGCATCGCATTAAGTCTTCGTAAAGATGCATGCAACGTAAATTGTGACGACAAATCACGACTAGGAATACGCCCCTTCTGACTCAAATGAAACGAATGATGCTTAGCTTATCGTAAGTTGTGAAGCCTATAAAAAGTGAGGATTTGATAAAAAAGGAAAAAAAAAAGTTTAAAGACATCCCTGAGAGAGAAAGGTGGAAGGATTGAGGACCGTGTAAGTTTTCAACGCCATTTACACTTACTGACCGCGCGTCTTTGAATATACGAACAGGGACGATGGTAACAATCTCGACCCCAGAGCTCTTCCCTTCACTGAGGGAGAGAAGAGCTCTGAGGAAACCTGAAACAAAGTCTCTTCTCATTGGTTTTCGTGAAGAACAATCAAAAGTGTCTCTAATTGGTGCATTCATGTTAGCACGAGGAAAGAGCAGGCGCATGTTCTCCTCCACTGAGTTTCCCAGAGCCTTGGGTCGACCCGAGGCTCTGGTGACGAGAATGCGCTGGTAAATAAAGGGGAAACGCATGCGTGATCGGATCGATTTCAGTTTTCCATGCAGTCATTTCAAAATGTTCAGGTATTCTTTTCGCGTTCGTCCTCATTGTTCTCTGCACTTGCATCTACAGCATAAACTGGCCTTTGGGTAAAAAATTGTTTTAAAAACTTTCATTCAACATCGATTCAACTTTTCCTTTGTTCTCGAAAATGTTGAATAGTGTTGAAGCTGTTTGAACACTGTTATACAAAAGACCTTTTGGCAGATACGGCGGCCATTTTGTTTTCTACTGTTTCAAAAGACATTATGGGATGCTCAGGGGGCAAATTAATATGTATTTGCCCCCTTGGGCATCCCATAATATCTATTTGAAACAATAGAAATCAAAATGGCCGCCGTATCGGTAAAAAGGTCTATTGTAGAAAACACGCATGCTCACATCAGGCCGCAAAAGTCAATATGGCGTAGTATATCTGGACGAGAGAGACTGGTTTCTAGTTCTTAGTTCCTCAGAATCAAATTTCGCGAAAGGTGTTGGTTCTTTTGTTGACGCAATGTTGGAACCATTTGAACGGCCTCCGCACAACTTTGTTTTTGAGTCCAATATTTGCCCAACATCCATTCAACTTTTGTTGGACAAATATTGGTCCAATGTTGGAACCGCATAAACGGGCCTTACGAAATGACGACGGCTACGGCTACGACAACTCATTTCCATTTGAATGGTTGTGCACCGGGACTCGCTTTGAAACTGAGGCATGCAGCAACTCGGCAATGGGCTATTTATTAAACTTATATTGCGCAATTACCAATACTAGCACTTTTGATTACCTTAAATACATGCGCGATAACTAAAGACGACGACGATTAGACGCCTACGTATATGAAAATAATATTTGTCAAAATATCAATCTGGCTTCCGATCTTTTCGCTCTTCTATGACTGCCTTGCTGGAAGCCACTGATAACTGGGCTTTTAATATAAACGGCGGCTACTATTCACTAACGCGGTTGTCGTTCTAGATCTAAAGAAAGCATTCGACACAGTCAACCACTATATTTTATCATCTACACTAAATTTATATGGAATAGGCCATTTTTGAAAAATCAAATATTCAGCTTGATAGTGAAACAGCGAGGATAAAAACAATAGAAACACGTTGGAATGAATGTGAAAAATATTTACATATCATCCACTTTCCTTTGTCTTTGTCCTCACTGCCTCACTATCAAGCTTTATTTTAATATATCGAAAAAGGCCTATTGATGGAAACTCCTGTGAACTCTTTTCCTCCTACCTAGGCAATCGTACGCAAAATTGCGCTGTAGATGGTTTTCTTTCTAAAAGTTGCACTCTGACTTGCGGGATCCCTCAGGGGACAACACTAGCGCCTTTGTCGTTCCTTTTTTTAAAATCATTATTATTATTATTATTATTGTTATTATTATTATTATTATTATTATTATTATTATTTACTGCGTTACATTACTAACACTACATGCTACTTACTCTCTTAACAATACTAATACTACTTACGACTCGGTAATTATACTATTCACAATTTTAACATTACTTACAACAGAGTGCTGACCTTATCGCAATCTAATCACTACTTAAAACATGGTATTAACACTGTTTACAATGCAATATTTGCGCGGTTTAAAATACTAATACTAATATAAATTACGGGACGCATAAAATACAATAAAGTTACTTATACAGGCAAGACATGCAATGTAATTACTAACTACAGGAACTGACTTACTGACTAACTAAAGGTATCCAGAAATCTACTCAGGTGAGAAATTTGGCCCACTTTTTGACAAAAGCAGAGGAATTATTCGTCATGATTGCGATATATCTTTCTATGTCGATTTTATCATGTACAAGGGTGATGAAATCCGCAAACTGAGGTCTTTTATCATCTAAGGCATTAGTATAAAGGAAGTATTTTCCAATTAAGATTAAGTGATTAAGTGGTTGTTCCTGTTAACGACTTACCCAACTGTTTGTCAATTTCCCAATCAAGAATGGTTGTGGTTGCACTTGAGACAAACACATTGTAAAACAGGTGTTGGCACTACTCTAGTGTCAACTCTCTGGTGTATTGAATCCCTAGGGGAACACTGAACAATAGCGAAGATATCGTTGACGTCACCTATTGTCATTAAATGTGCCAACCAGAGCCTCATCGGCTGTTGAAACAAGGGTTTTTTTGTTTCTGTGGTTGGCACATTTGAATAACAAAAGCAATGTTTGTAAACGGATATCTTCACTATAGAACTTGATTTTAACATTAGTGTAAACTCCCTAATGCGACCGCAACCAACTGTATGCAGATGATACTCACTCAACGTATTCTGATAGACATCTGCTCCACTCAGGTTTCTTTAAATCGAGATTTATCAAATATAAATCCTAGGCTCATTGACAATAAGTGACTCTCACCATGACAAAAACTGAATTTATGTTAATTAGATTAAACCAAAAAGTCAATTTCATCTGAAGTCTCTTGGTGTATTAATTGACGAAAATTTAACATGGAGTAATCATGCCCATGCAATATCGAAAAAAATTCTTCTGGTATTGGATCTATTAAACGAATTGGCCATTACGTGCTACCTGCTTCCCTGCATAATATCCATCACGGGTTAGTTCAATCGCACTTCGACTATTGTAGTTTTGTATGGGATAGCCGTGGCAAAAACATCATCTGACAAATTACTGAAACTCCTACATCGCGCGGCTCGCATCTTTACTCATTCTAGCTATGATATTGATTCCCAACAAACTAATTAAAAAGTTGGGCTGGGACAACTTGAAAACTCGACGTCAAAACCTAAAAGCAGAGACGGTCTACAAGTCCATAAATGGCTTTGTACCAGATTATTTGTCTTCAAAATTCACACTGCGGAGTGATACGGTTACTCCTTCCAATCTACGTGATTCTGAGAATGAGTTTGCTGTTCCCTTGCTTCGTACTATCATTTTATTCGAGGGACTGGTTATGAAACCTTAAAACCTTGAAAAGCGAGAACAATGTCGTCGCAATCGATGTTGAATTGACCGTCACAGTGCACAATCTTTTGTTTTTGTTTCGCACGGGTTTGCAAAGTAGGTGCGCATAATTTAATCGAAAAATTGGATTGGTTAATAGGCCATTTCCGAGTTCATGTTCGCCTCTTCTTCAAAGCGAGTCTAAGTGCGAAGTTCTTCTTATGAAAATTAGTTTTCATTCATATGCAAAATAGAACTAATTACCATCACAAAAACTCCGCACTTAGACTCGCTTTGAAGAGGAGGAAGACTTGAACTCGGAAATGGCCTATTTCTCGAAAAAAAAAAAACTTTTTTTAACGCTTCGCTAATGACAATGGAGTATGTTCAGATTCGTGTTAATTGTAGAAGTACTTTAGGCATGCTCGTAGGTATGATGAACCCCTAGGGGTTTTCTAGGTTACTTAAGATTTTGTAAGTTATGCAAGAGCCAGTCGAAGGCATCTCTTTCAACTTTGACTTTATTTGCTTATTCACTTATGTAATTTTTTCTATGGTATGTTGAAAACGCTCGCTGTGTCAATAAACGAGATGCCCGCCCCTGATGCTGTGTTTATGTTTATTAAAGATTAGTTACAAAATATTTTATAATCGTTTCAGGGTGATTAGAGTATAAGGTGTGTTTTGTGCACCGTCAAGGCCAAAAATACAGACAAAAACATGAAACAAAAAGACTTGTCGAGTTTGATAACCATCTCCATTCATTAACCATGGCACTATTATAAAAATAGCTTTAGTTACAGTGGTGCAGTATTTAGGAACAGCCTGCCCTCAGTTGCTAGACAAGCAACATCTCTGACTAGCTTTCGACGGTGGTTAGTTAATTCCGACACGGCATTCATAGCCTGCAAAGCAGGCGTATTTGGTGGGCGAGTGATGAGTAATCCAAGCGATTAATAATCGACCGCCATCTTGGATCATAAGTTTACAGAGGATTGGGGCGAGTCGTTGAAAATGGCCGCAAAGCGCGATATCTATCGCAAATGGTAAAGACTTGTTTCCATATCTCAAGTGTCCTTGGACGTGAGGTGAAATTAAATCACTGGAATTGGTCAGTGTAAAATGCACACTGAGGTTATAATGTAACTATTGAAAAAGCCCAAACCCCTTAACAATGCTAACCTTAGGCCTAATTAGGCCTACAACAATATTTAGACTTAACTGTTAGCATTCCGATTCCAGTGATTTAAAATTTCATTCCCAGGCACCTCACGTCCAAGGGCACTTTGAGAAATGGAAACAAGTCTTTACCATCGCAAATAAGCCTTTTTCGATACATTAAAATTCAGTTTGAAAGAGAGGTTTAGAGGACAAAGACCAAAAAAAGAGTTCTCTGATTATCTGGAATCTCTTTTACTTTGCAAAGAATATCTGCTAATCACGGGTGATTTTAATATTCATACAGTCAAAGGCCATCAGGATCCGATTTCTTCGATTTTTCTAAACTTCCTTGAATCATTCAATCTACAGCAACATGTTACTATGCCTACGCACCTCCATGGTCATATTTTAGATCTTATCATCACTCGTATGTCTGAAAAACTTGTACATGGATCACCTCAAATTGATCGCTACATCTCTGATCATGCTGCCATTTTATGCTGGTTATCATCATACAAACCTGACCTTTCTGTTAAGTCCATCACCTACAGAAAGCTAAGATCGATTGATATGAATCAAATGAAAAGTGATTTGAAAGATTCCGACATGTGTGCGGTTAATCATTTGTATGTAGAAGATGTGGGTGGAACAGATTTGAATGCTATGGCCTTAAAATATAATGCTACACTATCATCAGTGCTGGAGCATAATGCCCCCTTAAAAGTTGTTACTAAGACTTTAAGACCTACTGTCCCATGGTATAATGAGCTCATTGTCTGTGCAAGAAAGTTGCGGAGGAAAGCTGAGAGAAAATGGAGAAGAACTCGAACAATGTAAGACCTACAAGTATTTAAAAGTAGAAGAAACTATGTGACTTTCCTGTTGAATAAGGCAAGACGTCAATTCTACTCTGAGTTTATGGAAGAGAACAGTGTTGATCAACGCAAACTCTTCAGAGCTGCAAATGAGATCCTTGGCATTAAATAGAACTTAGTTCCTACATTCCCGGATCAACTGAATAAAACTTTACTGGCAAATGACATTGCAAGGATTGATGACATTCGAAACGAAATAGAATCCACATGTGCTATTTTATCAGACTTGCACGAAGTACCGCCAGCAGGGGTTTCAATAGAAGCCGGTTACCGGCGGTATACCGCCGCCTGCTTTGCCTCATACCGCCGGCTAGTTTACCTTGATTTTCACTAAAAATGCTATCATAAACTTGTCAAACTGCCGCCTTCAATGGGCTATCATGGACGGCTATTTCAGAAGTTATTGAAACCCCTGCCGCCAGACCCTAAAATGGAATGTGCGAAAGTCTTACGATCATTTAAGCAGTTGTCTGAAGGCGATATTAGCGCAATCATAAAGAAAGCCGCCAAAAAATCATATAATTTAGACCCAATGCCAACCCAATTGGTGGTCGACTGTCTTGACCAATTGCTACCTGTTATTACCACCATCGTTCATTGTTCACTATCACAGGGTGTTTTTTCCTGAAGCGTGGAAGGATGCGCTCGTCAAGCATCTCCTCAAAAAACCCGGTCTTGGTACGGCTTATAAGAATCTAAGGCCCGTAAGCAATCTGCAGTTTCTGTCAAAAGTAACAGAGAAAGCAGTTTTTGACCAATTACATAGTCACCTGGCTGAGAATGATTTGTACCCCCTACTGCAGTCCGCATACAGAAAGCAACACAGCACGGAAACGGCACTTTTAAAAGTTGTAAATGGCATCTTCCATAACATGAATCGTAGACATATTACATTATTAGTCCTGCTTGACTTAAGCGCAGCATTCGACACAGTAGACCACAAGATCTTACTACAGAGACTTGAAACATCATTTGGAATTACAGATTCTGCGCTAATGTGGTTTAAGTCATATCTGTCGGATCGTTCGCAACATGTTATCGTAGACGGTGCATAATCTGATAGCACTGAATTATCTCATGGAGTACCGCAGGGGTCCTGTTTAGGGCCGCTGCTGTTTACCATCTATGCTAGCAAGCTCTTTGAGGTGGTCAAAACCAGCTTACCAATTGCACATGCTTATGCAGATGACTGTCAGCTGTACTTGTCTTTTACGCCAGACAGTGGGTTAAGTGAGATAGAAGCTATAACATCGATGGAGCGTTGTATCAAAGCAGTCAGAACATGGATGTTAAAAGATAAACTTAAACTGAACGATCAAAAAACGGAATTCTTGGTA
>NC_090889.1:31763533-31766033 GCF_036669925.1 Montipora capricornis
CTACAGGGTGTTGACTAAAAAAAACTAATTTTTATATTGGCTTTTAACTATTTCTACGGAGATCAGATCGATGTTAGATTTTCACAAGCTCTTAACTGATAGAATGGTCTTACGGCAAAATCTACTCTAAGGAAAATTTTCCAACCGAAAAAAAAATTAAAATGTTTTGAAGGTCACCTATCAATGTTTCATATCTAGTGCGTGTGAATTTGCAATATCTAACCAAATTCTAGACATTCTTACTCCGGATTATTTCTAAAATTTCCGGTCTATGATGTCGTGCAGTATATAAAGAAACGGTGATGAGTAGCCTTAAGCTCGTATACGTAGTAACCGCCACAATCACGCACACGGATTGCACGGGGATATTCGCAGCAACTACTCCACATACTAAAGCACGCAGTACGTTGAACGATTCCATCTGCAAGTGATGGGTGACCACCTTTCAGCCAACCAGGGATCTCGCCACCGCAGCGGTAATACGGAATGCATCTGTCAATCATTCTGGTGTATCCATTGCCCTGGAAACGGTACCAGCTTTTGGTAAGGTTATGGTCCGAGTAACCGGGCCCTCTGCCATTCATGTAGTGACGCTTGGTTCCATTCAGAACGGTGTAATTGGCGCATTCCGGAGGAGCTGCAACGTAAAAAACGGGGAAAAGTGGTCAAGAAGAGAAAAAGTAAGAATCAAGCGGTTTTTGGCGTGGGCAGAACGGTGTGAGCTCACGGTGGTAATTGTTGATGGCTTCTGTCTGACGAGTATTTGGTTAGCTCATGATATTGCTCCGTACTGTTCAAGCGCTGGTCTCTTTAGAGGGAGGTTATGATCTCATGTTACTACTGAATTTAGTTCCCTGTAGATGTCAATGGCCTTATTCATACTAGAGGACGTCTAAGACGTCCAGACGCATTAAACGTCTGACCGTAAGTGCGACTAATATAAATACGGGACGCACTTAAGTTCGATGGCTAGAAATCAAATTCATGATTTTCTTCAAAAGATATTGGGATTTAATCACCAGAGACTGTGTGCACTTCATTGCTAAGTGCGTCCCAGTTTAGTGCGTCTCATCTTTATACTAGACGGCTTAGACGTCTGTTAAGTGCGTCGTTTAATTCGTCTGACGTTTAATTCGTCCACCATATTTCCCGTATTTATACTAGTCATCTAAGACGTCTTAGACGTCCTCTAGTATAAATACGGCCAATGTTACTGCCTCCTCATCTTGTTTAAATCCATGATGTCCACGCTATCTCCCCTAGCTAAATTTAATCTATGATGTCATCCCTATCTACAGTTTCAGTGGATCCCCAGCTTCCCTGTTAGTTAAATCTCTTTTTACTAACACTGCTAAACTACAGGGGAATTTGAAAATGACTTGAAGTGGAAGTCCATCGGTAATTTAATATAATCATGCATCTCAATGTACCGGTTTCACAGAAGCGGCCAAGATATCCCGGATGACAGGTGCACCTGATGTTCCATCCCTGTATGAAACCGGGGAGCAAGTTCCATTGTTGTAACAAGGCTCCTTGACACATGGGCTCTAGAAGTGGAAGCAGAAGACTTCTTTATTTTAATTTGTTTTAAGACTAAGATCAGACCATCATGTCTTGCGCGCCTCTGACATGACAGCGAGGCCTTCAAGAATCCGGGGTTTTGCACGGGCCTATCGGGAAGAATAATAATTTTACCTTCTTCCAAGTGGCTGGTCATATTCATACTAAAACTGGAATGAGCCGAGATTAATAGCGATCGCACGATCATGCGATCATACATGTGTATACAAAGCAAAGTTCCGCGATTTGCGATGGATCGTATCCCATGATATGCGGCAGACTCGCGCACACGGCAGACACGGCCGTTACACGGCATCGTTAGTAACAAGAAATTCATAGAAGCAGTTGCGTTGTGCGAGTGGTTTTAAAACAAAACGGTGACGAATTCAAATGATAAATTTGAATTTGGAGACAGTTGGTCAAAATATGGGGAGAAAGACTTGATTCGTACGGTAGATGGGAAGACTGACAGTCTTATAAATGTACACAAAAGTCTATCGGCGAACGAAAATTCCGATACTTGATCAGGGTAATCGCGATATCCTCTTAAATTTTACACAGACCATACTTTTTTCGTAATTTAGCCTGACCGACAGGTATAATAGAACTGATGTCATCTGGAAGTCTTTGCCATTATGGGGCAACCAGGCTAACGCGTACGGTCTCTCCCAAGTTCTTCAGTCTCCATAAAAGTGGAAACCTTAAAAGAAGTTAACATTTTGTTTTGTATAAAATCTAAAACGCTCGGCTTCGGCATTTCAAAATTAACAACAATGTGTTGTCTGACAAACTAAGGGAAACTTTTCTATATTTAAGTATACAAGAACCAAAATGATTTATAGCTCTGGCAAAATGCGTGAAATGTCAATAAATATACGGAAGGCGTTGTGTTGTTATTTTGACGGCGGATTTAAAATTGGAAGGAAAGAGATGGAAAAAG
>NC_090889.1:31771033-31773533 GCF_036669925.1 Montipora capricornis
ATTAAAATGACGAGAGACTGGCTTAGATGCATCCTTGTCATTCTTCTCAACATCGCGAAGATGTTCGCGGAATCGGTCGCCTAGTCGTCTACCTGTCACGCCAATGTATAATATATTGCATAACGTACAGGTTACGCAATAAATGACATTTGCGGAGGTACATGTGAAACAGATCGCTTAGGTCCCGATATCTTGCTAATGTTAAGAATGAAAAGATAAGTTTTGCATCGTGAGCGCGCACATTTGAAAGTGCCGGGCTGGTCGTTAGTTTTGAGCGCGCTTTTGAGCGCGTTTTTGTCGCGTTTGAATGAAACGCGTGATTATAAGGATGGAAAGTGAGGGTGAATGGAATTCTGTCATTACCTTTTTGTGACGTTTGTAGTGCCGACTGTCGATCAAATGGTTGGGCACGATGATGGCCCGCTTTGACCACAGAGACAGTATAGCCACGTTTTTCGAGCAACTGGCACATCTCCTCTGATTTGCTGGAAAAATCGGAGTCATCACTACATCATCTTCTTTATCGTTTTTTTTTCCTTTGTAGAGCTTTAGAAAGAAATGTTTCTTCCCATATTTGTTTAAATGTGACGTTTGCGTTGTGCTTACCAAACAGCTGCCGCCATGGCAAATTAAGAGCGGATGTAGTCAACAATTTTATTTCTTCTCTAAAAACTTTGAAGAACGTCCAAACATCACAACACTTCAAGTCCTAGCTTCAACTGACAAAAGACAAATAATAATAGTTACCAAAAGTCAATTGACCGTGAAGATTTGCGACGAAAAAGAGAAAACAAAGAAACAAAAACAAAATTTGGTGCGCGCCGCTAACAATTCCTAAATGTAAATTTGACGGAGGATGTTTCGTTATAGAGCCGTTGGAGTGTTCGTTCACGTGGTACAAAAAAAACACCTTGCTGGAGTGCAAATTGCGCACTGGGAAAAATAAAAGGAAACAAAGTAACTTAATTTCCTTTTGTTTTCGTGCAATTTTCTCTCCATGCAGCATTAGCAGGCTGATTAGATGTTTTTCCTACCATGCGAACGTAAGCTGCCCAGGGCGTATCAGAAATAAAATGTGACTTCGTCCATGTTAATTGTCTTGATTTGTGTCTTCGTATTACCCAGTTGTTCGAAGAATGCCGTCAGTACCCTCACTTAAAGCCTATTTTAACCTAAAAAACGGTTATTAAATATAACGCCCCTGCCAAACGTTAAATGTTTGATCACCAGATATTTGACTGTTTGGTCACGTTGTTTGGTCATGTTTGATCGTGTCTGATTATTATTAAGTGACCTAACCCTCAAATATTTTTTTTGCAAAATAAATCATTGCACCTGTTCGAAACGCATTGCGGTTTTTTCAGTTTCCCTTTTTACCAAATCTAAACTTTTTATAGACTTCAAAACTTAGCATCATCTGCTTCATGACCGAGTCAGAATTCCTGTGATTCGGCATCATAAGTGGATTTGCATCGCATTAAGTCTTCGTAAAGATGCATGCAACGTAAATTGTGACGACAAATCAGAACTAGGAATACGCCCCTTCTGACTCAAATGAAACGAATGATGCTTAGCTTATCGTAAGTTGTGAAGCCTATAAAAAGTCAGGATTTGATAAAAAAGGAAAAAAAAAAGTTTAAAGACATCCCTGAGAGAGAAAGGTGGAAGGATTGAGGACCGTGCAAGTTTTCAACGCCATTTACACTTACTGGCCGCGCGTCTTTGAATGCACGAACAGGGACGATGGTAACAATCTCGACCCCAGAGCTCTCCTCTTGACTGAGGGAGAGAAGAGCTCTGAGGAACCCTGAAGCAAAGTCTCTTCTCATTGGTTTTCGTGAAGAACAAACAAAAGTGTCTCTAATTGGTGCATTCATGTTAGCACGAGGAATGAGCAGGCGCAGTAAGGTTCAAATTGCCAATTTTTGGCTATGAGAACCCTACGGCGCATGTTCTCCTCCACTGAGTTTCCCAGAGCCTTGGGTCGATCCGAGGCTCTGGTGACGAGAATGCGCTGGTAAATAAACGGGATGTAATGAATCTTTATGGTATATTTAATTCATTTCCTGGTGAATAATCTCTTTACAATTTTCCATACGAATTACCACTTCACTCGACGGTTTCAGGCCTTAAGCACGGTTGAAATCTAAAACTCAATACTCAACTTGACACTCGAAGCGATCCGACGATCGATCAACACTCAGACTATCCTTCGTTTACACGTGACTTTCTTCCCGCCACACGTAATGTATGCTTATTTATGTCAAATCTATTTTTAACACACTCCCCTCCTTGATTGACAAGGGTCAATCAACAATTAACGACTGAAGTTCGTAGCGACAGAAACAGAAAAAAAAAAAAAAAAAAGAGAGAGTTCATCATTGTTTATTTTGCAATCCTTAATGTTCAGCTACGTGTTCTTGTTCAGCGTTTCCCACAAAGGTAATTGGAAAATCAGTGTTCCCTTTCTGACGTTCATGTACTCCTAATCCAGTTTCTA
>NC_090889.1:31778533-31781033 GCF_036669925.1 Montipora capricornis
TGATTGTGGCATTTAGAATGAAAGGACTTGAGTTTACACCAAATACCACACGTGCAAAACGTAGTACCATGACTTCTGGACTTTCCTTATTCGGATCTTCAACCCATAAAAATCTCACAAAGTCCCTGTGTTCAGGATCAATCTCAATGTTCAAAAACGCCTTCTCAATGTCTGCAGTTAGGGCAACTTCATGGACTCTGAACCTCAGCAAAATGTCAAATAACAAGGGATTAAGAGAAGGTCCAATGTGCAGACAGTCATTTAAACTAGGCCAAAACACTTTAGATGAGGCATCATATACAACTCTCACCTTAGTTGTATCTCTGTCAAGTCTCACTACTGTCCTGTGTGGAAGATAGTGGACATCTCCAGGCGGTGGTATTTGATCTTGTGGTACCATTTCAACCACACCACTGTGCAGTTGCTCTCTAATCACACCATCATACTGCTTCAGAATTTCTGTTTGGTTCTTGAGCTTCTTGATTGTTGTTGTCAGTCTACGCAATGCCACTGTATAATTGTCTGGTAACATGGGGTGATTATCCTTGAATGGTAACTTGACCTGGTATCTCTTTCCAGTAAATGTGATGTCATTTGAAAACTTGTCATAGACTGAAGTTTTATGTTCCTTAATGCCCAAAGTTTCCAAGTCCCAAAATTTCTGCAGATCATCCTTCATATCACTTATCTCTGTGGACTCTATCTTTAACACATGCGTGGAACTCAGATTCACAGTGCATGACCTTGTCAATGTTGAGCACATAGTTGGTACTGATAAAACCCAACCTAAATTGGTTTCAAGGGCTACTGGTCCATAGGGATCTCCTTTAATGATGTTCCCAGTAAAGAACGACCAGTAATATTCTGCTCCTATCAGCACATCAACACTGACAGAATCACTTGTATCACATGCAAGTCGTAGACCCTGCAAGTAGGGGTAGCATTCCAACGTGGTTCGAGACCGTTGATTGGACACTGGGCTGCAAATTACTGGTACAACATATGAGGTGATATACACATTCATTTCATCCAATGTTCTGACACACAATTGCACAACATCACATTCCTTCACAGAGGCTGAGTTATCTCCAAATGTTTTGATCAAAAGTGTCTCCTTACCAATGGTTGGTAGGTTCAATTGTTCACATGCCTTACTGGTTATGTATGATCTCTGGCTACAGGAATCAAATATCACATGGGCATTCAATCCAAGTTGTTGGTTATCTGGTCTGCAAACAAAGGCTTGGGCTATCTGTAACACAGAGTTGGCATTGTTGCTAACGTGCATTGCTGAAGTTCCAGCTTCTGTGCTCCTATCTTGAGATGATCCAGATCCATGTGGTGTTGCTCCGTCACTAACTACATTCCTGGATGTTGGAATGTTCCTTATTCTTTCACAAATGGTTACATGGTGTCTACCTTCACAGTTAAAGCATTTTGCCTTTGACGGACAATTTGTGGAGATATGGCCACCCTTCAGGCACACAAAACACTTGCCATTTCGTCTCAGAATTGTTCTCCTAGCTTTCGGTTCAGTGATGGTCATGCAGTTAATGGATTTGTGATTCTTCTTGCAAAAAACACATTGTTGAGTAAATTCCTCACTGCCTGTATAAAGGGCAGAGGCAGAATGGGGTTGTTTGCTTCTTGCTCTGTACTGTTCAAACCTGGGTGTATTGGCATTTGCACCACTTGTTTTCATTGCAGTACATCTTTCCCTGGCTTCCAACTCAGTTTTCAGTGCACTCAACAAGGCATCAAGATTCCATGATTCCTCACTGCCAAACTTACGGCTTACAATCAATCGTAACTCTGAGGGGATTTTTTCCATCACGACTGGGACCAATAAATTCCCAAAGGACCGTGATCCAACTCCTAACGCATTCAAACCTCGCATGTTGATTTCAATCTTGTCAAACAATTCACGTAATTTCTTTGTTTCATGCACTGAATTGACAGATGGAAGTTTCAATAAGGCATCCATATAATTTGATATCAGCAACTGCGGTTTACCAAATCGGTCCTTAAGAATGTCAATGGCTACTTTATAATTGTCTGCGGTCAGAGGCAGTCCAGCAATTGCGGATTCAGCATTGCTTGTCACACAACTCTTCAGATAGGTGAATTTTTCAATGGCCGAGATGCCAGTATTTCCATCGACAGCAGACTGAAATGTGTCCCAGAAACCCTGCCATTCTTGATAATTTCCCGAAAAGGATTTGAGTTCGAGTTTAGGTAGTTTCACTTTTGCACTTTCGGTATTTCTGGTACTACTATTTTCCTGATTTGTCGCATGGGCCTGTGTGTGTTCGCCATGTTTCCCTTTCTCCAAACTCAAATCGATTTTCGCTAAAATACTGTAAACGTGCTCACAAAACTCACCAGAATCTTCTACTTCTTTCTCCAGTTCCTTTGGTTTGGTGAGCTCTAATATTGTTTCATCCAGCTTTTTGGTCGTTTCCAATTTTTCGGTCAACAAGGCTTTCAGAGCCGTTAACTT
>NC_090889.1:31786033-31788533 GCF_036669925.1 Montipora capricornis
TGAAACAAGCGTGAAGAATCGGGTTGTCTTAATGATAAATTCCAGCTTGAGAGTAGAAATTCAACGCAAAGTTATAGATCAAGCAAAACCTCCCTTCATGACCACCATTTTAAACAGGAGGAGACTTAAGTAGCTGTATTCCTGAGCAGCTATTAGGGACTTTAAGATCTACGACGGCGACCAGAGATCGACAAAAACATCACCCCAAAATGTAACTTTGCACTATCGTAAGTTCTTTTCTTGCGATTACTTCATTTCCTTCGCGTCCTACAATGTTAGCGGACTGTCCTAAAGTAAACTGAGCAGAGCGCCGAAGGAAGATTTAAGCCCAGCATATAAGGACAAATGCAAGAACAGAATGATCAGACGTCGCATCGATCGAAAGACCTATAACTTCTAAGGATGAAAAGGCGCAAAAAAAAAAAAAAAAAAACAGCAGTTCACAGAGTAATGTCTCGAAAAAGACTAAATGCGAAGACGCTAAGTCAATAGCCCATTTCCGAGTTGCTGCATGCCTCAGTTTCAAAGCGAGTCTTGGTGCACAACCATTCAAATGGAAATGAGTTGCGTATTCTTATGCAAATCAAACTCATTTCCTTTACAATAGTTGAGCACCAAGACTCACTTCGAAACCGAGACAAACCGCAACTGGGAAATGGCCATTACAATGCGCATAAAAAAAAGTGTGATTAGGGAATTATGTTTTTTTTAAGCTATTATTTTACCCTTTTCCAAGGGGAATTTAAGAGCCTGAATTTCAAGTTTTACTGGGTAGTTCGTTCAGTTGAATTATTTATTCCATAAAGCGAAGGAAATACAAATAAGTGATGGACACCAAGTGCAAGGAATATTGAGTGCGACCAGCTAATAGGCCATTTTACAGTTGTTTGCTCAGCGACCAAGCCTATGAATGGCTGCGAGGCTGCCGGTGACCTTGCATTGATACAGACCTCACTGCTTTCGTCATGTAAATTGTGTTGTTGTAACGCTAATTAGTCCATATTAGCATTACAAAAGCATGAAGGTTTGTATCAAAACAGGGTCACCGGCAGCCTCGCTTCCATTGTTAGGCCAGGTAACTTAGCCACAACTGTAAAATGGTCTATTGCTGGTTTTCACTCACGTGATCAACAGCCATGTTTTTCAACGAAAACAAAAGGAAGCGTTTGCATAATAATAGAGTTAAATTCCCGGAGGATTTGGTCGGGGCACCAACATGGCCGCGTTTTCTTTGTTTAGGGGCACCAACATGGCGGTCGTGACGTCATGTGAAAACCGAGAATTGCTGTCTCTGATTGATTAGCAAAAACCTCAATGAGCTCCTTATATTCGTTTTCCATAGCTAGTATGCGTTAAATGATATACACTTCGACTTGCCTTTGCCGGAACTCTGTATCCAGATAAAACTACATCTTGTTCCAGAATACGTCCATTGGTAGTCACAACATTGGTCAGCCTTCCAAGAAAATAAAATGCATTGTGTTAAGAGTGCAACGGAGGTTAACATTTGGGAGTTTAAAGGCGTCCGCCAACGAGCGAACAAGCATATTATTGGTTAAAAAAGGATATATAATCGTGCTGCACGTGCAGCACGAATTTCGTGCATTTATTTGCCGTACTCCACAAAACAACAACGTGAAATGATCAAACTTTAGGTTTTGGCGACAAAGCGTGGATATAACAACGAAAAAATTATTTTTTTATCTTTACCTTAAAACCGTTTATACCCATCCAGTAACAGGATAGTTCGCCGTAATATACAGTACGACGTAAACAAGATCGAATTATCGCCAAATACTTTAAAGTGACGTTTTCGCTGATGTTGCCATTGTTCATGCAGTTAAACTCCCTATTGCCATCCACTTCTTAACCATGTAAGAAGAATGCCGCTATTTAAACAATTTCAGTCCTACCAATACAGCGGAAGAATTTCCTTTAATGGTCGAACTCCCGCGACTCTAATATATAGTATATTTAACAATTATTCCGAGAGCGCGCGTTGGATATGAGAGGAAAGCCGAGCGCCGAATTGGCTATAATCATCTCATATCCAACAAGCACGAGTGGAATAACTGTTTTATTAAAAACGCCCCCAAGATATTTGACAAATCTTCCCAAGTTTATTTTGTAAGAAGAAACCTAACTTAATTAATTTGTTAATTGTCCCAACTTGAATTATTTTGCTCCGCCTCATTAAACTAACATAGATGCTTAAATTGCCAAAATAAAGTTGTCAAGTTGCTGCCTTGAAATCTTTTCATGCCATACTTTGTGGTTTTCTTTGTGCTCCCTGGTGTTGCGTTTTGTAACAGTTCAAGGACTTCTTTTTTATTTAACTCCGTTGCGAAGCGATTTTCGCCCGCCGCGATTAATTCCTCAGCGAAAATGTTTTAGCTCCCTTTTAAGGACGGTGCCTACTAATTAACGATATTTTTGCCCCAATGTGTGATTATGCAGGAAATGTAGATCTTAACAAGTGTTATTGAAATCCAAAAAGAAA
>NC_090889.1:31791033-31793533 GCF_036669925.1 Montipora capricornis
ATCTCTATCCAGGGAATAAACATTAGCAAAGTCAATTGAGTTATCCACGGTTATCCATCGTCTGAACAACTGGGGCCAGCTGGTGGCTTTCCTTTTTTTTTGTTTTATTTTGTTTTGATTATGGTAGGGTAATGTACGATACCTTTTCCTCGAGGTTCAGTGCCACTACATTAGATGAGGAATACGCTTCCACCTTTTTGGGCCACAAATAAGGAGTGGTTCTTTGGTTTTTTTTTGTATCTGGCGTAGTACGTTATGTTTTCATTGTCTGTTGCCTAAGAATTAGCTCGTTATATTGTATTACTAAGTTTACTATGTGGAATTGTCAGATGGCTGACTGTACGCTCCTAATAAGCTATTTCATTTTTCACTCCTCGTGTTAGTGGAGTCAGAATCGACCTCTTTTCTCCTCGCTCGCTCCAAGGTCGCCTAACGGAATTCGAGAACACGTGGCTTTTCTGAAAGCTCACAAAACTCTGTTAACACTGCTGCAAGAACTGTCAATTGCACTTACTGTGTCGACACCAGCCGCAATAACATCAATTGCCAAACCATTTACTTCTTCCAGGGTCAGTTTTTCCTTAGTGAGCAAATATGTCAACAGGGGAACCACTATGAAGGATTCAAACAAACGAATATGTGAGTTTAGAACAGGCGAAAGTACAGTAATTTGTCTATTGATTAGTATTTTTGTCAGTAATCTAGCGCCAACTAGTGAACACATTACGCTCACACGCCTTTCCACGCATTCAACACCGGCTGCACGCCTTTGTTGACAATACTACCTCCGGGAACATCATGGAGATTTTAATAAAACAATTATTCTAGTCGGGCTTGCTGGATATAAAATGATTATAACCAACTCGGCTCGTCATCTATCACTTCATATCCAGCGTGCCCTCATAGAATAATTGTCAAATATTGCTTGAGTGACTTTAAAAATGAGCACCAATGCATTTAGCTTTAAAGTGCAATGGTTGAACACACGGGCAGCATCTCAGCGCCTTAAACACCCCGAGTAATGCAACCAGTCCCAAAAACCCACTGTTTACAGCATATCAATCAGAGATGACGAGAGGTTACCCAATAATTATGTCAAAAGGGTAGCCTCTTCTCTCTCCCCACCCCAGCCCCCACTGTAATGAAAATTAAAGTCCTACCTTCGTCAGATGGTTCAATACCCTTCTCCGTCATTTCTTTAAGTTCTTTCATTTTGTTACTGATAAAATACTCCCCAATTTCTACGATATCGTCACAGGCCTTGAAGAATTTCTTTAGTGCTGGAGTATCGATGTAACGTCGTAAAAACGTACTCGCACCACTCATCATAATCTTTTGTGTTTGAACCATAAATGTGTCAACGGCTTCGATGAACTTCACGGCTTTCTCTGGTGGTGAATCTTGGTACAGCCCCAGACGTGTATTGAATGCTACCGTTCCTATGCCTATACAGACAATGAGAGCTTACCATATTTTATCACATACTTTGTACATGTACAAAGTAAATTTTAAGAAGGGAGCTAGAAAAAAAAAGGCGCAGTTGTTTTGCCTTTTTTTTAACCCATTGACTTCTGGGGGTTCCCTATTGACGATTAAAATCGTCTGGCATTTAAGACAGAGTAAAATACTAAGTATGGCCGGTTTCTAAAGGCCAATTTAGGCGTGAAAGGTTAAGAGATGAAAGGATTTAAAGCATTTAAAATGAAAGGCAGTGTGTTCACATGACAACACTAATTTTTCTGGCCGCCTGACTACTTACTTTCCGTTGAGAATTTCTTCAATTCATCTTCCAAGTTGGGAATGTGATGATTTGGCCCGCAAGCTTCCTTCAGCTTTGTAAATCTTGCAATGGCATCTTCGGTAACAGCATTAAAATTGTCTATGTTTTCTTCCACAGTTTTAAGACGCATCATTTTGGGAGCAATGCACTTTCTCAGCCTTTGCCATTCTTGCCCCTGTCTATTGCAAGAAAGTTTAAAATGATTAATCATTTACAAGGAACACAGCTTTAAGTTAATGGTATATAATATTTTTTTAAAGGGAATTAGCAGTCCTTACAAAGAGAACTGATGGCCCTAGAGTTTTAATTTGACTACTAGGAGTCTGTCTAATGCCAAGAGATTGACGGCCAGTTCAGGAGTTGATGGATTAATAGCCACATTTAATAGCCCCCTTAAACAAGTTACAACCCATTTCGAGTTATTAAACAATTATTATTACAGCAAGTTTAAGAATAGTTATCCCTACCATCCTTCCTTTGACATTAGCAATAATATATGACCTGGCCACAATAATAGCCCCCTTGAACCATTCATTTACAGGGGGTGTAGGGACGGCACAGTGGTGAGAGCACTCGTCTCCCACCAATGTGGCCCGGGGTTTGATTTCCAGACTCGGTACCGGAGCAGGTCAATTTGATGGGCTTGTTTCTTCCTGTCAAGGACTTGATGAATGAAATGAATGTACATATTTTGAAGTGCCAGTTATCTGGACAAGTAAA
>NC_090889.1:31796033-31813533 GCF_036669925.1 Montipora capricornis
AGCAGCAAGTACTCTGATGTCCACTACACAAGGTACCAAGTCCAATTCAAGACCAACGAGGTGTCCAAGAGGCTACAGGTAGCCTCTACTAGACCCGGTTTACTTCAATCTACTTTAAATGATAGCGCTGAGATAAGCTGGTTCTGATTTACTTTCTTATCCTCTAAGAGGTGAGCCAATGAATGACAAAGGATATGTGAAATGTTCATATATTTAGTTCACCTCTTAATGCTCTTATACAATACAAACTTGAGTGACCAGCACCCATTTGGCAAAGTCATGGATTCCACCGTTGCCCCGTTAAAGGCTGGAAAATTTTCAGGCTTTTTCCCAACCCCTTAAGTTGCTGTTTAACAACGATGATTCCTAATTCTCATGTATTTTCATTTTCCGCAGTCTGAACATTTTATATGTTCTATGTCATTCATTCATTCATTCACTCATAGACCTTATTCATAAATGGCGGTCACATTTATAATTCTTTTGTCCACGTGCAAATTAGCCTACCAAGCCTCATTTTAGAGCAAGAATTCTTTTCAATTCCCTGTAGGGTATCGAGGCTTGGTAGGCTAATTTGCACTTCGACAAAAAAATTATAAATTGACCGCCATTTATGAATAAGGTCTATTGTGTAGGTCCTCAAAGAGCTTGTGCTAGCGTCAATTTGTCCTTAAAAGAAAATACCCTCTCACATAATCACATTATTTATGTTGGGTAACGAAAAAAATACGATTGCATACGGCATATTGGTCAAAGGAAAGCAAAACTAGGGCCACGAACTTTCTAACGTTAGAGTATAGTAGCCGCTCAAATATTCCTGGATAAAATGTTCCCACAATTCCACCATAGAATTCAAGGGCAAATCTTTCATTTCAATCCGCTAGTCAGGCAGCTGTTAGTGTCCCAAACGAAAAGATGAAACGATGGTAAATATCCTAGTACACTTTGAACACCACACGGCGACCGTTGAGTTCGGTTTGGTAAAGTTACCAAGCCACAAACAAAGACTCGTTACCAAACCGAACTCAACGATAGCCGTGTGGTGTTCAAAGTGTACGTGGAGCATTTCCATCGTCTTATCGTTTCGTTTGGGACACTAACAGCTGCCTGACGTCGCTGGCAGGGCTTCGATTGCGCAGCTAGCGGATTGAAATGAAAGAAAAACCTTTGCCCTTGAATTCTACGGTGGAATTGTAACCATGGAAAAATTTTATCTGGGAATATTTGACTCCATTTTTGGGTCGTGAGAATTCAGTGTTCAGCATTGGTATTTTATTATGACCGTTGACAACCAAGGAACTGATAATGGCTCAATTCGCGTCGAATCTGGAAAAAAACCACACAAGAGGGGAGCGACCCACAATGGCAATAAGGTTACACTTTTTAATTGAGAATTTTATCATGAAATTATCTTTTCAGGTCTTTTATTAGGATTCCCATACAAATCCTTATATTTTTGTTGGCTTTCCCTCACTGAGCTTGAAGCGCCTGTGGTAAAAGCGGCCTTGGAGTTATACAAGTCAGCCGTAGAACAACAGCAAATTCATCAACATATTGGAAGGTCGCGCACTTCTCAAAACTTTGAATTTGGTCAGTCGGTTTTATTTGCGAGAGGAGCTGGGTTCTTACAACAAATAAAAGTACTAAAATGATACCCCAGTTCTGCATTTCGCAACCCTACTGCGCATAATTTCTTCTGTCATTGGAGTGCGCATTAGCTCTCGCACATAGAGAAAATGGCGGATTTTCAATGAAGCAAAGCTTAATCCGTCAAGGAATGGATATTTTCTCCTAAATGAGTAGGGTGACCCCCTTTTTAAAATTTACCGTCAGTGGTCTAATCAAGTTTTTCATAATACTTGAGCTTCGGTCGTTTCACATCGCAGATTCCAGAACAACGGGAAAAAAATGTTCAAAAGTCAAAAAAAACAAAACAAAAAAACACAAAACCATGACCCATGAACTAGATATTTAAATCCCTAAGACAACAACAGCATAAATAACGACAAGTACTTTCACTTTTTACGTGAGATGCCACAGGCAGACCACGTCTAAAATCTTCTTCTTCTTCGTAGTCTGATATGGAATTAGCCATGTGCTTGTACTTCCACAGGCACAGGCAGACCACTTCTAAAATTTTCTTCTTCGTAGTCTGATATGGAATCAGCCATGTGCTTGTACTTCACACTGAAGTTGGCTGGGGTCACTACTTGGATTGGTGACCGCACTTAAGATCTCGTGTTGACGACTTTTTGCTCTTGTTAAGTACCCAAGCCTGATCAGTTTCTCAATTTCCCTCACAATTTCAATGAAATGTTAGTCAAACAGGTATTGAGAATGAAGATTATTATCAGCTCCTGGTGTGATCTAGTATAACATCAAATTCTCATGATTACATAACAACGAAATGTATGGTATTAGTTAGGACGTTTTGATCTTGTGAATGAAATGGTTAGTTAAACGACGCAAAGGAGGGAAACGATAAGAAGCAGCGGTAAACAGAAACATGGTTAGAAAAAGAAGAACAAACGAAGAATAACAGGGATTAGTATCACCTAACTAGTGGACTAATGCAAATTCTGCATTTTAATTGCCTACGTTACGACAGGACTATTAGTAATAGTCCTCGAGTAGCGAAAAGCGTGACGCTTTCTTTCGCTTTACTCCCAAATAAATATTTCTTCAACTTGCATTTGCTAACTTTATTATTGCCTTTTCTGTCCGACTAGTTGGGTGATACTAAAACAATTAGACCCTTCGCCCTCAAGGGCCACGAGGTAATAGCCCATTCGGCTTCGCCTCATCGGACATTGACCCGTAGCCCGCAAGGGCTGCGGATCTAACTGTTAAATAGACTTTTTAGGAGAAGCATTGATAATCGAGGGACTGTGAGAACAATAGGGCCGTTTATACGAGAGAAAATAAGCTGCGGATTACTCTGGCCGCGGCGTACATAATACGCGAAAGGAGCTATTTATACGAACATTTATAAAGAGCTTAACGACAACGGCGACGGCAACGAGAACGTCATCTCAAAATATAAATTTGCGTTATTTTAATCCCTTCGTGACTATTTCAACGTTTTTAATATGACAAGGGTGTAGTAATTCCTCAAAGATGACACCAGTTGAAACGGCACTCCATTTTAGGAGAGAAAATATTTATTTATTCTCAAGTTCTGTCGTTCTTCATAAAACCAAAAACTTGGCTATTTCACGTTGTTGTTTTGCTGACGACGGCAACGAAATGGACAAAAGTGAAAAACGCACGTGCGGGGCGTGCAAAGCTATTGTTTTTACCCACTAAATATGCAAATTCGTGATGTTCTCGTTGCCGTCGCAGTTGTCGTTGCTCAAGCTCCCTATTTTGCTGACGACGGCAACGAAATGGACAAAAGTGAAAAACGCACGTGCAGGGCGTGCAAAGTTATTGTTTTTTCCCACTAAATATGCAAATTTGTGACGTTCTCGTTGCCGTCGCCGTTGTCGTTGCTTAAGGCCCGGTTCAGACGCCGTACTTCACATGAGCCGAATCGAATTCATTGAATTAAGTTCATGTGAAGTACGGGGTCTGAATCAATTCAGAACGACCGGTTTAATTCGCATCGACTAAGCAATTTTTCCCGCCTGGCTTAGCCGGGAATTACGGATGTGGAGCGGCTTTGATCCAGACGCCGTACTTCACATGAGCCAAATCAAATGTAGAAATTATTACAACTTTGCAGTTTTCTTCAGTAATAGTATGTCTCTGTGAATAAATTTCGGTGCAATTAAGTTCGGCGTCTGAATCAATTCAGCCGGGCTTAATTATTTTGGGTCGGTCTAAATTCGAAGTCGATTCGGCTCATGTGAAGTACGGCGTTTGAACCGGGCCTTATTATTAATCAAAAAAGACGTTTTCGTTCGCGTAGCCGTCGGAGATCTCAAAGTCCCTAGTTTCGTTTTTCTCCGTTCTACTGTGCGGGAGGTCGCGAGGTTCAACTCCGGCCGGACCAAAACTCAGGGTCTTTGAGTAACTGCTTTTATTAGACATAAAGGCGAAAAGCATTTAGCTACTTGAAGTAAATCGTTTGTAGAAAGTTCTGAAGTTGAAATGCTAGTTGAAAACTGCGTTTTAGACCACGCTTTACACTAGCACAAAAATCTGGCACGGCACTCTCTCGAAATCTCGGTATCGTACCTATATTTTTCGGGCACGGCACGGTAAATGTTTCGTGTGGAAAAAGAACAAACAGTAGGCACGTTGGGCACCTGTGCCAGAAATTATACAGGTACCGAGCACATTTGTGGAGGTGTTCAGACTACAAACATTGGTCCGTGCCACGATTTTGGAGTGCCGTGCAAAGTTTGTGTGTGTGTAAACCCTAAACCCTTTCGTGCCAACTTTAATTAGCGTTAATTGTGGCCTAAGATTATTAAATCTCCTTCTAAGTGTTGACGATCAAAACAATTCTTCATTTCCATAGAATGTACATTCAGTTATTCACAGTTAATTCTTTTTATATACACTGATAAAGTCCAACAAATTATCCTTTACCAAATAAATAACACAGTAGGGCCGTTTATACGAGAGAAAATAAACTATTTATACGAGTATAAACGCCCAAGCCAGGATAAGCCGCGGCTTGAGAAAGCCGTGAACGTAGATTTTGTACCATTTATACGGGGTGTTCGCGTCTTATGTGGGCCGCAGCCAGAATAAGCCGCGGCTTATTTTCTTTGGTATAAACGGCCCTCATGTTTAAATCACAAATACACCATATTCCAAAATGGCCGCCATTTTAGTATTCTCTTGCTTGCTTGCAAATTAGCCTTGTTCTTAAACCTTGAACTAGCAAACAAGCGCTCATTTGCGAGCAAACAAAAGAATACTAGATGATGGCCATTTTGGAGTAAGGTGTATAGAGTGTTTTCACTCACGTGACCAGTAACCTTGTTTTTCCACCGAAACAAAAGAGAGCGTTTCCATGATAACAATTCCCGGAGGATTAGTTGGGTACACTAACATGACCGCTGTTCCATTGTTCAGGTACACCAACATGGCTGCCATGACGTCACGTGAAAACACTCTATAGGGAAGATATCTATTCAGTAACATTGTCTTTGCTTTTCAAATTTGCCAACCACAAGGAACAAAACACCCATTGTTTCGACAGCCAATGAGGCTCTGGTTGGCACATAAATGACATTTAGAATTCTACTAGTGTACTAATGCAAATGTTGTAATCTGATTGGCTGAGCCATTGAACATTATCAGCCATTAGTGCGCAGTGGCTGGAGGTCGTCTTGGAAATAACGACGCTAAGAACGTTTTGGAGGAAAATTTGGATGCAAATGGGTAATTACATATCTGAGAAGTCTAAACGAGGGACATTTACGGTTTCTTGACTTTCAAAAAAGTTGAAATTATTGAAAAAGCTGATGCGCTCGCGCGCACAACTTAGATTTTAAATGGCAATTCAATCCGAGCGATCTTTTTTAGACGCAAAGTTTAATAATACGTCAAGAAATAACTGGAAACCGTTATTTGAAGTAAATTTTAGTAAGAATTCCACTAAAACAATTAGATCATTCGCTCTCGATTTCTATGAGGTGATAGTTGATTCGGCCTTCGGCCTCATCAACTATCACCTCATAGAAATCTCGAGCTCATAATCTAATTGTTAAATAGGTGACGTCAAAGATATCTTCCCTATACCTTAATAAATGATACAGAGCGGGGAAAAAAATAAAACTTTCATGCCTCGGTTCGTCACACCCAATCCGCTAATAACAGAAACAAAACAAGGCAACGCCTTAAAATTAAGCGAAACTTGTTGTTCAGTAATTTCGAGACTTTTCGTTGAGGTCTTCATACGAAAGAAGAAAAAAAAAGCCCTCTTTCCCGTTTTCAAAATGAAGATCTTGAAAAACAAAATCAAACCATTCGACTATTGGTTTTTCTTTCACGGAAATGTTCGTCTAAGGTTTAATGAATTTAAACCGAGTACATGCAGCCGGCGGGAAAACGCGGGAAAAATGCGAGCAAGCTAGTTACAATCGTGTCTGGTTTTGCTTAAGAAAATGGTGCAAGACTTCTTGTCCAATCACTAAGCGTTGTGTCTTGGAAATAACTTTGGCCAATCAGAGTAGATAAGAACAATCAAAAGAGCCAACCAGAGCACAAGCAACTACATGCAGCAAGCAGGATGCGTGGGAAATTAAAATGCGTGCGAGCCAATCACAATTGGTTGCGCTATAGCCTCTGATTGGCCGATATTGTGGTGCCAAGTTTTTAATGTGCCTCAAGCCTCAAATAATTTTCTTTTCTATTGACCCACTGAAAAATTATTCCAGTTTGAGTGTGCCGTAAAATTTAAGAAAAATCCGACGTCGTTCGAACCACAGTCGAACTTGCATGTGGGAAGCATCGTCCTGTTCCCGAGATGAAGTTACGAAATTTGATTTGCATTCATTTGCAAAAATTCTTTCAAACAGCTTGTGACGTCATCTCAGGACTAGACCCTGCCTCTTGCAAGCTTGGCCGCGGGTCAAACACTGCCATTTGGCCATTTCCGAGTTCACGTTTACCTCCTCTTCAAAGCGAGTCTACGTGCGAAGTTTTCCTTGTAAAAAATAGTTTTTTTTTTACATATGTAAAGTAGAACTCATTACGATAACAAAAACTTCGCACTTAGACTCGTTTTGACACCTGAACTCGGAAATTGCCTATTTGTCAACTATACGCAACTTGTGGGGCCATTTAGAAGCGAAATTGCAATCAGTTAACGTAACATCCACGTTTTATGGTGCTGATATAGCCCACTTTCGGTATATTAAAATTCAGTCCTAAACAAAAAACATTATCTCGAGGCTCTGGAGAATAAATATAAGATTTTGTATGAGTTTATTCCCCAGAGCCTCGAGACGATGCCTTTTGTTTAGGACTGAATTCTAATATATCGAAAGTGGGCCATTTGACTTTGCGGAATAAAAAAATTCGAGGTTAGGGAAACTCAAGCCAATCAGCAGATGTCGGGTACAAAAAATTTAAAAAATAACTTTCGATGTTCGGTTGAAAACTGCTTGCAGATTAAAATAAATAAATAAATAAATAAATAATAAAAACTATAATAAATAATAATAATAATAATAATAATAATAATAATAATAATAATAATAATAACAATAAGAACTATTTACGAAGGCAACACTTTTGTTCAGATACATCCTCAATGCCATTTCCAAACACAGTGACAATTTGCCGGTGGACCCTGATGGTAAACCAAAGGAGGCAATCAACAAATTAGTAAACAACGACTCTCAGCTTGTCAAATACTTATCCATACCTTCTTTAATAAGGAAGGTTGTTCTTGCATGCAATAGACCACTTTTAAAAATGGAGACCACTTTTACATTATTTTGTATTGATGTTAATTAGACCTACTGCCCTCATTTTGAAACAAATATTCTTTTCAAATGTGCTGGTCGTAGCGAGGCTAGAAAGGCTCATTAGCATTAAAACAAAAGAAAATTTTTTTGGCCGCAATTACGAAAGACGTCTATAAATTATTATTTTGTCTTTGTCTTAGTAGACCATTTTCGAATTCTCACAGCTGGACCGGATCTGGCATGAAATGGAGGCTAATGCGGGCAAATGGGCCATTTCCGAGTTGCTGTTTGTCTCGGTTTCGAAGTGAGTCTTGGTGCTCAACTATTGTAAGGGAAATGAGTTTAATTTGCATAAGAATACGCAACTCATTTCCATTTGAATGGTTGTGCACCACGACTCGCTTTGAAACTGAGGCATGCAGCAACTCGGAAATGGGCTATTAAAGATTTGCCCGCTTTAGCCTCCATTTCATGCTAGATCCAGCAGTGAAAATTCGAAAATGGTGTATTGGCCTTACTGGCCTCGTTACCACGTGTAAAATTGAAAGAAACTTGGCTGTAAAACGAGACTAGTCAGGCTAATTTACACGAACATAAAAGAATAATTTATTGGTGGGAATTTTTGCATTCGGTCTATTTTCTTAGCTGTTCTCGACGTGAGGTTATAGAGAGCTTAAGCAACTACAACGGCGATGGCAACGAGAACATCACAAATTTGCATATTTAGTGAACAAAGACAACAGCTTTGCACGCCCTGCGCGAGCATTTTTCATTTTTGTCCATTTCTTTGTTATCGACAGCAAAACAACGTGAAATAGCCAACATTTGAGGTTTTATGAAGAACGTCAGCACTTCATTTTATCCCCTAAATTGAGCGCCGTTCCGACCATTGTCATTGTTTTTAGGAACTACCACACTGTTGTCCTATTAAAAAGGTTGAAATAGTCACGAAGCAATTACAATAACGTGAATTTATATTTTGACTGAGATCACGTCGCCGTCGCTTAAGCTCCCTTGTGTGAAGACTCGAGGATTTCACGACAGATTTTCCGTTATCTTTCATTGTCGTAGAGGTCGTCGTCCTCGTTGTTTAAGCTCCGTCTTCTTCAAAATTTATTGAGAGAGAAAGTCGGGAAGGCTAAATTAACAGGGAAAAGGGGGCCCACCGGTGGGAAGTTTTGGACTACCTTATCAAAATTCCGCACACCAACGATCGAGCCAACTAACTGGAAAACTGGTTGCAATCCAAATGAACGAACCTGACTGACAGAGAATGCTGCCTTAGAATTTCACCGTCCACATTCCACGTGCCTACAGAACTGTCTTTCGGATTGCGACTTCCTAGGTAAGTATCGAGGAGAGGCCCATCGGAACCTTGCACAGGATACCCAGACTTATCACAGGCCTTTACGTGGCATTCTTTAACGCGATGGCACTCGACAAAAGGGAATGCAAACTGAAATGAAACAACGAAAAAATATTGAAATAACATGAATATATTTATTTTGCCTTCACTACACAACCGAACACACTCAAAGGTTGAGGCATGGGCGCGTTGATCAGCCAGGCCCACGATATGTTTTAATTGCAACAATAAGCTCCCAACAAAAATGGATAAAATACATCAAGTAAGGCCCTACATGCGCCAAAGCCGGACACGTAAACCCCAAAAACCTCTTGTTAGGAAAAATAGGGACCGTATACCCCCGACCAAATGCAGTGGCGCTATCTTTGGGGTTTGAAGGTCAATCTATGAACAAACAGAATGAAAAACAAATCATGAGACGTGAAATTACACAATAAAAATAAACGTAAAAGCGAAAGTACTAGTAGCAAGGCTGACCGTAGAATGTCACAAGTTTCTCAACCGTCTCTTTTACAAACGTGCTACCCATGAACCCTAGCATACTACGCTCGCACCCAGGTCTCTGTTCCGTGTCGGCAAAATATTAATTTATGCCAATACCGATTATCACAAATTACATTATCAGGGTTAGGCTGGATTTTCACAAATGGTTTTTCGGGAGTTTCGAGAAACGGGCCCTAGAGTAGAGAACCAACAAACTCAACCCACATGTGAAACCAAGTCTGGGCAAGAGTGCATTACACAGGAGTAAGAATGGGGTATCAAGTTTTGCCCGATCAGCGTCAGAAAAGTGTCTATTTTTAAACCAAATTTTGCGGGAAAAGAGACAATAGACCAACTGTTCTCCCGGGGTTAAGATTCTTTGTGCATTGTATACCCATTATAATGTAGCAATGGCATTTGTTATGGAAATACCTGGAAAAAAACCTTTTATTCCAAAAGGGTTTGAATAGGCCATTTCCGAGTTCATGTCTGCCTCCTCTTCAAAGCGAGTCTAAGTGCGAAGTTTTTGTGATGGTAATCAGTTCTACTTTACATATGAATAAAAACTAATTTTCATAACAAAAACTTCGCACTTAGACTCGCTTTGAAGATGAAGCAGGCCAGAACTCGGAAATGGCCTATTGGGCACAAGCATGACTTTGCCGATTTGGTCTACAGAGTGTTTTCACGTGATGTCATGGCGAACACGTTGATGTTCCTAAGCAACGGAACGGCGGCAACAATGGTGTTCCTAAAGCCGTTTTTACTCGTTGAAACTTTTCGCTGAAACTAGTGTGCAACGGCGCTGTGAAACAAGTTTCAGCAGGCGTTGCACCGTGTAACATAAAAGGTCGAAACTCGTTTGGGGACGTTGAAACTTCGTCTACATGGCCTTAGCCAGTTTCTGATTGGCTTAAGCAGCGTAGCGTAACAAGACCGAGCGAGGCCAGTTTCACGAAGAGGTGTTACACGGTGAAACTCTTGTTATATCACCAGTGCGATTACTGCAACCGTTGCAGAAGTAAAGAGCGGTTCTACTATACGGAAGATATGTTTAGAAACATTGCTTTTGCTATTACGATGTACCAACTACAGGAACAAAATACACTTTGTTTCGACAGCCAATGAGGCTCTGGTAGGCACATTAATGACAATAGGTGACGTCAGCGATATCTTCCCTATTAGTAAGACTTGTCTCGCAACGGAAGTTCAAAAAAGTTTCACGATACCGACCATGTTACACGGTGCAATGCCTCCTGAAACTTGTTTCGCAGCGCCTTTGCGCACAAGTTTCAGCTAAAAGTTTCAAAGTGTAACAGCGCCTTAACTAATCCTTCGGGACTTGAGCCCTATTAACATGCAAACGTTTTCTTTTGTTTCGGTGGAAAACCAAGGTTACTGATCACGTGAGTGAAAAAACTCTTGTCTATTTTCCCATAAAACTTGGTTTAAAAATTAGACGTTTATCTGACGCTGATGAGGACTAGACTAATCTGGGTAATCTTACTCTTGGGTGATTTACTCCTTGACTGGGAATCGAATCCAGACAACTTTGTGCTCTGACAACTGCGCCATCCTTGGTCTCCGGAATTTCAGTTCAAGGGTGGTTTGAGCCCTTCAGCTCCTGTAAATGATGAACTGTACCTGATCTTTATAGTTGAAGTTGCGTTGTATATGTGATTTCATCTGAAACCTTGAACATTCTTTCACAATGACAAGGTCCGTGAATCCATCTCCCAGGTGACAGCTCGGCGAGGGTCCTTCGGGAGATATCTCGCACAAATTGGGAAGAGTGTAGAAATTTACCCCAATGACACGGCCATGAAACGCCTTCCATTCTGTTAACATAAGACACCAAAGAAAAATAATCGCTCATCAGTGCTTGGGTTTCTACAATTGGAAGAGTAGTAGCAAGTGCGGGGTGTTAGCTCCTGGCGTCTACTCTTAAGCCCTGCCTACGATCGCAATGGATTGGTATTCACCACCGAGCAATCGAAGGGATGCAAAAATGTCCTTGAGTAAGGGCGATCGGTTCGGTAAGTTTTTCTTTTCCTCGCCAGTTGCCCCAAAGTCTTGCATGGTTAATTATTCTTTCCAATGCTATAACAATAATCATGATGGCGACGATGATGATAATAATGATGATGATGATGACAGGAGAACCTCTATCTCGACTAATTCCTTGACTCGACCCTTTCCTGAGTGAATTTATTTTTAGGAACAGGTTTTTCCCACGAAAAGTACCATATTTCCCTTGACGCTGAGATAGCTTCGTTTTAATTGGCTTTTACAACAGTGGGCGAGCTGAATCTCCCGAGGGAGGCGTTCTATAAATAAATCTACTCGGGATAGATTACAACGACAACTCGACAACGAGAAAGTCACAAATTTGCGAGTGGCGTCGTCAGCCGTGCATCTGTATTCTCATAAAGTAAGCTGTTTTAACCAGTCAGGGCGCGCGTTATATCGAACGAAACTTTACTATAAATGAAAATCAAATGTTGGTTTTTGAGTGCCTCTCTTTAAGGTGGAAGGCTGTCAAACCTCTCTCAATGGGGAGCTTTAGCAACCACGACGGCAACGGCAACGAGAACGTCGTCGTTAAGTGTGAATTCGCGTTATTGTAATCGCTTCGCTACTATCCCATGCATTATATACAAAGGTGTGGCAAACCCTCCAGAACGAAACAAGTATGAACAGCGCTCAATTTAGGGGAGAAAATGAACATTTATCCCCAAGCGCTGACATTCTCACTAAAAACACAAATTTGGTCATTTCACGTTGTTGTTTTGCTGACGAGGGCAAAGAAATAGACAAAAATGAAAAGATGCACGTTCAGTGCGTGCAAAGCTGAAAAATGAAAAACGCACGTGCTGAGCGTGCAAAGCTATTGTTTTTGCCTACTAAATATGCAAATTTTTCACGTTCTCGTTGCCGTCGCCGTTGTCGTTGCTAAAGCTCCCTAATGGTGGTCTAACTACTGCGCCAACATTGCTTCCGTAATGCTAACTTCTGTGTTTTAATAGCGGAGTATTAGTCGCAAGGTGGTTGACATACCTTGGTTTTCCATGGCCAATTCGCCGCTGTTTTCCTCCTTACGACACACTTCACATCTACAGAACACATTACAGCGTTTACAATATGTGAGTCAGTGAATTACATGGCTTGAAACAAAAACAAAAAATTTACCCTAATCCAGCCTTAATCCTTCTTGGGATGGTGCGTCCCCCTGAATTGCACATTAAAATGCTACTATGACCAAACAATCAATTCTTCTTTTTCTTTGGATTTCAAAAATATGTTAACTAAACACTAAGTGACCCAAGTTTTAAGCCTTGATTTCAGTAAGACACCTGTTTTATTTAACAGTTTATTTCAACTGGAACTTTCCTATTTAATGCTCCGCCATTACTAACTTTAAAATTTTGAGAAAGCTGAATCGAGGAGAAAATGACGTCAAAGACTCACTAGTTTAAGAATGCAATGCGTGTCTACGCGGTTAAATTAATATGCGGCACAGGAGTTTTGTGCTTTCATACTTTCAACTCGTGTCTTGCATATGTAATGAGATGCATTCACACAATGAAATTTTAAGATAGTGAGTAAATGGCGTCACTAGATCCAACCCTCTGAGGTCCAAGCGGTCTGTTTTGAACGTGAGTAATGGCGGACACTGAAATTCAAAGTTACTCTCAAAGTAAAGACTCTTTGGATAAAAATCAAAGCACAAAATTTTGCCATTCAGGTGTTAAGCAAAACACACTTTCAAAATCTAAAGAAATAAAAGAGGTGTTTTTTTTAATCATAGAGGCCCTTTTAGCTTATCCACTGATTTCACTAATAATAGCAATCTTCTTCACTTTCCATCGAGATTATCGGCGTTTCACAGACTTCTAACTAGCTTGAAAGCCGGCTGTTCTGTTGAAATCGCGTGCGGTCGAAATATAGGAGCTTGGTCCCTTTAGAAACTGGCAACCCAAGCTCCTATATTTCGACCGCGTGCCATTTTCAACGGAAGAGCCTGCTTACAGGCCTACTTCTAACGGAAAAGCAGAGCTATTTCCTACGCTTTTTTCTTCTATGCAAAAGTGAAAGAAGTAAGCAGTTACAGTCGAAAACTCTCCAAAAACATGGCTAGGCACCGTCATTTTGGTGCCCGAAGAAAACGGGTATTTTTTAAACGCTAGCCTTGTCCGAACTCTCAACAGAAAGGTTGGCTTAAACATGCAATTGCAAACACGATGAAAAGCAAAAACGCTTTCAAAAACGGTACTTCAAGTTCACTTGACAATTTAAGTTACTGTCATATAAGAAGCCTGAAAAATCCAGGACTCCGGTGCCGCGAACGTCATGGGTTCGAATGGAGTTAGCTGTTCGAGGAAATCAAGGTTAACTCATGTCTGAGATATCCCGCACCAAAAGTTTTCAAAGGATCTTGTCTTCTGTAGGCTGATTAAAATAACCACTTACTAACCATTGCTTTCTCAGGCCTGCCGCTAAACGGAATATAATGAAACTGGTCGAGATTCTTTATAAGCCTCTTTTACTCATTATTCTTTGGTTGTGACGTCACGGCCGCCATGTTGGTGTAAAGAACAATAGCGAAAAAGTCTTTTGGGAATTTGACTCTATTATTATTCAAAACATGAGCTACATTTTCCTTACCCTGCGAGCAGTTGGTTTCTCCTACGCTTCCCGAGAGAGATGAACCCCTGCGAGCAACCGTTTGATTTTCCACCGAGCATGTGCGAAGTACGTTACACCCCACGTGATGTATTTGACGTCAATTCGTCTTATTTCGCGGGAAATCACTTCACAGCAGGCTCGTCCAAACGCAGCAGTTACGTAGCTGAACGCACGCGCAAAGCGCCAAAACACAGTTATTTCATACAAGAGAAGCGCCAACCTACCCGATCCTACAGTGAGTTCGATCTCTTGGGTGATGCTCTGCAAAAGGACTTGGGAGATAACTCACTTCAACGTCATAAGATCTGTATTCAAAAGCAGGCCGGAGCCAGAGCAAAATAAGGAATTAGAATCCTTAAATAGGGGAGAAATGTCAGAGATTGCCAATGGGTGTTAAGCTCCATTCGTGTTCACAAGTGACGCTGAAATAAAAGTCGTAATAGGACGGGGAACACGAAACCTTGTCTGCTACAATATTTTGGCGACATTTGTTCGAAACATCTTTACTTTCAGTTGCAAACTTTTTTTTCTTCGAAGTCGCCATTTCACTGTCTCTCAAAAGTTGATCTGTGATCAAGCAGGGAGAGGAATGTGCTGAATATTGGGTTAATGGCACAATATAGGACTGAAGATAGAAGTGATCTTCGCACTTAACTGGGCAAGTTCAGCAATTGTCACTGTATAATATAGACGCCTGTAAAACCATAGTTAATAGATGTAGGCTGGTTATGAAACTCGACAAGTTTCTTTGTTTCATGTTTTTACTCGCTTTTTTGGCCTTGACCCTGCACAAAACCCGACAAAAGCTCGCTTTTTTTCGGCAGGATAACCAATCAAAAGCTTCGACTAATTTATTCGAAAATAACTTGCGAACCAAAAACAAAAGATTGTGCAGGGTCACGGTCGGTTCAACATCTAATTGCGACTGTACTGTTCCTGCTTTTGAAATTCCCAGGGTTTCATAACCAGTCCCTAGATTAACTATGGTAAAACTCACGCCACTTCCAATCCATGACCTCTGGGATGCCTGTGCAACGCTCTACCAACTGAGCTACGAAGCCACACAGTTGAGAGTTGGCCAATTTGTTGGGCTCACGTGTTCGCGTGAAAGGACTGATGAATAGACGAGAGGATCACTTCTCTCTTTCGTCTTTAAACCGCACTTGAAATACACTTTTCTTTCAATTTTAGAACTCTTGCAACTTTTAAGCATGAACACACAAGATAACACTGAGTTCAAAGGCACATAGAACCGACGAGAGTTTGACAACGGTTTTGCCTATTTCGAGCATCTCCTCCCTTTTTCAGAATAGTTCATTTTACAGTTGTGTGCTTAGTTACCTGGCCTATGAATGAAAGTGAGGCTGGACATGACCTTGTTTTGATAGAAACCTCACTGCTTTCTTAACATTACAAAAGGAAGGAGGTCTGTATCATATCAAGGTCACCACCAGCCTCACTTTCATTTAAAGGCCAGGTATCTAAACACACCAGGATTTCTGAGCCCGCGAGACTGAGCACCCTCAGCAAACCATTGTTTTAACGAAGACCGCTGGTCAGCAACCTGGTTCTGGTCATTTCTGTCTAAGGTCTTCCGGTCTATTGTCAGAAAACTACTATTCTTCAGCAATGAGAACATACTTCACCTCATTTTCCACAGCCTCCGTGCAGCACCCCATTTGTATCGCTTAGGGCCCATCCATCGATTCTTTTCACTTGTCTTCAGCACGTCTCCCAAGAAACCATAAGCGAGAGAAAATGTGAATCGGATGTGTTTGTTGTCATTCCAAAGAGAACAAATATCGAGTGGTATCGTGTGACCTATTAAGAGTGGAAAGGCGAGCTTCAACAACAATTTGTGCAAAGCACGTGTCGTTTGCACCGGTGCTATTAGAGAAGTTAAGCATGACATTTTACGGCCAACGGCAAACGAGAAACGGCAGGCTCCTGCTTATCATAAAAAGCGTGAAAATTATCTCATTTTAATTTGTCTCGTTCCTTTGAGAAGTTGCTTGATATCTGGAGCTAACAGGACGCTGAAATGAGCTAATATCAAGCAGGGTTCTTACATTTTTGGCAAAACCCTAATTTCACCCCAACGTTCGCTGTTTGGCGTAAACGTCATGCTTAATCTCTCCATTACCAGGTTTGCCTACGGCCAGTTGGAATTCTTACAAGGTATTCATTGACCCTGCAAATTAGGCATTGAGTGGTCAATTACATGTCAGTTGGGAGAGTAAAATGACATACTGTAGTAAAAAGAGAGGATAATCGCAAACAGGAGTGTGCTTAAATAACATTTATCTAAGAATGTACTTCAACGGCCTACATATATACCTCCTACAGCTAGTCGTGTAACAATACGGTAGAGGTCTTACAAGAGTCGTCGCTGAAAAATCGACTGCCGGCTTTCTTTCCTTAACCGGGCCGAAAATTTGCCATCCCCTTTACGATAATAAATGTAGCGATTCAGTGTAATGCTTCTTTGTTACAAACCTAAAATGATGTGAATTGCAGACGTGACTGGATCGTTTATGCCTTGAGCTGAAAAAACCACTACTTCTGTTGAGCCTTCAAAGAGAAACAAAGATGAAATACAGTATAAATGTTTGTGCCGCTTTGTGTTCGTCCATACTATTTTTTTTTTAATCAAAGTACTGTATTCTATAAATAACCTTTGGTAATTTTAAATTACTATTAAGGTCATTTTGTTCAAGATGAGCCTATAGGTCATAAGCCCCCGGCTTGTATATATACTTCCTTGTCATCACCACCTTAAACATTTGTAGTCCACAGTCTTTAAGTTATTGTAAATTTCTAGCGTATTGAAACTGAGGCATGCAGCAACTAGGAAATGGGCTAGCGACCCTCACATTGGAGTACGAGAACGACTACGAGTACAAACGTTCTGTACTGGGCACGCGAATTACGTTTAAAGAACAAAAATTTTCCAAATGCGCGTGCTCAGAACTAAGAACGTAACGCGTACTCGTAGTGATCGTTGTACTCCAGTCTGAAGGTCGCTATAATTGTCACCTTCCTTGCCGCTTTGGTTTTTTGGGGTACAAGAAATACAGCCGTCTGAATAAAAATGTTTTTTTTTTTGTCTGAGAGCTTATGATCTTTCTATAGATAAGAGAATGCTCGGATATTCTAGGGCGCGAGAAATTCTATTCGAAAGCCGGGTTCAAAATTAAAAAACTGCAGTACTTCCATGTGCTTACACAATCTCTCTTTAGTCAACTAGATCCAGTGCCCACACGGGGATAGCGCTGACGCTTACAAGCAAACAAGTTCAGGTTGATCGCGTGTCCAATGCTTGTCGCGGTAATTAACCTGTTAGGTTTCAAGGTTGTGAAGGGATCTTAGCTCTGACTAAAAGGTCTTAAAGTGATTTGTCCTTCCTGTAAGTGACAATAAGGCATTCGAAAAAATGACAACCAGATTGGGGTTGTTTGTGATCAAAAACATATTTGTCATATAAAGGATCTCTTTAAGTTTCGGTACACCTGAATTGTAGGTGTGGTCTACAAAGTTAATAATATTGGGGTCAGACTGTCAAATTAAATAAAAGAACTTTTTTTTTTTATTGTTC
>NC_090889.1:31818533-31828533 GCF_036669925.1 Montipora capricornis
TCATAAGCATTTGTAGTGCTTTTAAGAATAAATAAATTTATCATGATAGTAATGTTTGACCTGATGCCTTTAAGTTAAAATGATTTTTTTTTAATGCCAAATGAATAAAAGGGAATATTATCAAGAAAATAGACAATTTATTTTATGTTATCAAGCCTTGTTATCACTCTTTGATTTTAAATTAACAGTCGTTTATGATAATAATGAAAACACTAATTTAAATTAATAGATAATGCCTTAATTATTATTTAAAGAAGGGAATTTCAATAGACCAGTACTCTGGCTGGTTGATTTTGACATTCAGATACTACCGTACGTAAAATCCATACTGTCTTTTGCATGTTTTATCATACATGATGATTAATGATTTAAGATTTATATACCACAAATATCACAAAGTCTCATGGCACTTTACAATAATTATTCTATCTCTTGGGTGAGATTGAATGTCAGCTTGTAAAGGCACCTCTGGCAGCTGCTATCGGTCCATTTTTTTATGTTACCCACCCACCCAACCCACACATGTACGTGAAAGGAGAACAGCCGACAACATCGGGGGTCCTCCCCCTACTCTTGATCAGTACATATTTGATCTCACCCACCCACCCAACCCATGCATGTGGGTGAAAGGAGAACAGTCCACAACATTGGGGGTCCTCCCCCTACTCTTGATCAGTACATATCTGATCTCACGGGTCCACCCACCCAACCCATGCATGTGGGTGAAAGGATGACAGACCAGAACACCGGGGGTGTTCCCCCAACTCTTCACGAACAGTGGGTGGGTTCTTTAACATCCCACAGTATTGATTAACAGGAAAGGTAACATGAGACGGGACCTTAGTAACGGTTTATGGTCGTTATCTGAGAACATAAGTCTTTAACAGGATCTACATGTACACATACTTATTTTTCTCAACAAAGCCTTTCTTTTTTTTAACTATACATGAAATATAGTGTTTTCTTATTCAACTTACTCATGATGTCGGCTGTAATGCCAGCCTTGTCAAATAAGGGTGCCACTTGTTTAAGATACACAAGCCTCGCCTGTCCATTCTTGCTTCTTGGGTTGATAATGACTTTCAGTTTATGAGGCCTCTCATGAAAGCCTAATTTAAATTAATTATTATTGTGAAATTTATGTCAAATTGAAGTGAAATAGAAAATTTCAGCATGAAACAAAGGAATGCAATGCTCTTAGAGATTGTTCTTATTATCACATAAAAGCTGTACAGCTTAGTTTGAGTTTGAGCAGAGTAATATAAGTTACATCCTGTGTTTTTTCCAGTTCATTTACAAGTCAGAGCCACAAAATGAAATGGAAAAAAAAAAGAGAGCCATGACTGTAAGACCCTAGGTAATAATTAATTATACCAAGATATTTGTTATACAGTACGTGTATCTGGATCAGCAAGAAACACTGGGTAGGAAATTTTGTCTGATACATAGGGACCTATACAGTCTCCAATTGCGCTGCTTTTCTGTATTGAGCACTAATTGACCTGGAGATTCAAAATTTTAGTCATCATGTTGGCCTGACTGGACAGAACTCTTAGGGTTCCATACATCCTACCTAAAGTTACTGTATACATATTTATTAACATTTAAATCTACCAGGCAGTACTGTTGAATGTGGCCTGTCAGTGCACTGTGACATATTATACACGTAGTACCAAGTCAAGTCAAGTCAAGTCAAGTCAAGTCAAGTCAAGTCAAGTCAAGTTTATGACAGACTTAGTCTTTTTAGTAAAAAGAATATAAAGTAAAGACAAGTTACTAAGGAGAGAAAAATATATTTATATAAGACATATTGACTATACCCTGACTAAGATATATGAAGATTGTTGATATGTACAGTGTAAATGATTAGCAGAAAAGAAAAGAGAATTGATTTTTGTGGAATGCGGGATTCTGTCAAATGTATCACCTGCTACCCTCCTGCCACAGTCCTGAGTAAATAAAAACGGCTGACTTAAGTTCTTGTTCTTGATAAAAAAAAGCCTTGACATTGTTTAAATTAATGATTATTTTATGTTATCTAAATTATTGTTTGCACTAATTCAAAATAAAAATATAAAAACACGTAAAAAAAAGTGTGGTTAAATCTTGGTACACTAACCTTGTATAACATCATTTATTTTCTCAATCCACTCTTCACAGATGCTTATATCATCACACTCAAATGTCACGCGAGCTTCACTCAGCTTTCGATTTCCAGCTTTGGCGAATGTAAACAAAGTAAAGCCAACAAGCTGTCCTTCGCTTTGCTGCTTATTGGGTGAACGTCGCTTTGCTATCCATGCACCAATGACATCCAACAGCTTCATTGATTTTGTACTCACATTGTATGCTTTACCTGCATGTTCTGAACCTGCTGATAAGTGCGAAGGGTCAAAATGTTTCATCTTAATAATAATAATATTAATAATAATATATTATTAATAATATTCTTATTTAGCTAACAAATTTTGGTAGTTAAAGCAAGGCTGCTGCCTAAGAAAATTTTAAAGGGGCCCTCAGAGCTAAACGCTGAGAACATAGGAGCCCAACATATGAAGTGAAAGGCGTTGCTGTGAAAAATTAAGGAGCCCAGAGCTATTCTTTGGGAGCCCCAGGCTACCGGGCTCCTGTTAGGCAACAGCCTTGGTTAAAGTCTCCCCCCCCCCCTCCCCCCCAATTTCTTTTTCAAAATCAAGGTTTGGCAATAGTGAGTGGGAACTGAATTTTATTCTCTTCCACACTTGGTTTTGATTTGTATTAAGTTGTATGATGTTGGAGTTAATTAATGGCTATTATTGATACCTAAGTTGTCTTTTAACCCTAATTTTCATCTGAATTTTTAAACATTTTTCAACAAGTGGGATGTGTGGGGGAGGCAACTTGGCCTACTATATGGTGATGACCTTTCCTGTATTCTTAGACTAGATTGTGGATATATTTAGTATATTATTTTGAAATATATTAATAGGAATGGGACAAAATTATACAGTTGTTTAATGCAATAAATAATATAGAATTGATAAATGCACTTCTTGTGAATACAAAGTGGAAACCGAGCTTGCTGGGTGATTTCGACACCTACAGTAGTCAATTTCTACACAATTGTATACCGTATTTACTCATTGACAAATAAACGCCACTGTGTTTATTACATTTTGACCGCATCCGATACGGTGTTTATTTTAAATCATATTTCTTAACTCACTGACAACAATATTACAGTAGATCATTTTGCAAGTATTAGTTAACTGGCACTGACTCCTAGGAATGGAGTCAATGGTGGTCAATTGGTTAACACAGACTGAAACATGTTTACAGTTCCAATGTTGTGCTTTTTTGTTGACTGAGATAGAGTAATTTGTCCGTCTTGTTTTTTTTGAACAATCCTCTAAAACATGACGCATTCTTCTGATTGGGCGCTGGCGCTTATTCATGGGAGGCCAGCAATTTATTTTGTACTTTTCCTTTTATCTGTGGCGTTTGTTCGAGGGCGGCACTTATATTTATAATTAATGTAGACGTGTGCAGGCGCATTGCATTTTTAAACTAGTGAGTCTTTGACGTCATCTTATCCTCGATCCAGCTCTCTCAAGATTTTAAAGTTAGTATTTATGGCGGACCATTAATTAGGAAGATTTCAGTCAATTTTAAACAGGTACCTGTATCTTTTTGAAATGAATTGGGCTTAAAACTTTGGTCTCTTGGTCTTAACTTAACATAGTTTTGAAATACAAAGATTTTTAGTCAACCTATAGTTTCAGCACGTTCATGCATGACTGCTATCTTTGTGTTAACCACCTTCTGCCCCCCACCCCCCCCCCCTCCCCTTTCCATAGGAGCCTCTGATGTCATCACATTTGAAAACCTCCATTTTCACCTGTCCACATGAATAATTATGATAAACCTCCATTTTCATCACTCAACAGCCTGAAAAAGGTTTTTAAAAACTTTTATTTTCAGTGTCCAAAAAAGTGGACAAATGGAGGCAAAAATGGAGGAAAAAAGTGGACACTGTCTAATAATAAAGTAACTGGGTTTTTATCATTTTTGAAATTGATTTTTGTACCTTCAAAACACCTTGAATTAAATCTAAAACATGTTTACAGTTAACAGTGCTCAAATGAATCAAAATTGACATATTCTTATATTGAATATTCTGCAAGATCTCTCTATTCACATGATTTTGTCATTAAAGAGACTACATTATGACATGAAATTTACATATCACAGGTGATATGTAATGACGACATGTGAGTGATGAGTACAATCTTATGGATGGAGAAAACATTATAAGACCATAAGTTCTGAATCTAATAATTAAGCTTATCTTCGAGCGCACGTCAGCTTCATTTTTCTGGCAACCAAAACTGAAAGTAAATCTTGACTGTCTGTACAGGACAGAGAAAAAAGATGAGCTTTCGAGCGCCTTTAATTTCTTTGCGTCACTTCGCACGTTATTACTGTTAGTGACATTTTATTTTTGAAAACAGCAAGAGTACATATGTACTACGAGGAAACTCTTAAAATGTGTTAAAGCTAGTTAAGTTTTCCTTCTATCTATTAAAGATGAGAGAATCGCAAAAATATCTGAAAGAGAAACTGAACTGAAACAATGAAAACAAATCAGACAAAACGGAAGAAACTGCAATCGCTCAAGATTGAAAGCGTTTAAACTAAATAAGACCTATCGATATATCAAAGATAAAGCTTGTCGGTATTAATATTATAGTATTTTGCTTAGCTGGCAATAAAGTAAACGATATAACTTACTCGCGATATCGACACTTAATTCGCACTCTTTGTGTCGTATGCTAGTTTGTTTACATGATTACAATATACCTGTATTCAACTTGCCTTGTAATGTCCAGACGATCTCCTCTTCATCGAGACAAACATCGTGTAATTTGCCACTAACTTTGAAGACACCTTTCAATGACTTCAAACTTCTTGCTTCGCTTTGCTTGGCCGCCATCTTCACTCGCTCTTCAGATACATCAAACTAAGACATTCTTGTCACTTCAAAGTCGCGTAAGGCAGCCTTTTTTTCAATTTAATGGCTATAAATTTTACAGATGTTCACCTGAGCGGCATAACGAAAAATTTAGAAGCCAAATGTTTTGATGGAAGCCTGTTGGATTGTGGGAAGAAAATATTCAATTTACCTGGGACGAGAGGGTAAGGAACAAAACTAAATTTTAAAAAAATTTCAAGGTATTAATTACCTTGCCTTGACCAACCCTATAGAAACTGTTCAAAATTGTTAAAATGACAAAATTACAATAAAGAAGGAGTATTTTGCCTATACAGAATAAGACTTCTCGTAAAAAAGTTAATTTTGATGGTACTTTAAAAATACACTTTCTATGGCCCCCTTAGTGTAGTTCTTGCCTTGATGTAGTAACTTGGTCACGAACACTTAGAAAAAACAAAATCCCGATTAGGCAATAATATTCGCGTCTTCAAAATGCTTCGATCACCTTTCCGTGGAAAGCAAACGGCAGATATAACCGGGACCAAAGACGGAAAAGATAACAAACGAACTCATGGAAAGTCTCACTTTTCATATCACCGGGAAAATAATGCATGTCATTACGTCGACTCACACGATGATATAAAGAGGGCAAATATCCAAGACAATTTAAACAATATTTCAACAGAAACGGGATCTCACTATGATGGAAAGTCCGAGGCATCACACTCAGACTGGACTCAGGAATTTTCGGAGCAAGGAACAAGGAGCGGCAGGTCGGACAAGGAGAGCGCAAACTTAAACGAAGACGAAGAAATTCCCGAGAATAAAGCTGTGCTCGCCTCGAGCTCCAACGATGAAAAGATGAAAGATCAAGGAAGAGAAAGCTTTCCAAACTCTGAGAAACAGATTTATGAAATGCAGCTAGCTCAACTGCAAGAGCAACTCGTGAACACTATGATAGATTACCAGGACGTGTGTAAGTTTCATTTAATTAAGCTGCATGACCCCTTGCTATTAAATGATACCGCTGCTGTTGAAATTAGAGCAGCTTTCATCGAACTTTAGGGTCTCCACACAGGCATGGGGCGGGGACGTTCTACGTAGCCCTAATGAGGATGTTAACAAGAGCAATTGATGCTCTGGAGCCTTTACCTGTGAGGTGAAATTCTATTTAATTACAGACAATAAGCGGAGAGATTTTTGAGGATACTAATATGTTGTAAGTTGGAAAGACAGTTTCCATGGTTACCGATTTGATGTACCTGAATTAAGCTTCCTTAGATAAATGTATTGTATAATGGTTCTTGATACCTGTAGGTGCCCAGCTCAAGAAATTGAAAGCAACTGATGTTAACAAACTGCAAAAAGAACTCCGGGAAGAAAAGGAGAAAAATACCGAGCTGAAAGAAAAACTGAAACAGAGGCAAAAGGCACAAAATTCAAAGTTGCAAAGGTATTTTCAAAAGCTAGAATGATCCAATATTTCATTTTAGTCAGTGGATCAGTTTGAGTGAGTGAGTCCAGAAGGCAGTCTTTCTGTCAGACACTTTGCCCATTTGACACACTAGGACACCCCCAGTTGAAGAGTAAAATCTGTGGAGTCGCTCTTCCAGGGGTCATTGAATTAAGTCAACAGCATCGCGGTGGGGGGGAGGGAGGGGATGCTGCTATATATGGGCTATATAGGTATGTGAATGTGCCTCTATCATTAATAATTTTTTAGTCTGGTAATACACGTATGGCAGTTACTTTGAGTTACTCAGCTGTCTACCGCTCAAGTCATATGTCAGTCAGTGGTTTCTCAGCAGGAATTATTGGTATTAGTTGAACAAAGCTCCTTAATTTGTGTGTAGTGCTGTCGTTAAGTCAATTCTTTCTAATACCATTGCAGAAAAAATGCCAGTCGCATCCACGGCGTTGGGGTTGATTCAAGGTCAGGTAAACCAGCAGATGATTGGGTAGATCTAGGCATGGAAGAAGAAGTGACCTTGTCACGCAATACAAGTGACAGTATTGCCGCTGGAAGTAGCTCTCAAATACACGAGGAATGCACACAGGATGAGCTGGATGGAGCTCATCACAGACACACTCATGGTAATAGTGTGGGACAATCAGAACACCATTCAAATTTGAGCTCAGTTAAAGGTATAAACATATTAAATTAAAGTAAATTTAACTTAAGTCAGTAGTTCTGTCTTCTCTAAAAGCTGAAATTACTGGATTCTGCCATGACATCTTTTGCTGCCCTCCCTCTGCGAGTGCTTAGCTCTTAAGCTCTATACAGATTAAAATTAAGATAATCAAGTGTAAAAGTCAAGGAAAGTCCTAGTCGGGAAAGTTATAATGCACTTACACTCATTTAAATTCACCTTCCCTTCGGTTTAATTACATGGCCCTTGATCCTATTTATGTCTTTCATGACTGAGCAATTTATTTTACACAAAATAGTTGAGGAATCATGAACCCTATTGTCATCCCATTATGCTGTAATGCAAGGCTTTTCTAGTGTATAAATTATGCTCAGTTTCTCTATTTTGTGAAGTAGGTACATTTTCAGAGAGTTACAATGAAGTATTATTAGACAGTGCAATGGTTTTTACATTACTTCACTGACGTTGGCTCTCAAATTACATTTCAAATTAAATTTCTCTTCTTGACGTCTTGATCGTTATTGCTGTTTTAAGCTGAGGAGCCTCCCAGAGTTCAAAGAGTCAAAGCAAAGCTTGAAATGTGGAAAACACAAATTGTTGATCTGGTGAGTTTATGAATATCATTTTCAGTTCTAGTGCGTTTTTTCTCTTCCCTTGCATTCACCTTCCCTTCTACCCTTTGGACTCCTTCCCCATCTTTTCCCTGTCTTTCCTCCCTTTAAATGTCAATTGTCATACCTACCTCACCCCCTACCCCACCCCCTACCCCTCACACCCCTCCCCCCACTCCCGGAATAGTCATGCCACAACCTGCACTTTACACCTTCTGTATTGTAAAATAACCAAGGTGAGGATGCAGACATTAGAGGGGAGGGGTAGGGCAAGATGGGGAGAGGGATGAAGACCAGGGTGGGATGCGTAAGGAGAAGCAGGACTCCCGGGAAAAGGAACTGGAGAGTTGAGGTGAGTCAAAACAAAGAGGTTGGATAGGCACAAGTGAAAGGAATGGGTAGGGTGGGATGGAAAAGTGGGGGGAGGGAGTGAAGGGTACTATAGCTGAAACAAACCAAACCCTTACAAAAATGCTAACCTTAGGCCTAAACACTCTTGTAAAGACTTGGCTTGTTTCAGCTATAGTACCCTTCACCCCTACACCCCACCCCTTACCCCTCAACCATTACCTCCTACCCCTCACCCCCTACCCCCTACCCCCTACCCCCTACCCCCTACCCCCTACCCCCTACCCCCACCCCGGGAATAGTCATGCTGGCAGGTTGCAAGTTAAGGTTGCAGGTCAGTGTTTTGTCATAACTGAAAACAACCCAAACAATCACCAAAATGCTCACCTTAGGCTTAAACATAAATAATTGTTTTTTTAGGCCTAACAGTAGCATTATTTAAGGTTTGGCTTGTTTCAACAATGAGTTTACACCGCTCACTCTCTTTATCCATTTTGAGATTGTCGACAGATTATGGGACTTTGTCAATGATGAACCTGAAACTTCTGATGAAGAAGATGATGAAGGAGAACCTTTGACTGTGAAAAAGTAGGTCTTCTCATACAGGTAATTAGAAAATACCAAAAAAATGGTCAGAACTCAGGCCCAGTTCAAACGTCGAACTGTTCCTGTACTCAAATGTAACAAACCTTATTCATTAAATAAAGTACACGAAAAGATTGACGTTTGAAATGAATCAATTAAAGTTCGACCCATCTAATTTGGGTTGACCCAAGAATTAAGCTCGAGTGGTCTACAAGGGAAAATCGACTGTGGAGGGACTTCTTATGTGCAGAATAAAATGCATGCATTTGTATAATTCATTCATTTTCTTTGCTGTCTTTGTTGATTAATTTATTTTCTTTGTTTTCCCTCAGATTAAAGGAAAATATCACCCGATTCAGTGAGTGGATTGTTGTCTTTTGTAGTGCTTCAGGGTGACTTTGTTACTATAATTGTATTTTCACGACTACACACTGATTTTTAGCCCATTGCATGTAATTAGATTCAGTTAAAGTAAAAGCACATCCTGACGTGCTGACAGGTGTTTTCTCACACTGCAAATGAGTGACTGTTTTCTCCCCTTAAACACTTTTTTCCCTTTTAAGAAACAATTCAACAAACAAACAATTTAAACCGAATTAGCAAATCAGAAAATGCTACACTGCATAACAGACACAGCAAGAAAGTTTCTTTTTGATGTCAACACTTGTGACTTACTTGTTTTTGCAACAGGTGATGGAATTAAGCCCATAACCAGCTTTGTCAAGTCTGTTCATGGCGTTTTTTCCTGGTCCAATCCAACAGCATCTTTTTTGATATTTTTGGTGGGTATCGTTTATTGTTAGTGTTACTTATTATTAAATTTTCCATGGTAAGTTTCTTTACAAGCATCTAGTAGAGAACCAAAAACCCAAGTCACTTTCAGCACGTTTTTTTGTGTGATTAAAGTACCTTGAAGTTTTTCAAAGTCTTGCTATATAGAAAAGAACTGTACGTTGTTTAAACAATGTTCCATGTTATTTCCATTTATGCCAATCATAGTTCATAAAGGATCTTCTTTGTCAAGAACAGCGTTGAGAGTTCAAGAGCAGATAAGCATTCCTCCACCTGAAAGTTCTGTACCGAAAATGATTGTTGTAAGCTGTGGTCTAAACTTAACGAAAATTATTTTAATTGTAATCGGTTCAATGTATACTTTATGTATTTTCAGGTTTACATGTATTCTGTCTGGCATGGATTTCTTCTTTCCATGATCCTCTTTATAGTGATCTGGAAACTTTTCACGAATTATCTTCATGCCAAGTAAGATAGTACATGATGTCTCATGCACAATGCAATTTCTCTTGCCATACAGCTGTAGTTAACTTGTCGGGATA
>NC_090889.1:31831033-31851033 GCF_036669925.1 Montipora capricornis
AATGAAAATTTATTTTCTCAAGTGCTGACGTTCTTCATAAAACCTCAAATTTGGCTATTTCGCGTTGTTTGTTGTTTTGCAGACGACAACAAAGAAATGGACAGAAGTGAAAAACGCACGTGCAGGGCGTGCAAAGCTATTGTTTTGCTCACTTAATATGCAAATTTGTGACGTTCTCGTTGGCGTCTCCCATATTTGGTCTGGGAGACAACTCTTTCCCTAGAACGCCTTTTTATAGAACACCTTCCTTGGAGGTTTCAGCACACCCACTATTGTAAAAGCCAATCAAAACGAAGCTATCTCAGCGTCAAGGAAAATATGATACTGTACCTAAAGACAAATTTACTCGGGAAAGGATTGACTCAAGGAAATAGAGCAGTAATATTATTGGTTGAAAAAACCAAAATGATCGTGCTGCACGTGCGGCACGCATTTTTGAACATTTCTCTCCCGTACTCGTCAAAACTACTACGTGTAATTACCAAATTTGAGGTTTTGACGACAACGTGGACAAACTACAGTGAATCTTTCAGTCTCGCTCTTTACTTCAAATCCGTCCGTACCAATCCAGTTATCGGACACTTCGCACATATTGTATAATATAAACAAGATTGAATAATCCCGAAATACTTAGAATACATGTAGCTCAAACGTATATTTTGAAGTGACGTTTTCGTCCCCGTAGCCGTCGTGATTTCTTAAACTCCCTAATATTAGTGGAGATAGAGAGCCCCCTAGATGAGCTCTTGTCATCGATAAATACTGAATCTCTTTATTCTCTTTGTAGTTTGTAAAATTGATTCTTGAAGTTAATTTTTTTTTCTGCAGAATACCTTAGGGAAAATGGCAGACTCGTTAGAAAAACTGAAAAAGTAAGTACTGTATCGTCTATGTTGGTTTACTTAACACAACGAGCGAAATTATGGGCGAAATGCGCGGACAGCTGTGCAAAGGATAGGAAGCGGCTGTCATCCAGCGAGAGGGGTTAATATACCTTCAGAATTAATAGAGAGCCTTAGCGTCACTTTTACGGCAAAACGGCTAACGACGCCAGGCTGAAATTTAGTTTAGTCAAAAATCAAAGAAACTTGCTCGATTTTCAGATATGTCCAGAAATGCGGATTTCAATAAGCGCCTCGAAGTGTCCCCTTTGTTCTTCTCTTTAACTTCAACATCACTCGCGCCTCGGAATGCAGACAATTCAGTATCGTCACAAAGTGTACCCCAAATGCTTCTCCTCTCTTTTTACCTTAAGCTGAAATAACGCTAACCTAAATTATTGTTGGAAATCGGTAGCAAATGCTTCGTGTTGGATATCAAAATTGGGCTTGCATCTATATAATTATACTTGCATTTCTCGACAAAAGTGTCCATTTGTGCGAATTTCTTGCCTGTTATCAACAGGAATCGAGTAACTTCAGTTCTCAAAAGAAGGAGACAAGTTAGGATAAGGGATTTTTTATGCTTACAGTTTGTCGTTTGTAGTTTTATATGAACCAGATGGTAAATCTCTCTAATGCCACTCGTCAATTGTTTCGACATTTGTCATAGGATAAATTATGTGCTATAGATTTGACATCCGAAATGCTCCATTTGTCGACAAAAAACATGAAAACATGGCTTCGTTTATGTATTTGACGGAAAGTTATCCCAGTTGTTTGTCTGTGGACTCGTGGTGGGGAGATAGGAGTTTCGTTATCCGACCTGTTTTTTATTGGAGGCGCGATGGTGCAGTGGTTATGGCGCTGGATTCTCGTCCTAAGGGTCGCTGGTTCGAGGCTAATCTCTGTCACGGTGAAACACTGAACGATACAAATTTTCTAACGTTTTGGCTTGTGCACAGTCACGCCTTCCTTCAGAAAATTTCTAAGTGGAGGAGGTGCCTTAAGACCCGGGCAAACTGCTTCAACATTCATTCGATTTTGTTGAATGTTCAGCGATGTTGAAACCACCTCTTTTAACATTGTTGGGTAGGCGCATGCGCACGAATTGGTCTCTCAATTAGATTAGAGAATTAGAACTTTAATAGCTGGTTTTCAATCACGTGTTTTTGTACAAAACAGTAGCAAATTATGGCGATGACGTCACCTTTTGATATTAATGTGCCAATCAAAGCCTTATTGGATGCCGAAACAAAGGGTTCTTTTGTTCGGTAGTTGGCAAATTTGAATATCAAAAGAAATTTGACGTCAATGTTTGTAAACAGATATCTTTCCTATCATTTCCCCATTTTGTATTTTTATGTTTTAGTTTGCTGATGTGGCAGCATCCAGCGGCTTCAAGAAAATTGTTTACTTCTCTCTTTATGGCTTTGACAGCGTCTTTATTACTCAAAGGAAAGACATTGTTTCTTGTCACAGGTATCCTGTTTTGTTGAATTTTTACCCTTGGATATTGCGTTTTTAGCGTTCTGCTAAGGGACGTTACGGAGTTTAAGATCTACGATGCGACGGTAACGAAAACGTCATTTAAAACTGCAAGTTCAGGTTTGTAATTTTTTTTCGTCATTATGCCGGTTTGCCTAACTTCTAACGCCTAGCGCAACTTTCCAGAAACTGAATTCGGAGGTGCGGTGTTGAAGCTACGACAGAAAATCCAAATTAGCTGTCTTGTGTTCACGTTCTTCATAAAACTTGAAAATTGGTCATTTTATACGTTACAGATTTGCCGAAAACGTGAAAGAAATGTAGAAAAATGAAAAAAATGCACGTGTAGAGCGTGCAAGCTATTGTTTTTACTCATTAAATATGCAAAATTTGTGACGTTTTCTTTGCCGTCAAGTCGTAGGTCGTAAATTCCCTTTTTTAAAGATCTGCGAAGCGACGTCGGCAAAAACGTAACCTCAAAATATACACTAACGTAGGTCTTTTACGTAGGTCTTTTACGTTGGTCTTTTACGATATATGCCGATATATATTGTGGGCGAAGTATCCCAGAAACAAATTGCTACGAGTGGTTTTAGAGTAAATTGTAAACATGTACCCTCACGTTGTCATGGAAACCTCAAAGTGGTAATTTAACGTCGCAATCTCGACCCCAGAGCTCTTCTCATTTGCGCATGTCTGAGGAAGAGAAGAGCTCTGGGGAATCTGGGAAACCCTGAAACAAAGTGCCTTCTCGTTGCTTTTCGTGAAGAACAATGAAAAGCATCTCTGATTGGCGCATTCATGTTAGCATAAGGAGTGAGCAGGCGCCGTAAGGTTCAAATGGTCAGTTTTCGGCTTTAAGAACCCTACGGGGTATGTTCTCCCTTTCCCAGAGCCTCGGGTCATGCGCAGGCTCTGGTGACGTGCAAAAGTATGTACCGTACTAAAATGCGTCCCGCACGTGCATCACGATTAATTATGTTTCCTCTGTTTTGTGGGTTTTTCGTCGACATCGCCGACGCAGATTGGTTTGTTGCCAAGGGGATGAATTTGTGGCGGAAACCAAAATTACAGAATTTCGGTATCCAAGCGACCAGAATTTAGGTCTAAGATTAGTTATAGCAAATTCTTATCTAACGCGCGCTCATTGAATTAAAGTATAATTTTTCTCAAGTCTACATTGCAGGCATAGAAGAACGATTATTGCCGGGGTAAAAACAGGAACGACTTTCTTTAAAGTAGAAGCGAAAAGTATACGTAGAGACCTATTTTGCATTGTTCTTTTCTCTTCGTGATTTATCATTCTCTGATTTTGACAGGGTTGTTTTTGGGAATTAAGCTGTTCATTGTGAACCCAATTCAACATCGATTTCCAAAGGTAATTGATTTTTTTCCCCTCTACATTTGAATGATAAAAAGAAGTTAGTTTCAAAAGGCCCACCCACGAATCATCACGGTTTCCTTAAGACCCGTGCAAACGGAAGTAGCATTGTTGGGTGGTACTTGATTCGTCTGTTTCCACACCCTGTTGCATGTTATTGCGTCTTTCTAGGAGTTGTTGCATCAAGTTTGAAACTGCTTTGGTCAAACCTTTGAGCCACTCCCAGCATTTTTTTTTTTGTTCCGTGATCGCCGAAGCGTAGCAAAACAATGTTGGATCAGTTTGCACAGCTCTCCCAACATTGTTGGGGCCACGCACGCGCATTGCACATGGTCACCATGGAGATAGCAACGCATTAACATGTTCAAAACAAGATGGCAGCCGAATTTTGTAAGTTTACAAAGTCTTAAGGGTCGTATCGTTTCCGTTATACACTGCACGTCCTTGCTTTTTTGGGAGTTGTTGCGTCCTTTGGCAAGGGGCTTTAGAAATAACCCCTTCAGCGAAAGTGTATTGCAAAAAGCTACGAAGCAGTAGAGCAACATAATTGTATTGAAAGTGGGATTATAGAGATTTTGCACGGCAGCCATATTGCATGGCAGGAACAATGAAAATGTTTTACGTTAAGCGGCCTTCACACGGCAAACTTAAGTTTGCAAACTCCTGTTGGCAAACTCAAGCTGGTGTGTGTGAAAGACACAACAACAGTTGTCAAACATGTTGACAAACTATTGGCGAGAATAGAGACAAGTTCAATTTGTCGCCAACAGTTTGCCAACGTCTTTGCCGACTGTTTTTGTGCCGTTCACACACACCAACTTGAGTTTGCCAAACTTGAGTTTGCAAACTCAAGTTTGCCGTGTGAAGGCTGCTTTAGAAAGAACATTTGTTCCCATAGGAAAGAGAATCTATTGTTCCTGCCATGCAACATGGCTGCCGTGCAAAACCCCTATTGGAAATTATGCTTAGTAGTTAGTAGCAAGTAGCGTTTGTTACATATCAGGCGTACGTACGTAGAATGATCACTCCAATGCATCACTATTCCAGGAGGAAAATTGGTATGAACAGAGTGGGTGTTTGGAGAGAAAATTGATTTCACGTCGTTGTCAGGACGGCAACAGCAATGAAATGTACCAAAATGTAATACGCTCGTGCAGGGCGTGAAGAGCCATTAGGGACCTTAAGCAAGCACGACGACGACGACTACGAGAACGTTGTCTAAAAATATTATTTCCCGTTACTGTAATAATTTTACGATTACTCCATGTCGTTCGGCTTGGAAAGTGTGAATGCACAACCCAAGAATAAAATTGATGAGAACGGTGTGGATATTCAGAGAGAAAATTGAAAATTCGTCATCATGTGCTCTCGTCCTCCACATGACCTCAAATTTGATCATTTCACGTCGTAGTCAAGACGAGAACGGCAAAAAAATGTATCAAAATGTAAAACGCACGTGCTTGGCGTGCAAAGCTATTGTTTTTGTCCACTAAATATGCAAATTTGCGGCGTTCTCGTAGCCGTCCTCGTCGTCCTTGCTTAAGGTCCCTATTGTTTTTGCTCATTACGTTCTCGTAGCAGTCGTCGTCGTCCTGGCTTAAGCTACTTAAGGGCGGTGCCTACTATTGTTATTGCGCACACGTTCTGCGCATCTCAAGATACTTGGATTTCCAATCGTTAATGCTTACTAATACAGGGATATCTTTGCGCAGGTTAAAATTATGCAGAGAAAGTAGATCTTAGTAAGTACTATTGGTATCCAAAAAGAAAATTGGGGGCAGCCATGCATTTTTCAGAGATAATTAAGCTTCAATTTGAGAAAGAATGCCATACATGGCTCTGTATTTTAAAGCTTTTTACAAATATTGTTCGTGAATTATATTTGAAAAATGCGTGGTTACCCCCAATTTTTTTTTTTTTTCGATTTCAATAACACTTGTTAAGATCTACATTTCCTGCATAATCATAAACCGAGGAAAAAATACCTTTGAATTAGTAGGCACCGTCCTTAATTGACATTCAGGACGAAACATCAACAAACACAGCAAGTCTCATTTTTACAACTCTCGAGTTTTCGTTTGTGAAATAGGTCAAAAGAAGGTATGATACAACAGAAAAGCTATGGAGAGAGCTGCCAACGGATGCAGATTTAGCTGCAAGGAAGAGTGAGACACAAACCAGCCAAGAGGTAACCGGGCCGTCGCGCTTAAGTCAAATTCCTATAAGGAAACCGTTGTGACGTCATTGTTTACATTTTTTTCATTTAGGCCCGATTCACACGTTACCGGACGAATTTTCTACCTGTTGAAATTTGTGCATTTAGGGCTTTTCACACGCTAAACGTACGAAGATTTAGACGACTCGCTGTCCAAAAATTTTAACGCCCAAATCGGAAACGAATTTTAGCCGGTACGGTCGAAAATTTAAGCGGCGCGCTGTGAACACCTTGACCGTCTAAATTTTTGCACGGCAAATTTCGTGAAGTAGCCCTCTGCGCATGAATGGATGGTGAAACCACTGACAAAGGTTAAACTTTAATCCGGTTCATCAGTTCCGTGTGAACGGAGAGAAAATATTGCACGGTTCCGTGCAAACAAAATGGCTGGTCAAATTTTTCAACCGGTAGAAAATTCGTCCGGTACCGTGTGAATCGGGGCTTAGTGACACAATGTTTCGATGTTAATTTAAATCGAAGGAACGCGTGATTTTGCATTTGAGGTAAAGACCCTTGCCTTTCACTGAGCTGGACTTTAGATACAAATAACTGTGATTTTTGGTAACTTTTGCCACCTCGGAAAAAAAGTCCGAGTCTCTTTGGATAGAGAAAGAAAAATGTTCAACTGTCCATAGTTAACATTTGAGAAAGAAACGATTGTCCAAAGTTGAAAGTCTTCAGTGAGTCGAATTCACGAAATTTCTTGTTTGGATTTGTAAGATCTGGTGCTCATAACCGTGTGTTTATTTGTATCCTAGGTGATTCCTAGGGCCTCATCAACGGGATCTTTATCGTCGCCTGGCAACGGCAATTCATCCGAACAATCAAGAAACCCCAGCACGAACCCCATCCTCGATAAATTCAAGCTACCAGCAACTGAAACTTTTTTACCAGGTGAAAATCGCCCTTTGGGATTCAACCATCTCTTACGGCATAATAAATAGCACCACAGAAAAGTACTGCCCAGTAGCTTCATTTAACTGGTCAATAATTAGGATTTCACCCAGTCTCAAAAGTTAGCTCCACCTTGTGCAACAAAATAAACAGCACCGTAGGAAAGTACTTCTCAGTAGCTTTCATTTGAATGGTCACACTTGAGGATTTCATCCACAGACTCAAAAGTTAGAACCACCTTGTACAACTTTATAAACAAAACCACATGGAAGTACTGCTCAGTAGCTTTCATGTGAATGGTCACACTTCAGGATTTCACCCACAGACTCAAATGTTAGCACAACCTTTTACAACAAAATAAACAGCACCACGGGAAAGTACTGCTGCGTAGCTTTCATTTGAGTGGTTACACTTAAGACTCATGCAAGGCCGAAGAGAAGCAAGCAGTCGTTAATTAATTACAAGCATGATAAAAAGTTTCCTGTTGCGAAAGGCATCGAATATTATTAGTTTCTCAATGGGATCTTGGCCAAATTTGCAAGCAAAAAAATAAAAGAAAGCAACTCACAGTTTCCAAAGTTATACGGAAAATGTTAATTCTAATATCAAGAAGCAGGCATTTCTATAAGGAGAACCGTCATTTCCCACGTTGCCTGATTTGAACGCCTTGTGATAAAAATAAAACAGTCTTGAATGTTTCTTTATGTTCACACTGCAACCATGCTAACGGTAATCAGGCATATTTTGCTGCTGCTGGTTTGGAGAATATGAATTCAACTTTTTAAGCTAGATTCAAGATTCTGCAGCAACAAATTATGTCTGAGAGAATATTTGTTTTCTGTTAGAATGGGAGTATGGCAAAAGGTGTATATTGCTGGACAAAGAGAAAACCTTCACCAACGTGAAACACGGAAAACTGTTTCTTACTCAAAGGTAACAAGAGGCTTTAGGTAGCCTTTATTAGGACATACTGGCTTTCTCAGTTAGGTTATAAAGCAATCTCACTCAACTTTATTCGTAAGCAGACTGAGATAGTTTTCCTTCAGTGTCTTTATCTCCTACATTTAAACCCCTTATGAAGGAAGAGATCTGTATTTAAATGAAACAAAATGTCACAAGCCGTGGCAGGGTGCAGGCTGGCATAGTGGTGAGAGCAGTCGCCTCCCACCAATGTGGCCAGTGTTCGATTCCCAGATCCGGCGTCATAACTATGTGGGTTAAGTTTGTTGGTTCTCTACTCTGCACCGAGAGGTTTTTCTCCGGGCACTCCGGTTTTCCCCTCTCCTCAAAAACCAACATTTGTCCCCAATTAGTGCTCCAGGGCCCAGTTCCTCAAAAGCCGATTAACGCTAATGTAAGATTAAAAATTAACCAAACAGTTTATTTCTCTACTCCCAAATGCTGTTCAACGCAGATTTTCGGCAGAACTTTACATGAGAAGACGTCAATCTTGAAAAACAAAAATAAGCAAAAGAAACTTTCACCAAAAAGTTGAAAACGTGAAAGAAAAGTTTACGCTAATCCTGGATTATGTTAATCGGCTTTCACGAACCGGGCCCAGGGCTAGAGGACTAGACACTTAAATCGAGGCTATAGTAGTGATTAATTTTCTGTTTGTTTTTCTTTTATTTATTTATATTTTTTCATACCTTGCTGTAAAGCAACATAGCATTACCAAGTAAATACACTAAAACTGAAACTGAAACTCTCTACTTACACAAATCCCATCATGCATAGTGCGCCTCCTCTACCCTCCTCAAATTTTGCATAATCATTGTTTGCAATTTCTCCTGGGACACGAAGATGTCCCAGGAGAAATCGACAAAAATGCCTATGCACAGTTTTGGGGGGTAAAAGTGGAATAATATGGGACTTGTTCAAGTAGAGAATAAAGTTCCTTTTGGCAAGCTCGAAAGGGTGGTCTCGCCCATTTTAGTTTCGGTGTTGAAACTATTTTTACCAGACACTAGCTAGCTAAAACGTTTTAATTTGGAGAATTTTGCTTGGAATTTAATAGACAGCCGCTGTTAAGGATAATCTTTACACTAGCCTTTGAGTCGGTTTTGAACGCTGGCGCAGACGCAAGATATGGAAATTTTTCCATTTTCTTGCGTTTCCTTGTTTTCACGTGTGAACCGGGGAAGCGCAAGCGCAAATGCAAGGTAAAAAAAAAAACACACACAGGTTCATTCTCGTCCACCATCTTGGAAAGAGGACTTGAACTGCGCCTGCGTGTCTTACTTTCCTTGCGTTTGCGTTAAACGTGTGAACTTAGTTTGCGTTTGCATTTGCGTGAACACGCGTAATCCCCGTTTGCGTGGGAGCCGGGCTACGTTGGTAGGGAATATTAAAGCTTTTGCTTTTGTCAGTCGCTTGTTAAGGCAATATGTTTTAAATATGTCAAAAAAGGAGATTCTTTCAGTTGTTCCTAGTAAAATGAAAACTCGCGTCTGATCTGTAAACCAGTGGTTGGCAAAACGTCATGTCGCGATAAATAATGCGAATGAAATCTAGGAGTTTGTTAAGACAAATCCCTCGATGATCGATTATCACAAGTATCTAAATATACTCTCCAAGAAATCTCGGCAGAACGGCGGCCTGGTTTGACTGAAACTTCCAGTTTATTTTGAAACCTTGAATTAGTGATGCTTTCCATAGCCTTGCTGGAATAGAATGCTTTTAAATTTGTTTTCACAGTTATTTGTGTTTCGAGAAAGGCAAGACTTCCTTTGGTAAACATATTGTGATTCAGTTGGAATCAATTACAAGCCTCACTAAGGTAAACTTACTCGACTTTTAGAAATAAATGAACAGTGTGCGATTCTAGTCAACCATTTTTGTTTGTTCTATTGTTAACTGGATCACCATTTTTGTGACTCTGCCTTGGTGCCCGTCCGTACAGGCCTCCTAGAATGATCGGAAGACCCCCCTCCCCCTCCCCCACCCCCTCCCCCCATTTCTATCTCATCACTTTTTGGGGGCAGTCACTGGGTGACAACCCTTTATTCGTTTTATCTCGTTTAAAACTCAAAAAATACCTTGACAGGTCACCTATAATTTTCTGTGACTTGAAAGTAGGTTCGTTCAATTCCAATCCGTTAGCAAAGTTGTTGTTTGAAGAATCATGCAACAGAAATATACATGGTTGTGATTTAGTCTGCAACTCAAGAATCTGCCGTCTTTTTTTTTACCATAGGCCAAACCTATCCCGATTATGCCTGGTACGGGAATGGCATTAGAAGTTCACGTCCACGGAATCGACAAGGTAAATTTTTGGCTTTATAAGAGAGATTTAGCATTTGACCACGGCAAACGCCATGCTCAAGTTTGAGTTTTGTCAAAAATCAAAGAAACGTGTTTGATTTTAGGTGATTCCTTGCCTGTTAGCTACAGATATCAATCAACTTCAGGAGAGAGAGAATTTGGAATAAGATTTTGATAGACGAGGTCACGCTCTTGTGTGCATCATGGATAATCAGGGCAAGATGGAGAGAAATTCAAAGTTTTGTGTGGAAGTTCGAAACGATGAAAAGTATCCATGATATGCAATTTTGGGTTTTTTTTAATTCAAAAACGGAAGATATGCGCTCAAAGGAGCGGCAGAATAAAGTAGGAGAGAACGGCTAAAAAGTTTCTGCCAAACACTTCCTGTAATTCCAAAGGCACAAAACTACAGAGGATGTATGGAGACAAAACAAGCAACATATAGGAATTACAAAGAATAGATACCAAGTCTAGTTCATCTCAGTTGTAAACATGAACTTTTTTGTTAGGTTTATGAAGGCAAAATTCTATAAAATAGAGTCATGTACAATTTATTTTGCTTTGAATTTCCATGCAAACCTTTGCACGTTGAGCTGTTTGTTTGTCTGAGTCACGTTAGGGTGCCCAAATTCGTGACGTCATCTGTGCGCAGCGCTATTCCCGCCATGTTAGCATGATTACCCATGATGCACACCACGTTGCCATGATTACCCATGATTCACTCCAAAGCGTGAACTGGTCAATTAAACGTTGTTATAACAAGTAGCAGGATGTCGTTTGCCGTTTCGCGTAAACGAGATGTTAAATCTTTTTTGTCGCAGACGACAAGTGCAGCTTATTTACCGCGAAATAATCAAATCCAGAAACTGTGAGGGAAAACGTGATTTTGGCAGAAATAACCCCTCGTTGACTTGGTGTTAGTATCGTCGTCCACCAATGTTCAAAAATGCAGCGAATAAGATGCACGCCAAATTTTGACGAACGTCGCCAAGTGTCTCTTTAATAATCAGTAACGAAAGAAAATCCTGAAAATTTTCATAAGCACATTAATTGACCACTCCCCATATAGCGGCTTTTGCAGGCCAATCCACAAAGCGACAGAACAACAATAACTGTTTAAGAGTCTCAACTGGCCGGAGGCAAACCACTTGGCTATTTGCAATTGCGGCTGAGAAGTTAGACCATCGATTACCAGGAACAAATTCAGTAAAAGGACACTTTGTGCCGGACAGGAGAGGGTGCCGGACTTTCATGCGCATGCGGTGGGTCCAGTTCCCGCTCTTGATCACTGTGACCACCTTGAGATATCTTCCATTGGTATATATACTAAAACAGTGGATATAGTGGAAGGCGCTATGAGTTCAAATCATCTTTTTGCGCTATATTATCTCACTGTTTTAGTATGTAACCCCCTTTCCCCCCCCCCCCCCCCCCCGGCGCTTAATTCATTCCGAACCTAATATCCAAAAATTCGCCTTAAACTCACTCTACCTTTTTTGTTCTTCTTTTGGTAGCCGTATATTTTTGGTGGAATTATTGGCAGGGATGAAGCCTTCGAGAGTATCAGAGCCACAGGAAGGGCGGCGAATTACCCATGGGCTCTGACGTGACAACTTATATATTGACTGACTGACTGACTGTTGAGTCACTGAATGGCTCACTGAGTCAATGACTGGCCGCCAGTGACTACTGACTGACTGACTGACTCGCTCACTCACTCACTCACTCACTTACTCGCTGTTTTTATCCCTGTCTGACTATAGAATCACTGGTTCACTGACAGGAAGACTTACTGACTGACTGACTCACTCACTCACACACTCTGTCACTCACCGTTTTTATCCCTGTCTGACTATAGAGTCACTGGCTGGCGGACTGACTGGCTTTCGACAGACTGACTGACTGACTTTCGACAGACTGACTTTCGACAGACTGACTGACTGACTTTTGGCCGACTGACTGACTGACTTTCGACAGACTGACTGACTGACTTTCGACAGACTGACTGACTGACTTTTGGCCGACTGACTGACTGACTTTCGACAGACTGACTGACTGACTTTTGGCCGACCGACTGACTGACTGACTTGCTGCCTGATTTCTTCGCTTGATTGATCAACTAATTGCATGTTTAATCGATCAGTGGATGGGTTCAGTGATCGATTGCTTGACCTTACTGGCCCGTGCGCCTACAACAACACTTATTCTCACGAGTCATTGTTATATACCAAGTTTTACCTTAAATAGTTTTTTTTAGAATTCAAAATATATCTCGGTATGATACCTCCGTAATGTGACAGAAGAAGGACAAACATTTGCGTCGCGTAGTCAAGTAACACTTTTAAGGGAATTTGTATCTATTGTATTCGTCAACACACGCGGAAAATAATATTTTTTAAAATATTTATCCTGAACTTACAAGTCCAGGATTTTTAGATATTAAGTGGCATCTTTAAAAAAAATGAATATACTATTCGTTTATACTGAATAAATTGAAAGAACAAAGGGCTAACAAAGGGTTGATTTGAGTGGGTGTTCATCCGTACTCATTTGCCCCAAAGTTTGGTGAGTACATCCATGAGATCTCTACCGGCCTGACAAGTGAAAGAGGCTCGATTGAAGATACGTGAATGCTTATGGGGTGGATGAAAGAAAATGTAGGTTTATGAATGCAGATGATGCGTATCGTAGCCAGGTGGATGACAATGCGTGACATCATGGTCACCCTTGGTCCCAGATGTTTTCCTTGAGCCGCAAGAGAACCGCGAAGCGTCGAGAAAGAGAAAAGTCTCTGATTACCTTGGACTTGAATCTCACTTTCATGCAGACGCCAGCTGTCAAACGCGTCAAATTGATCATTTCAAAAGGGACCAATGGCAACTTAGCAATCACGCGTCCCCTAGGTAATACCAATCAAACGAACCAATCATATTGCGTGTTTGTAAAAATATCAACCAATCCGAGCCTGCCTGCGCCTGAGGGTCAGATCTTGACCCTGGTGTTTGCATGAAGTGAGATTCAAGTCCAAGGTAACCAGAGGTTTTTCTCTTTCTCGTCGAACTCGTCTTCGCCGCTTCGCGACTCTCTCGCGCCTCTAGAAGAACCACATCATAGTTTGTTCGTGACAAAATATTTGAATGTGTATCCATCAGATCTTTTCTGTCAGGCAGGATCCAATCCAGAAGTGCTTAGACTGTCTCATTTTCGTATACTTGTAACCCGAAGCTTACTTTTCCTGTGAAAAACATATCTTGCCATTTTCAAAGCAAAATTCTTGCTTTAAGTGAGCCGTAAAACTTGGCAAACCAGCGGTCATTTGACCAAGAGACGCATGGATCTGCGATGACGTTAAGCTGGAATGAGTGGAAAGCAGGGCAACTTCCGGTTTTGACGTCAGCTCAGGGAAATACCCATGCATACCTTTCACAAGCACCAACGGCCAATTTTTGTAACGCAACTTGCCCAAAATTTATCTTCTGTGGAATTTGAAAAAAGTCATGTCTGAATATCCGCCCAATCAATATAGCTTGTTCGTTTGAATCTCAATCAAAAGATTAATTTACGGTGCATGTTTTCTAAGGGTATTTCCTATTTGAACGACAACACCAAAGTCGACCCTCGTGTATCCTCGGTTTTCGTGATCCGATGAGGTTCCGATGTGACCTCCTTGTGCCGGGTGGTAGAGCGTGCGCTCCGTTTAACTATCGACAAAGATTCAAGCATTACGATCCAATGGAAATAAACGCGACAATATTTCCGGGAAAAGAATATCCAACCGGGAAAAAATTCAAGGTAAGTTGTTAAAGTTATTCAGCTGAATCTTGTAGGATAAATTCTTAGGCAACGCATTCTTTTCCCAGAAATTTTGTTCGACGGCTTTCGTATCATTTGCAGGAGGGCGAGAGTAGCTTACTTAAAACCTGTTATAAATGATTTTACATTTGGACGTTAAAATGACAGGTCGTGTAAAAAAGAAACATTTACATACCATGATATTAATCGTGTTCTTACTAGTCAATTAAAATAGGATAAAAACGGTTAAATCAAGTTTCTTGCTCAAAACTCTGAACATCGTACTCGGGTGGACTTCACAGTTGCTGTTTGGCTGAAATATCTCCATAGTCGTTTCATAAAAAATGAACAGTTCTTCTCTACTTATCCCACTGTTGTGTCCAACAGTGTCCTTTTATTTCAGTGTTGCGAGATGCCAAGAGATTTCAATCTGAAAGAATCGTTTACCGCAGAATAAAGCAAGCTACACATTCTAAAGCGACGGATCTGGAATTGGAACACAATCTTTCGTAGTCTGCACTTAGCGTAGATTGTAGGTTTCACGAAGTGATTGCTCGGCTCTATGTTGGTGTTCACAGCAGCATTCCTCGTAAACGGAGTCAGTGCTTTTCTTTGAAGCATCGGTGTAATAAGTAATGGTTACTCGTACCATTCTAACTCGCTTCTTGTCCCTGGCAGTTCTATAGGGGCATCTGTTGTTCTGCAGATTATGGGACAACTGCGTCACCGTGACATGTTTCACTTCCTTTGACATATTAGAACAATTCAGCTTGAAAAGGGATAGGATAATTTTGTCTGAGCAGTAAACTTCTCGCAGTAAGAGTTTAACTCGACCTTGAAAGAGTTGAAATCGAAAGCAAACATCCACTATTTTCGATTCCGGTCACATGCATGATCATGCATGATGAGCGTTTAAATATTGACACAAAACAAACATATCCGTCGACACGTATATTCCTCCCCAAATGAGTCCGTGACGGATATAGAGACTACAAAAATTTGGTTTTATCAACGGAGTTGATAATGTAAATTGGCCACCGTACAGAGATTCTAAAAGCTGACGTTTCGAGCGTTAGCCCTTCGTCAGAGCGAATCGAGGGATTATGGGTTACCTGTAGTTTTTATAGTAGAGTAGGAGCTACGCTATTGGTGGTAACATGGCAACGTGAAAAATAGGAATATATTAGTTAAATGAAAAGCGTTCGTTAATACCGTGAGGATTAAGGGTGATAGACTGATAGACAGGCTAACATTTCGTGAAACAACTGGGAAAATACACAGTTTCCGCCAATGAATGGTTGCTCTTTATTAAAAAAAAAACCCGAAACCTTACAAAAGAAATAATTAAACCAAAGTTAATAAAACAGCTAACAACCCAATTTTAACTAGCTTAAGTCCCGGGCAAACGTTTTAATAATAATAATAATAATAATAATAATAATAATAATAATAATAATGGGACATTTATAATGCGCAAATTCCATAAAATGTTCAAATGCGCAGGACAAGATTAAAAACGAAATAGAAAGGCTAAAAAGCTAAAATTACAATTAAGAGTAAACTTACAATACTTTAAAAAGCTAATATTACACAAGTAAACTCACAATAATAAAAACAACTATGATAACAATGCATGACGGAAAAGGTGAGTTTTGAACATTGAACATTTTTTGAACATTTCAACATTTCAAAATTTCAACATTTGCCTCAACAACCCTTCGATTTTGTTGAACAGGGATGTTAAAACCGTTCCAAATCCCCCTTTTAACCGTGTTAAAACATATTGAATGGATGTTGAATGAGTTTCAAAGCGTCAAAACTTTGCTTCAACAACCATTCAACTTTTGTTACCGCGAATGTTGAAAAGAAGTTGAAACTGCTTGCCCTCCACTTTCGACATAATTGCGCATGCACGTGTGCACTGTCCGTATCCATAGTAACAGACGCGGGTTCAGCCTGGGACTGAATACCAGGGCTCTTGTGAAGCTTTGTTGAATCAAATGTTGAGGATGGGTTGAAATGCTTCAAGCTGTATGCCCAGGCCTTTAATTCCAACACACACTTTAAATAAACGATAAAATAACAAATCATCGTGTGCTTATTTTTAAATTACATCAATGTAACAGTCACGGCAATGAAATCGGCCCACTTATTTTTTAAGGGGAACAGGAAGCTAGGCAATTACTACGTACCGAAAACAATTCTCGTGTAAAAAAAGAAGAGGAAAAAACACTACGGTACTCGAGTAAGCAAGCACACACAAAAAAATAATAATACAAGCCCAATTAAAGTAATCCTTGATCGTGAGAAAAAAATATTGCAGTAGGTTACACAGATAAAAAGACTTCTTCTAAAAGTTTTGAAAACTTTTAGAACTACAGATCATTTTTAGAAGAAGGAATTGTTTAAACCCGTTCTCCTCCTCCCCCTCGGAAATTTAATGGTCTATCGTTTACTAAAATCAAATCAAATCTAAGGGCGCGTTTGATTGACCGTATTCCGGAATAGGAATACATGTAATAGAAGTTAGAAATCCTTCGCTTTTACGGAGATTCACGTTAAAATTGTCAAACACCTGCTAAAATGCTATTTTAAACATATCTTTATTTTTCTTGTTGCTTCAAAACGCCAAACATACGGTTTTAAATGATCACTCCACGTATTCTTATTCCGGAATTGGGTCAATCGAACGCACCCTACATTAAAACAAATTCTTAAACTCAGTCAAGCTGCAAATAAGTTGAAAGCCAGCCAAGGTGCCAGCACCTTGTTGACTACACCAGAATAAATGCAAGAATTTATTTTAATTTGAAGTGACTACGTAAAAGAAACGTTTGCCAAAGCTTAAGCAAATGTACTTTTTGAAAAACAAAAATACAGTTCGCTTGCACGAGCTACCCCTCTGCACGCGGCACGTGTAATGACTTTGCGCGTGTCCTAATTAAACGTAACATTTTGCCACATTTTTCTGCTTCTTTTTCTTCCAAACGATAAGCAAAAAATTGACAAGAAAGTTTGTGGATAACATGAAAAATATACAGGTACCTATTTTTTCGATTTTTAAAACTAAAACCCCGTTCACATAAGTTCAATCGCTTCGTAGTTGGCGCAATTTGCTTAAGCTTCTCACATGTATACCCTAATTCTTCGTGGAAATAGGTTAATATTTTCTTTCCAAAAACGACCCCATACTCAAAATGGAGATCTGCTCGAGGCAAACTCTTAGTACGTCTGTTCAGTCATCTGGTATTAGAAAGGTCACAAGATAGATTAGTTAGACTTGGAAGACGCATTTTTAAAGACCTTTTGCCTTGACTCTAAATATCCTCAATTCGTTTATATATATATAAGGAATAGTCCATTTTACAGTTGTGTGCTTAGTTACCTGGCCTGTGAATGAAAGTGAGGCTGGAGTTGACCTTGTTTTGATAAAAACCTCACTGCCTTTCTCATGTAAATTTCAACTAATTAGCATGACAACAACATGATTAACATAAGAAAAGGAGGTAAGTCTGTATCATAACAAGGTCAACACCAGCCTCACTTTCATTTAAAGGCCAGGTAACTAAGTGCACAACTTCAAAGAGGTCTATTCGCTAGTCTATGGTTTATAGGGTTTGGCATTGGTTGCTAAGTAAACATTAGGTAAGATCCTCCGATATACCTCCCTTTTTCCGGTTCCTTAGTTAGAAATAAAATGAAAACAATGAAAAGATTTGGAAAAGTGAGAGATTCGAACCCCTACCTTTAGCCAGGAGCCCATCACCCGGAGCGTGCAACTTAACTATACTTGTGCAACGGCGTTTTCACAAGTAAGGTTATTTTTAGATTTAATTTCCCGCTAATGAGACTCCCACAGGAGCCTGATGACCAATTACAAGAAATTAAGCTGACGTCATAGCGTCACCGAACCGTAACTGACATTGTTTTTTGACCTAATTTGCGGGAAGGGCTAGTCTAAAAATAAACCTACTTGTGAAAAGGCCGTTTCACAGACGCTGTATGGAAGTTGCACGTTCCAGGATGGGGTCCTGCTTTAGCTTTATTAAAAAGAACTAAACGAGAAATCTTTTTCGTGTGTGTTATTCGCCAACTAGTTTTAGCAAACTAAAGAGGAATTACAAATACCCACTGAGATATAAATATATAAAAACGTTAAATTGATACAAGACTAGTTCTCCCCAGTTACTCTAGAATTCTAATTTAGAATGAAGTTTCTCGAAGTTCCGAAGGCAATGATGGATAGGTGTTCAGAGCCTAAGATAACTATTTTAATTTATATCTGATAACTTAGGCCCGTTTTCAACGTCGCATTTCACATGTGTCGAATCTAATGCAAATGAGCGAAAACAATTTACTTTTCTCATTTGCCCTAGATTCGGCAAATGTGAAATGCGAGGTTTAAAACGAGTCCAAAGTACCCTTTGTATCAACAACTAATTATGTAAATAAGCTTCCCTAAATATGCCTTTGATTGTTAAAATTTAGTAAAAAATATATTTAACATGAAGACACTCTAACTGCAAAAGGATTTTGCATTTCATGAGCACTTTCTAAGAAATCGGACCCGACAAATGTGAAAACGAATGCTTTGATAACAGCAGAAGCTCATGACCCTTGAAGCGTTTAACTCTGGTGTTTTTTGAGTTTAAAAATTCCCTTATTTGGATGTAACGTAGCTCGTGCATCGATCTTACTTTTGTCCATATTTGGGCATAAAATTGGTGTCATAAAATCCCCGGCTTTGTTCCAAGGAAAAGAGTTGCAAGTTACACGCTTCACGGTCATGTGCAGGTGATAACAGTTAACCAGCGAAATTCTTGTTGATGTTTCAATTCCCTTTCTGCTTTTTTCAACTGTTTGGTCCAGAAAAATGCGAGTGTAATCGATAAGGTGCTTTTTCAGGGCAAAAGCCACTGATCTTTAATTTCTTCGACTTCTTTTAGAAATAGATATTAGCATGTTCAATAAGTTCTATTTAGTTTGAGATTTTACTTGGTTTTTTTCCTGCTAGCAGCTAGAGGTCTCTTTTCGTTTTTCGCTCGCTGGGCTGACAAGTACGGGAAACAGACCTCTGCCAATGCCGTCCACAAATTTGGACAGCACTTTTCAAACCGCATGCTCCATGACATGTTTGCTGACTGTGTCGAGCCCGCTGTGTCCGACGCATTCCTTTACAGTAATACCACTGTTGTTACATGAGCCCACACAACACGAAGTATCACGTGAGGACTCGGTCGCTATGTAACCGCCGCGCATGCTCAACACAGTCGAGTTTCGACCCATGACATAGGTCTCTTTTCCCGTAATCGTCAGCCCAGCGAACGCAAAAGAAGAGAGCTGCCCTCTGCTAGCAGGGAACGTGGTTTTAAACAACTCGCAATGTTTTCTGGATATTAATTTTCTTTTTGCTTACAATACATTTAAAAATGCAGTCGTTTTGCTCCTTCGCTTTAAATGGCCACTGTAAATATTCCTCGAAAGAAAAAGTTCTTTCGATCACTAAACATAGAAGATTAAACGATAAAGTTTTTGGTTCTCTCGTTTTTGACCAGCACAAACGAGAAATCAAAAGATTTTGGACGAAAAGGTAAAAGTGCACTTCAATATGATTGGTTTTGCTTTGAGTTTTCCACAAGCAGTCCGTTTTCGACCAGCAAAAACGAATGAACAAGTGGTTTTCAAATAAGACCTTGTGTAAATTTAACAAATAAACAAATTTTTCCAAGGGCGCGGTGTTTATCCTTGAATTGCTTTCAGTAATTTGTTAAAGTTATTTCAGTCATTACTAGGATAAGTGATTTTTCTTTAAAGAAAGATGCAAATGTTATTTCGAGGATGGCTGGTGGCCATTTTAGATAAAGAGTCTCGACCCCAGTATCGTCTCGACAAAGGAAGTAAAGAGAAACAACCTTGGTTCGAGGCTGTGTTATAGTAGCTTGCATTGAGGCAAAATATGACGTTATTATTGAACGATTAAGGCATACGCATCTCTATATTCACTAAGGCATTCACATTTAAAGCAATTCTACGGAAACAATACTAGTCTTGCTGTTACATTTACTGTTACATTTGGAGTGTGATATTT
>NC_090889.1:31853533-31883533 GCF_036669925.1 Montipora capricornis
CCTATTTTTAAAATTTATCAAATACTTCACGGATCAACGTGCAAGTGGTTTTATTCCACCAGCGACTCAAAGATATCAATATGGAGAAAAAATAGAGCGGTTTTTAATTGAGTGCCGAAATTAATTAGCGAATTGCTTTGGTTTTGCATTACTTCACTCGGTGATTGGTTCAAATTTCTCGCGCCACTCTTTCAACCAATCAGAAGTGAAACTAGAACCAATCGTCGCTCGCACGTGCACATTTTCGCACGCTTTGTGTTGGCTACGTTTAATTACTTCGAGGATTGATTGGCCAAGGTAATTTCTTTGGTTTTGGTTTTAAGACACTCGATTGAAACTCGCTCTATTACCAATTAAGTGGTTGCAGGTTGAGAATTTACCTTGCTAATCCTTGTTATTGTATCCAGTCGAATGACGAGAGTTTTCGCGCTTGATGACTTGGTCTTCTCAAAACACAAATAGCTAGAATAGAATATCAATATTGCTTTTCAGATTGTTCTTTTATTTATCTTGGTAGGAAGGCTATAAAACCATAGGATTTAATGCATGTTGCCTACCTTTGAGATAGAAAGAGCCTTCCTTGCTTAACGTTCGAGAACGATTTTTCCTTGTTCAACAAAGTACACTTTTTGCCGTCTTCCCAACCTTATAAATGCGAAAATAAAGATCAGTGGTTAAGAGTGAATGAGTGTAGTCCAAGGACAGCAACAGTTCATACTAAGCACTTGGCTTGGGCTTAGCCGATTTGTTTTCCAATTCCCACGTCCGCTTCCATCCGGCATTGTAGCTCAGTCAGTAGAGCAACGGTGATTTAATCTGGGGGTCGTGGGTTCGATTACCCAGCCAAGCCCGACAGTTTTCGCCGTTCTTGGGTGATGCACAAAAAGCAGTTCCAAATAATAAAAATAATCCTTTTTAAATCTCAAGGATAAATAAAGTGAACGCCACTTTCTCCTGCACACAAACAAACAAAAGTCGCAGCTCAACAAAATTAGGTGGGAAGCATAATTATACAACGCGCCGCTGATATATTGAGCAGCTGATATAAGGGCCATGTATTATCTCAAAGCACGGCACCATAGCCAGCCTGCAGCTGGGAACCAACCCTCGCTTTTGTGTAAACGTAGCACTCCTCTCTGTTTGCTAATGACGTTCGCGACGATTGTCATGGTTATATCACAGATATCAGTGAGTAAAATAACCGCTATCATTTTCACCTGGTAAGGAGGTCTCGCTTGATGGTAAGTTGAATTTCTCTGAGAAATGGTTTGTAGTGGCGCCTGAAATCTGCTCTGAAGAGCTGTTGGTACTAAGCGATGACAAGGAACTCGCAGAGGGCGTTCGTGAAAGCTTCTGAAAATTAAATTATGAAAAAGCATTGGATCAGATTGTCGACGATGATTGCCGTAGATCGGAGACAGGGGTAGGGTTTTTTTCAAACGTCGACCGTTTATTAATATGCCCTTTGCAGCTTGTGATCAAACGGTATAAAAACCGCTATACTGGAACACAAATTGCACGCTGGGATATTTAAAACAACGAAAATTTAAATAAACTTGCCTTGTTTTAGATGTCCCAGTGCGTAATTTGCGTTTCAGTATGGCGATTTTTGTACCATGTGATCACCAAACTACAAAGGATCCATTATATTTCAAACGAAATAACTATCAGAGAGTAAGATATATTCCCATATGTTAACCATCTCAGACGAGCGTTAGTCCAAGTAAACTGGAAATGGGCCCAAACAAGGACAGAAAAAGAAATGAAACGGGTGTGAAATGATTCGCACCCTGGTCAGACATGTGGACGACTCGGACAGCACAATTCGCGGATCTCGTAGTGCAGAACCAACTAGAGATCTTTACACTCAATCACCAGCCTTTTGGGGGAATTTGATGTGTTGGAAGGCCTATTCGAGTACAGGAGATTTGAACATGCGCATTTGCGAAGATGATGCAAAAACATGATGACGTCATGACACTAGACGACTTAAACGTCATATGGCTTTAGAAACCTTCGAATTCCGTTTCTTCTTCTCCCTTGTCGTCGAGAAACAAGGCAAGAAAACACTCTTCCCTACCTCGTGATTAGTGTCAGCTTCATTCTGCCTGGCTACCAATTCAGCATCTGTTGGCAGCTCCCTCCATAGTTTGGCAGTTCCATCGTATCGCTTCTTCACCTGAATTCAAATTCAAAAGTTTCTCCCAGTCATGAAGCAACCAATGTTTGATGAAGTTTGCGTGTAAAGAGATTTCGTTTACCACGGAATGGATAAATGAGATGGGTGAAACGTGGATGGATCGAATGGATGAATGAATCGAATAAAACAGATGAATGGAGCAGTTGAAATTGATGAATGAAACGGATAAGTGAAACGGATGAATAAACTTGATAGATAAGACAGATAAATGAAACGAAGCAATTAACGGATAAAGCCGACGAATGGAGCGGCTGAAACCCGGCGATGAATGAAACGGATGGAACGGATGTCTGAATAAAACGGTTGAAACGAGACATTAGGCTGATTTAGCAACAGAACCGGAACCTCATTTGACGACGGGAGTGCGCGCGGAATAGTCTGGATTCTACTCTAATCTAACTTAAGGTGGCTCAAAACAGTTCCAACACATTCCAAGACATAGACTTTGATGTGTCATTATAGCCACTCTTCATCAGTTTATGCTACAATCATGGTGTCAAAAAACTGCCCAATAACTGGTGAACACGTTGGTATTATTTTTGTGACACAATAGGTTACCATAGCAATACTATGACCTGCTAAAAACACCCTTAATTTCAGCTTTAAGCGCTTATATTTCAAAAACAGCACGGTGAAATTTTTTCTTATAACATAATTTTGATTAGCAGGATAAGATGTAACTTTTGGCAAAGTTTAAAAAAATTCTGTACATAGGGGTTCAGAGCCACCTAAACTTTCCGAAAAATTAAGACGGCTCTGAACCCCATGTACAGAATTTTTTTAAACTTTGCCAAAAGTTACATCTTATCCTGCTAATCAAAATTCTGTAATAAGAAAAAAATTCACCGTACTGTTTTTTAAATATAAGCACTTAAAGCTGAAATTGAGGGTGTTTTTAGCAGGTCATAGTATTGCTATGGTAACATATTGTGTTACAAAAATAATACCAACGTGTTTGCTAGTAATTGGGCAGTATTTTGATACCATAATTGTAGTCTCAATTGATAAAGAGTAGTAATTATGACCCATCAAAAATCTACGTCTTGGAAAGTGCTGGAAACTGCTTTGAGCCACCTTAATACATGGGCATTTTTTTGCGCGCGCGGTCGTCAACTGAGGTTCCTCTTCTGTTCCCGTTCTATTGCTAAATCAGACTATTTCATCACTCCTAGTACCATTACATGTGCGATATTGTAACAGGCTTGCCAAAACAGTGGTTAAGGAGAAAAGTCTGGACGTCTTTGAGGGTCAATTATAGTGTCTTATGTATAACCACAGCCAGTTACATTGTTGCAATTTATTAAGCCATGTTGATTCAGGCGGAAAACACATTGCATGTAATACGTTAGCACGTGCAAAGAAAAAAGAAAAACTGCAAATTACCTTTGGAAACCGATTGTAAATCTGGTTGATAACAAAGAATTTGATTCCCAAAAACAGTCCTGTTGAATAAAACAGAAAAACAATGTTAAGGCGCTGACTAAAAGGATTGAGCTTACGTTAACCGTTTGCACGGTACCTATAAGCATGAATAATGTTGGTCCTTTGAGCAGCAACGATGCAACCAGTGCAATGCACAAAGCAATGAACAATCTTCCCGTAGCCTCAGGGTGATGCCAGTTTAACAAACTAAGAGAAAAGAGAAATGCGCGGTAAATCACAGAGCAATCAATAATGTGCAGGGGTTTCAATAGAAGCCGGTTACCGGCGGTATACCGCCGCCTGCTTTGCCTCACACCGTCGGCTAGTTTGCCTTGATTTTCACTAAAAATGCTATCATAAACTTGTCAAACTGCCGCCTTCAATGGCCTATCATGGACGGCTATTTCAGAAGTTATTGAAACCCCTGAATGTGAATTCTATTTCATTAGATTGAATAGCTCGGCGGTCCACTGGTTCCCCGTAAGGGAGGTCATAAATTCATTGAGTATTTGTGCATGGATTACTCCCGCAATTTTCACTTTTAAGTGCTTCCTATAAATTTACTCAAAGTTTAATAACAAAACTGGTAGACAGTTTCTCACGACCAAAAGTGCGCAGAAAGGTAGAAGTCCTTTTCGTCGATGTCTCTTGCAACAATAGTTACGTTCTTCTCCCAAACCATATAGTATATATGGAGAAAATTCAATAGGCCAAATGGCCAATTCCCTGAAAATTGTGTCGAAAAATTCTTGCCTTGACTTCATTCTCACGAAACAAAATAAAATACAATGAAATAAATGAAATGATGGAATCTTGGGAAACAGAAAGCTGACCGTTCAAAAGCATCACACTGAAAGAACATTGACTTACCTTTTCATTTTTTCCAGTGAGTCGGCCATTTTTCCAAGTGTGTTCTAAGAAAGGAAGAAAACAGAGTAACTAGGCTCGCTTTGCTAGTTAACTGAAAAGCGATGAAAGAATTGATGTCGACGATCACAAGCAAAACATTCAAAACATCCTCACTGGGTCAGACTGAAGGAGTTCAAGTGAACTTAAGACATAAGACCGGAGTCGTTTGAACGCAAGTGTATTTCGTGATTTATGGGCACGAATGATGATTTGAATGTTCTCAAAATTGACCATAGATCACGAAATTATCTAGCAAGTTCCTACGATTATTTTATTTACTATATACTCAACAGAATTACGCCGCCTCTGTTTTTCCATAGCAACTTCCGCATTGCACTCTAATCTATTTATGATTAGTCATTGACCAATTTGAAACGCGATATTCTGTCGAGTATATAATGAAAATTTAAACCATGACTAGGCAAGTATTGTCGTCATGTTTATTAATTTTAGCGTAGTAGTGATATCACTCTCTTTCCACGAATGTGTCCCAAATCTGATTCCCTGGCTTAGCGTTATAGGTATGTTGGGCGTGTTACTTTGCTTTCCGGTGGGAGAATTTCTTCTCCGAATATTCCAGGTATCCCATCTCACGAACAAACAATATAAGATTTGAGTTGATTCATCGTAAACAAAGTATAGCATTTTCCCTTTGCAGCGTCTCCAACTTGACATTTCAAGTGCAGTTTATTTATTATTAAATACTCTAACATTGCACCATGCATTCCTGAAGACAAGCTCGTTACCTGTACTTTCCTTGCTACTTGTAAGACCAGCTGAAATTTGTCCGACCAGCTGTAATCCTCGGAAGATGTAGTCTGTAAAAAAGTAAAGTTTTTGTCTGATCTTTTTATACTATTTTACACCGGAAACTTGTAGTTATATTGGCCCTACTGAAAAGTCCTAGTGAGTGCCCGCGCGAAAACACCGGATACGAGATTTGTGGGGTAGGAGTAAACGACGATGAAGATCGAATTTTTTTTTTTTTGCTAGAGCTTCTTGATTTCTGTCCAGTTGTTTTATCCATGCGATGAAAACCATCTACTATTTAGTTAAGTTGGCTCGCCAAGTGCGCATGCGCAATACGCACCAGTAAGCACTAATGCACATCAGTGCGTACCACGTGGAAATTATTAGGAATACGTTGGGAAATAGAATTTAAATCGTCGCTAGCGGTACTTGCCTCCTCTCTTGCTGTTTCAGTGAATCCTAGTCGCTTTTTGATGCCTCTGTAGACGGAAGAATAAAATGAAACTCGCGTAAATGTATATTTCAGTGCTAAAGCTCGCAGCGTGATTCAGTGAATCATTTAAGGATTTTCCGTAAAGTACCATTAAATGCGTTTTTCGTGCATGCACGGGCGTGCTTTTTAATGCACAATACTGTTTAGGAGTCGATGCTGTCTTGTTGTGGAATTCTTCGTTTCCTATCAAAAGAACATCTGCCATGTTTTTAAACCAAAACATACGAAAATGTTTTCACAAGAATAAAGTTTTTATTAGTTCGGGGCGCCAACATACCCAAAGTACTTTGTCAACGAACATTGATTACAAAAATGTGGACGCTGTGAAATCGTGTAAAGACCAAGGATAGGTACGTTTTTTTTCTCAGTTATATATTTGGAAAGACTTTTTTATTCCGTCTATAAGCCCCCTTTTTAAGACCCTTCCCTCTCGATACTGGCCCACCCTATACTTCTTACGAAATAACCAAAGCTCGGGGTTTTCCGGCAGTAACCTGGATTTTACAGTATGCCAACTTACTTAGCTTGAAGATAATTCAAGAAAAGCTGCAATATCGCCATGAAAAGGACCAAGGAAAGGAGATATCCATGCCAGACAGAATACATATACACCTATAACAATAGGAAAAATGTTAAGAAAAATGTTGGCTTGTTTCAATTGTCAAGTTTGCCCCTTATTTCCATAAATGCACGTAATTGCATGCGCCCCAAATTTCGATGTCCAACAAAGTGTCCTTTAAGTCTAACCATTTGCTAGGTGTAAGTATTGTGTCAGTATTGTTTTTTAGTGAGGTCAAATGTAGCTGTGTCTCTTCATTTGAGAGCCGGAGTTTAGGGGAAACGTCGTAACGTAAATTGTTTATGTCTCCAGACGCGAATCAAGGAGCTTTAGCAACGACAACGGCGACAGCAACAATAACGTCAAAAATTTGCATATTTAGTGGGCAAAACAATAGCTTTGCACGCTCTGCACGTGGGTTCTTCATTTTTGTCTATTTCTTTGCCGTCGTCAGCAAAAGAACAACGTGAAATGACCAAATTTGAGGTTTTATGAGGAACGTCTGCGATTGAGGATAAATTTTCATTTTCTCTCGTAAATTGAGCGTCGTTCATTCTAGTTTCGTTCTTGAGGGTTTGCCAAACCTTTGTCAAGTTAAAATGTTTGGAATAGTCGCAAAGCGATGACAAAAACCCGAAATCACATTTAACGACGAGGTTCTCGTTGCCGTTACCGTCGTCGTTGCTAAAGCTACCTATCGATGTTGAAGTTGGAGGGAAGAGAAAGGAGACACTTCACGACACTTATCAAAATCGTTGGGATCTATTTGCGTGCAGTTACGTTCTAGACATATCTGTAGTTTTCAACTGTAAAGGCTAAAGCAAAGCATAGAATAGCGGAGCGTGGCTTGGCACATTATTGCATAACACAGCAAGGCTTATAGCTGAGCCAGGATCCGATACTTTGGGAGCGAATACCAAACACCATGAGCTTGAATGATATTTTCCTTCTCATGGTTATGACCAGTTTGCTATTTCCAGTTTCGATTCAAAAATTTTGCAAGAGTGACGTAATCAAAGACATTGCACGAAGGTTGATTGGCTAATTTGACAATCAGAGATTGCGAGGGAAGCGGTTCCAAATATAGATGGTCTCAATAAACTGGAAGAGGAACAATGTGGAGTTGCAAAGCTACTGGATAATATCAGCATCTCATAGACAGACATAGCATAGCATAGCATAGCATAGCATAGCATAGCATAGCATAGCATTCCAAAACGATATCAGACTCACATCGTCATCTAAATCGTTATTGTTATTATTGTAAAGAATACATATAATGATGTAAACGCAAAATTACATACTAACCACAAATATTAAGAAAGACGCAGCTGGATTTGACCAGGAGAAAATGTTTCTAACTGACTTGATGAAACCCGTTATGGGTTTGATACCTGCAGCTGTAGAACAACAAGAAGAAGTAAGTTTTAAAAAATAAAATAAAAGAAAAATAAACGTAAAAAAATCTTTAGGAGACATTAGAGCCGTTTATACGAGAGAAAATAAGACGCGAACAACCCGTATAAATGGTACAAAATCTGCGTTCACGGCTTTCTCAAGCCGCGGCTTATCCTGGCCGGGGAGTTTATACTGGTATAAATAGTTCCTTTCGCGTATTATGTACGCCGCGCTTATTTTCTCTCGTATAAACGGCCCTATTGTGGCCGAGTAGATTAGACACCAGTGCAATTGAATTCAACCCTCGCTCTTAAGACAATTCCCTTCAGTTGGAGCGCGGCCATTACAAGGAAATGGTGCTGGGAGGAAGTTTGACTTGAAATACACAGCCCTCAGGTTTAAGGGTGGTATCTGGCTAGACTCTTTGGGACCCTCAGGTTCCTATGTTGGAAGATTAAGCCGTGAAGAATTTTCTGATTGCTTAGCCTTGCCGCGACTATATCCCTATTTCGCCAGACTGGCTTTAATTTTTACTTGGCACATTATTCACTTACTGAAGCGGTTGATATTTTCCTTTAACCTAAAAAAGAACAATGCCAAAGATTAATTAATAAACTAAGAGGTAAAGATAAGCAACATTATAACCTTAGTGGTGTTGTCAATGGCATCTCTATGAAGAAATCTGACATCTTTACAAACAAAGTTAGCAAATTTACGTCGCCCTCACTGTTGACAGATCTTGACACCATATTTGGTTTGCCTTATCAATCCACTCTCCTACCCCCTAAAAATAAACTTTGTCTTTTCTTTTGTTTGACATACCGAATGGAAAGAATTGAGATAAAATGAATAATTTAAGTACCGATACACGCAAAATGTGATCAGATAGTGCAGATTTTTGTACGAAGGTTTATTTGATCTTATAATCGGGTATTCAGTGTCTCCTAATTGCATTTAACAAACACTTAAGTTCAGTTCGGGTTTCCGAATCGAAAGGCCACTTTTTTTCGGCCTGAAATTTTTTCAACTGCTTCGCTCTCCTCAGGCTCCCTTCAGGAAATGTGGAACGGTTACATAGTTGCAAATGGCGGTTCATTCAACAGTTGAACTTTCCTAATTTGGAGAAATGATTGCACGATATTCTTTCACTGAAACAGCGATCGTCAACAAGTACCTGAAATGTGGAAAGTTAAAATGATACCGACTTAGACAGCTTAGATATTTGTACGAGAGCAGAAAAGTGTGCCCGAATAAGGGGTGATTCAAGAAAAAACTTCGGCCGATGTGCCTGGATGATTTTCAGTGATGAGACGTCCTGAATGAAGGTGAGTGTTTGTTTGATCTCGTATTTTTCATCGGATCTGCACCTCGAAAATCAAGCTGAGAGCGACGAATAATTGTTTTGATCACCTATCACCGTTTTAAACTAGAATCTGAGTAGAATTTGTTTCCAAAGGAACTTCGCTAAGTTCTCTGCATGTGCAGTGATAAACAAAGCATGGTTTGAAGTGGGCTATCAACACGATTGGTATTTTTCGACTTCTTTAAATTCTAGGGAAAGGAAGCCGTTTACAGAAAAAAAAGGCTTTTAATGGAGCTGAGGAAATTTGGAAGGCTGTTAGATCAGAAAGGAGCGATTCTTCGCTTTTACTGCTTTCCAAGAAGATCAAGTATTCCTCATCGGACAAAGGTCCCAGTGCTGATTTCATGTTTGCTTCCCCTCAAGCCTTGTGAGCCCCGCGGAGAGTTACGCGGCGATCTCTTTTGTACAATGCAAAATGTACATTCAAATATTGCTTCAAATGCCTACAATATGAACTTAAAACTAGCATCTACCCACTTTTGACGCAACTTGTCAAAGTAAGTAATGTCAACACTGAAAGCTATATTAGAGTAACCTGAAGTAGCTAACAGAGAGATTTAGCATTGTGCTTCACGCTTTTTAGCTCTTAGTGGCGCATGGGGGCCGTATGGAAAGTAAAATCGTTTGGCGCTAGAGAGAGTAAAATGTTTAAGTGTCGCTCGTACTCGTCTGTTAAAGCGATTCCATAGCCAGCATTGTTTAACTTTTGCAACGAACTCTTGCGATCCATGCATGAGCTATTAGAGAGATTAAGCTTCGCTCGTACGTGAAATGACAAATGGCAAATGGCAGGTAGGTCTTTTTTATAAAAGCATGAAAATTCTTTTATCCTGCCTTGATTCTCTCTATGAAGAATTTTCTCAATATCTAAAGGTAACGGGGAAGAAACTTATTTAAACCGAACACGTTTCTTTGATTTTTTGGCAAAACGCAAAAGTATCAGCCTGTCGTTTGCCGTAATAATTCGCATAATTCCAATAATGACCTGTCAATTAACTTTCTCTGTGCTCTAGATGACCGCATGACGTGAGACGCTTACTACCATTTGAATTTAAGTTATATGGTTTGTTTACTATATTAAAGCTAGAATGGAAATTTTTGATGCAATCTGACAGACGCAGATTCACAATCTGGCAGGTCGTTTAGTCTTGCAAACTAATGAACTCTATATATTTGTGCATTAGAGCGGTTTTCAATTGAGTGTCGAAAGTAATTAGCGAATTGCTTTGGTTTATAATTACTTCACTCAGTGATTGGTTCAAAGTTCTCGCTCCAATTTTCCAACCAATCAGTAGTGAAACCAAAACCAATCATGGCTCGCGCGTGCACATTTTCCCGCGCCTTGTGTCGGCGACGTGTAATTAATTCGAGTTTTGATTGGTTTACCTGATTGTCTCCGTCCTTTTTGATTGGTCAAAGTAATTACTTTGGTTTTGGTTTTACGACACTCATTTGAAAACCGCTCTATGCAAATTAGATACTACTGGTAATTAGCACACTCCGCACGTGCGTCGTGCGTTCTGTATTTTTGTACATTTCTTTGCATCCTCGTGCAAAACAACAAAGTAAAAAGTTTTGAGTTTAAGGGCTTTAAGGTAACGTGTCGCCAAATTCAGGTAAGCGTCCTTTTGTTTCTTTAAAGGTTTTGCGTTAATTTTCTGATCGGTTTACCATAATTTTCACATCGGAATCGTTTATCGAACGAAAAAATATGATGGGTCACTCCACAAAATTAAGCACAACGTCGATGAATTTGAAATAGTCATACTAGCTCGCATCTGTTTCCTGAACTTCACAAAAATAATTTCTTAATACAAGTGCCTTTTAAACGTTACATTTGCACGGTTTAAATCGCGTATATTTATTGTAATTTAAGCAGTTTTGTTTCCTCCAAAGCAATGTGACGTCAAAATCAGTGAAAAGGTGTGTTTTCAACTGTCTTAGTGTAAGAAAAGAGAAAAAGCGGATGATAGTTACTCACGATTTTCGTTACATACATACTTCCCTCAGGGCCAATGAAAAACGATGAACGAAACGACAGAACACATCAACAGCAACTGTTAAGAATCCCAACTGGCCGAAGACAAACCAGTTGGCTATTTACAAGTGCGGCCACGTTAATTAACTTACGTTTTCACGGCCAAGGGTTCCCCCTCGATATACGCGTCATCTGTAGCCTCTGATTCATCGTTGATGAAATCCCTCAGTCTGTCCAGAACCTTCCAAAAAGAATTCAATATCAATTACCGTGTTCGTTTGTTCATAACGAAACAAGTTTTGCTGAAGTTTTTGGGTCACAGTTGATGGAAGAGTGATAATTAATCCTTCAATTAAGATACAAGCTTATCCAGTGGAGAACAAGTTCTCTCCTAATTACGGAGAGTGCAAATGCAATGGAATAACATCAAAGCTACAGCCTGCTTTTTCTGCTGGTTACAAAACTGAGACCTTGCGAACGAAGGTCTCATGCAGGTTGTTCTCTCCGTCATCCTGTCGTGAAACTAATGTATTGCGCCAAATTCTTTTTGTCCCCGCTTAAGCAATCCGGAATAAGAAGTCAAATTTGCAAGCTCACCGTATCTGTTATTTGCACCTTCCACGAGTCCAGAGCTGTCTTCAATTTTTGCACTCGAAGTTGGTCGTCAACTGAAAAATGAAATGTTCACATTTCACATTACAGATGTCACCATGATGTCCGTTATTGCTTGGAAAAGAACGATGTAAGAGTTTGAGAACTTGGAGACTCTCAGGTTTGTAAGTCAAACATTTCAAATCTCAATACCGAAATAAAATGCTCTGTGCCACTATTTGTTCATGTCTGTAGCAACGAGTCTTGTGGTGCCCAGGAACCTGTTTCTCAAAAGTCCCGATAACTTTTCGGGCCCGAAAAGCCAGTCGTCAAGCTGCAATCTGCTTATTTTAAAAAGCTGATCCTTTGACATGTTTTTAATGTAAGAAAACTAAGAGGATTGCTAAGTTTGATGGCTTGGAACCTCGACGTTGCGAAGATATAAAGGGAATTGTGGCACCCGAAATAGGCCCGAAAACTTTCGGGACTTTTGAGAAACAGGCCACAGCTTACTTACAGGCGTTACAGGATTTGTGCGGATTGTTGTATGACACAAGTTGTGTGAACTATTGTCTTCAGTTAAAAGGTGCCTATACCACGAACAATTCCTAAATGAGCTAAAATAATAGTTACGAGTAAGACGAGAACTTATCATGAAAGGAGAGGCTAAGTCTGCTATAGATCGACTTTGTGTCTTGTGTTTAGTATATACATGTTTCAAGGGTGCAGAATTAAATGGCATTCGACAGGGCTAAGTTTCTGTCTTATGCCCTACGATGCGTTGGTCAAATACTGCAAAAATTGGCCTACTTATGTTTGGGATCGTCACAAGGTGTGGTCTCCTTCGGTACAGCGATCTGCAGGTTAATAATTTTGCTCGCTGTTCGTATCAGAACTATGTTGGAAAGTCACTGATTTAAACTTTCGGACTTTGTCGTGTACAACAAAAGATTGGGCTAAATGTTCGAACGGAAACAACATTTTGTCCAACATTTATCGAACGACAACTGACGGTTGTTTTTTCAACTTGGGAGACATAAAGCTCCCTCGTGTTGTCCTAGAGCTTTTGATCATTGCACTGTGGGATCATACTGAGTTGGCAAAGTGAGAAGTTCTCTCACCGGAAAACGAAGAGATGGTTTCTTCCCTGCATCCATGTGTTGGAGGTTGCATTCGATCAGTGATATCGTCCGAAGTTCTCCATCTGTCCTCGTCTTCTTCGACAAAATTGCCGTTTGCGTCAATGGCCATCATACGAAAATCGTCATCTTTTCGAACGTCCTTCCAAGTGTCTTCCCTTCGTTCTAAGCTGTCTTTATCCACAAGCTGGCCATTTCTGAGGTCCGGTGGACTTGAATGTCGTCTGAAAATCAACGTCATGAAATAACAGCGGCTTCGATTGTTTGATTTTAGCCCAAAGGGAACGTACTGACTTAAGCAAATCTGCGCAGACGCAATGCGATCAAATTAGACGATCAGAACGCAAAGCGAATACCTGCAGATGAGGCTAAGCGAGACAAAACGAAAGCGAGCAAGTCACGTCACGTCGTTCTTTTGCTTGATTGGCTGAGAATGTTTCGCGTGAATTTTCAAGCCAATCACGCAAGAAAGGCATGGAATTTCTCATCGCTACTCATTTAATTCGATTTTGCGCATTGAAAAGGAAAAATTAGAACACTTGACAAAACGTTGGACACTTAAGATTACCTCACGGGGGATTCCCAGTCGTTTGAAATATGTGCGCATTGCCAGGAACTGACGGCACTAGTGGAAAAGTGATTTTTTGCCTTTAGTAGAGGTTTCAGCAGCATATGGCACTACTTGCTTCAAATTTGATAGTTTGAATAGCGGTAGGCACTTAAAGTTCACGCATTTTTTTTTCGTGGTGTCAGAGAAACAAGCCCATAAATAAAGAAATAAAGAAAAAATCAAGTATTCGTCTTTCATTACGTCTTACCTCCGCGTTCGCGTTTTTCCTGAATATTTTATGGCTTGATTGCAGCATGGCCTCAAGTTAGGACCGAGACAAAGAGTTCAATAAAATGTTTATGTTTTATTTTGGTAATTGAATCGAGTAAGAAAGAAAGTCATGGGTTCTACAGTAGCATACTGTGCTGGAGAAGACATCCCGCATACTCGATCAATCGTCTTTCGAAGCGTTTCAATTGATCCATCATGAAAGACCTACGTAGGTTAATATTTATGCTGGCGTTAATTTACGAGCTCAACGATTCCCTTGTCCATTTGTAATGTTGCATACCTTTGATGGTTGGATGTGGAAGACCTTTGCTTGGGTTTGATCTTGTCTTTAAGCTCGCTGTTCCATTTCCTTTTTCTTTTAGAATTCTCTTCCATCAATGTATCTTTGGTCTTGAGCGTCTTTAATAACAGACCTTAAAATAAGGAGAATAGCTTATGCACTGCATTTCGATACCTGGTTTTAGGAGTCTTACTCACATTGGCTCCTCGATTTAGTTATTAAAAAAAAAAAAAAACAACAACAACAACAACAGCAAAAACAAACAATCAAACAAAACGTGACTAGCGTTTAAACCACGTCTTAGGAAGACCGGACCAAACAGTTTTGTGGAGGTGAACCATAAGCGATAGTCAGTGATCGAGAATGACGTTGGGGTGAGGGCTTTAATTAAGCTACCGCCAATGTGTTGTCAGGGTTGAAATTCTGGACGACTTCGCTTCTGTATTGGGCTATTTCATTGAACGCGTGGAAAATCTAAAGGGCCGTTTTGAGATATCAGATGTAAAAACTGCAAAATTCCTCTGAGGAACCAACCGGCGTAGTTTGAACACTCATTCTAGGAAATGGGTACCATTTTGACCTTTCCAAAGTTTCGCTTCCTAAGCCACACACATTTTTCAAAGAAAAATAATGTTCTCCTCAATCGTTTTTAGTAAGAACTGTCGATTGTTTATTTACTCCTGGAGTCAACACTTTGCGGAACGCAGAGTTACGAAACGGAACGAAACGAAAGTTACTTCCATTGAACTAACAAGATTACTCTTAATCCAATTTAGAAAGAAAAATATGGGATTGGAACGGATAACTATGCTCTCTGTTTAATGGGATTCTCCCTCGAAAGCCGATCGTACCGGAATGTCAGTTATGCAATAAGGAGTTCTGATCACCTTATTAATACACATTTAAAAGTACAATATCAAAAAGTGCTTGTTGAAAAATCATACAATCTAGGCCTAGTCTATCGTTTGAATTTAGGTCTTACATTGCAACTGTAAAAAGAGGGGTGTGTCTTTTTTTTCTTTCTATAGGATATGATACTATTTGTACTTACATTAAACTAACAAGATTACTCTTACTGAAATCCAGTTTAGAAAGAAAAATATACGATGGGGAGTGCTCGTTGAAAAATCATGCAATCGACCTTTAGTTCATGTATTTAAAGAGAGGAATGTATCTTTTTTCTGTTCTATAGGCTATGGTACCTTTTTTTTACAATTTTAAATCAAAATGAATGGAAGGACTCCTTCGCAATTCGGTTACGCGAAAGTGTATCACTAAAATGACTGCGCTTAGGTGGCTGCAAAAGCAGTTCAAAGTCCGTGCACAATTTTTCGTTTTAATGACAGCGTCATTATAATTACTTTTGTTCAGTTGAGAAGGTCAGGGACAATTTTAATAATATGACGCTATTGGAATCCACGTAAACGATGCGTAGATCTGACCAGGCATGTCGCAATGTAATATTCGGTTTTCGGTCGCCGATTTACCTTCAGGAAGTGCTCCTGTCTTTTGTTAAAACTTATATCCCCTTGATGTGCATTTGTCAGTAAAGCGAGAGTTTCCGCGATAATTAAAATTTCCAAGATGGAGGCAGGGTTCGTGAGATGCTGAAGACGACCACCTTTCACGAATTTTCTGCGATCTTTTCAGGTCCTTAGCATAAAATGTCTAATACTTTGACTTGACTTTCACAATATCTCTACAGTGCCTAATCCTTGAATCTATAAGGGCGTCACTATATAGACACAAAGGATCTTTCAAAGGCGTCGAGGTCTCAATTTGTGTCATAATCATAATCGAAACAATCAAGATCTACGGAAGAGTATGGAAGAGTATGGTAAAATATCTGCCGCACTACATACGTTGGCGGTGACTTCCAACTCCGTCTCCATGGCTTTCGTTGATTCGTAGTCGCGTAAAACTGAAAGCAACAATCGTGCCTCTGACATAAGTGACCTGTCAGCTGACCTGTCGCGCAAGTTTTATTCCATAAAGTTTGAGAGATTAGGTTGAAAAGACTAAACTGCACATTGATATATCCGGGGTTTGTTATTGCACCTCAGCAGGCTGTGTGAGACGCTCGTGCCATTTGCCGGTTTCTGTGTTTGTGATGAAAATGAGATCTCGTTGGTTATGCAGAGAGGTATAAAAATATTTTCGTCAAATGCACTGAGCTCAAAATCTAAAGCTAAAATAAATCGTGCGCAATAATATGTCCCTTTTAATAGCACGGATTTGGGCCTCTTGCAAGCAGAGTTAATTTAGTACCGTTTCCTCGTTTGTTGTGCCGTTGTCAAGGTGATAAAACCATGACTTAATTGTCACATTTTTTGTACCGTTTTCAAGTTTTAAGTTTTGTCTCGTTTTCAAGTTTTAAATAATAAGAATGGTTTGCTGACACAAGAAACATCAGTTTGCCTCTCTTTCCGGCTGGAACGACCCATCTGAACGAGTTTTCAGTCGGCTGCTAAACCCCCCGCCCACTATACGTAGCCGTGTTGAAGTTCCTCAAAAACTATTTGCTAGTTGATCCCTCATGCTTTGTTCTCAGCGTGGAATAAACGATTTTTCTTATTTAACAATTTCTTTGCTATGATAGAAATTGGGAGGCGGACGCTTGTTGAAGGTCTAATGTGATGAATGGGTCGCCATTTTGAAAGCACACAGCCGGGAGAGCATACAGCCTCCTTTTCACTGGCAAGTTTTCCTTGACAACCTTTCCTTGACACCTTTCCCTTGGCAGTGCAAATGGAAAAGTATGACAATTTCTTCCTTGACAAATGTCCTTGTTCAAAACCTGGCATGCTAGTTTTTGAACAAGGACACTTGTCAAGGAAAGGACCACGGACGGACAACCCCTGGATGACATTTTTCATTGGGAGAAAAACTTTTTATGCCCTGAGCGGGATTTGTTCAAATCCACCAACAGCTCTACCAACAGAGCTATATATCAATTCAACTGGAAGCTGGTCACTTGTAAGTTCGTATTGTATCTCGTTAGGGGTGAATATATGATAGAAAGTTTGTTTGCCACTGAAGATTATAAATCGTAATCTTACAACTTTAAACGCCGGCGCGCTTACGTTTTCTGGGACGCTTAATAGCAACTGTTGTAGGTACGTTTTCAGTACCACGCGATGTAATTTTCCTCAAACGAGAATACCTCAAAACTGATGAGCGAAAAAATCACTTAAAATATACAGTGTTGCACTGACCTGGAATCTGATCATTCTGTGCAAAGATGTCAGTGTGACAAAGGGTCTCTTACATGTCAAGAGCAAAATTTCAGAGATGTTTAAATGCAGAAACTTAGGCGTTTTTTAACATATCGCACGTCATAACGTTAAAGCTGGTGTTGGAAAATCAAAAGCAACAAGTGAAAATTCCTTTCATAGAAAAAAACATGGTAAGGTTGTAGATAATGAATGGAGGCAAGTGTCACTGAGTGACATAGACCGGTAAGGAAGTATGTCCACATTCGCTATGCGACTCTTATTAATTCAGTCTTCAAAAAGATTCGATATTGTTCACAGACTTTTTCTGATTGTTAAAAGGATCCTCCAGATGGTGGCAAGACAGAATTAGAGAGCGGAAGATATCATTTCGTTGACATCATTTGTACAATTTCAAAGGCTTATCACAAGTACAGTACAGGTCATATTTGTGGGGCTAACTTGACATAATATCACTTATGAAATGTCAAAAGCGTTTACAATTAACCGGTTGCAAAATGCAAAAAAAACAAAAAAACGCCTTTTCAATTACTTTCTCTATACCAGTAGCAACATACTCACGGCCAAGATCTGGCAACTTTGTCGAATCAAGAGCTATGAATTCTCGTTACCTATCATGAACCATGTGCGTTCGAAAATACAATGAAATAAGTCATCACCGTGTGAAAGAGAAGTTTCAGTTAACTTGAAGAAACCTAAGGGAAAAAAAAAAGAAAACAGAAGCCTTGTTTTCTTACCTATGGAACACGTTCTGTTTTGACAGCGTCTTGGCTAACGAGTGGAAAACACTTCAAAAATGTTTTGTCTGCTTGAATATCAGAATACCAGAACAAATAAATCTTGGATCAACGTTTTTTTTTGCTCAATCGTAGGTGATAACCGTGCATTCTTCCGCGTAGAGAGAGATTGATTGCAACTGACAGCCGCTTCTGAATCTGCCATTTAGGAATCCTGCTTAGGGTTCTTCACTGGTTTTAGCTTCGTTATGCTCAGTTCTATCCACTTTCCACGTTGCAAGTAATCGAGAGGATTTGTCCGCCAACGTTACAAATCTCAAGTTCCCGTCCGTCTTACTCAAAATACGGCTACTCTACTTTCTCATTTACCCAAGATATAACCACTGAAACAATCACCCATTGTCATACCTGATGGTATGTATTTCGAGTATTTCCAGAGTCTACAAGCTGTCGTGGCATTGAATATCACGTAAAAAATGTGGAGTGCATTTTCAGTAGTCCATGCACTGACACACTTTTTTTCGTCTAATTTTGGGATAGAGACTGCACGTTCTTTTTTCCGATCACTGAGTTCAGCCTGGAAACGTTCTTAATATGTTCTTAAACTTGTGTAGTATACTAAGTTCGACTGCAAAGGTGAGTTATTGTTCTTCAGTGTATCATGCAGTAGGAAAACTACGTTGGCAATGCTAAAAAAACGCCACTAAGTATATTTGACTCAATAGTCCTGTTCAGTAGCCTCCGCTACAGTTCAAGTTTTACATCTTTTTTTGTGCTACTCACAAAAACAAATAATAAACAAGATAAAGACGTTCTTAGGTGACTCTCAGTCTGGGTATCTCCGTAGTATGTTCTTGTTTTGGTTAGTAATTTTTATAGCCTGAACGTCCTTATAAAAAAGGTTCTAAAACAACAACTAAACTGACCGGACCGATCATGGCCATCTCTAGTTCTAAAATTAAATCAATGCAGAAAGACCTTGCTTTGCTCTTCATTTACAAAATGTTTCTCTAATTTCATCTTCTCTGCATGCTTAGCGAGCGAAAAACCCTACTTTTGTTTTTACCGTCAACAAGAAAAAAATTTAAATGATGCTTCGACGTTTATCAAGGAAAGATATTGAATCTAGTACTGACACTAAAAGGGCCACTTTCATGGATTTGGCTCAAAATGACTGAGGTAACACGCAAGACGCTCCTTTAATCAACCCTTATAAGACAAGATATCGAATGACTTTTTGCAGAATGAGCCATCAAAGGTCAAAATTTCTTACGATTGTTTATAAAATTTTCGGAAAATATCAGTTCGGAAGACGATTTGAGATCTAGATTTTTCGCAACATTTGTTGTAAAATTTCTTGCTTGCCTGCCTGTCCTAGGATTTTCGAACTTCGAAAAAATGGTGTAACGGATTTGTACCATAAAAGGTCACGTAGAATTTTCGGGAGGAATTTTCGGGAGGAATTTTCGAAAAGGTAAGTTTTGATCCTCATAATGTTTGGATTACAAGATTTTCAGCTAGGAAATCCGAACAGATGAAAAATTTTTGGGCATAAAAATATGCCTATATCTACCGTTTAAATACCAAAATACGTTTAACAATGCTATGTTTAAGTTTTCAACTATATAGGGTAAGGGTAAGAATTTAGTCCTAGCTTTTTTCCCCAGATGACAAAAATTGACGAATAGCAATTGATTTAACTCAGTTTAAGGACGGTGCCTACTACTGGTATTGCGCATACATTCTGCGCATCTCCTGATACTCGTATTTCTTACCAATGCAGGGATATTTTTGCGCAGTTTTAAACTATGCGGAGAAAGCAAGTGCTCTTGGCATCCAAAAGGAAAATTGGGGGTAACCATGCATTTTTCATAGATAATTAAGCTTCAATTTTGAAAGGAACGCTATATACATAGCTTTGTATTTTAAAGCTTACTAAAAATATTATTGGTTAATCATCTTTCAAAAATGCGTGGCTACCCCCAATTTTCGTTTTGGATTTCAATAACACTTTTTAAGATCTGCTTTTCCCTCGTATTAATAAAACCGCACAAAAATTCCTTTGAATTAGTAGGCACCGTCCTTAAAACAGAGCATTAAAAGCAAGGTGAACACACCATACTGGTCAAACCCCTTTACGTCACGCATGCGCACGAGTTTGGTGTCATGGTGTGTTCACCTTGGTTTTAATGCTCTGTAACGTGTAGGCGCATTCATGTTTTTCTGTTGCAAGTCATGAATCTAAATTGCTATTGCTAGATTGTCAATGAAACGAGGATTGACAAACATATTGGTTTATTTTCAGTTAAAAATCATCAACAACTGTAACAACAAAAAAAACCTTTTAACCAAAACTGTTATGTTTGTACCTTATTGGAATTTCGTTCCAATCATTCCTTGTGTGTTTGAGCTGCAATTTTAGGCTTTACTCAGTCATGAAAAAGAGTCATAGCGAATTTAAATTTAATCTTGTCAGGGCATGTTCCTTATTGCTTATTGTTTGCTTATTAATTCTTTTCGGCCCACTGAATCTGCGGTTTTACGCTGTTGTGTCAGTGAGTCGTCGAATGGAAACATCTGGCGGCAATAAACAAAGTTCGTCAAGTCGCGGGAGTCTTCCGTTGGAGCAACATTTCTTGTTATGTGTGGCATGTCTGATATTTGGCTGAAGCTTGGTGAAAATCAAGTCTGTCAACAATGTTTGTTAGAGGCAGAAATACTTGTCACTTTGCAAGACTACTGAGGAAATTTTAGGGGCTTTCAGCTGGTACCGGAAAGCATTGTGTTTTTGGTCACTTGGGATTAGTCTTTATTTGGAGTCGTTTTGTTTTCTGTCTTTTGTTTCTTTGTTTTACGTAATTTCTGCTCCGGTACTTGCAGAAACTGCCAAATTCTACCCGATAAATTCAAGGCATTACAATTGAAGCTTGAGACACGCGATTGCGAAAAACATTCTTTCTCCCGGGACTGGAAGAAGAAGCGGCAATTTTAGAAACTGAAGACTATTGTTTTCAGAAAAAAATCTGAAAATAGTAGATGGCATCTTGGCTCTGAAGCTTGACTCAAAGGGACTTTTGTTACTTAAAGAAGACATTCGATGTATTTGAATCAGGTAGAAATCGTAAGAAATTTGACAAACTATTTTTATAATTAACAACTTTTTACGGAAGTGGAGGTGGCTAGGGGTGGATATCCAACCTTGTTCCCAGGCTCTCTCTACGACAAGGGAGGGATAGAGAGAGCCTGGGAACGAGGTTGGGTATTCAGTACCGAGCCGCGATTCGGCCTCAGTGGTAGATGCCAAATAAGACAGGCCACGAACGAGAGAATTAAGGCTATGCCAGTGGCCAGGGGTGTCGCTGGCGATTAAATAGATTTTCCTTCGTGAAGGTACATTTCCATCTAGTGAATTCGAACAAGAAATGGAAATGGATTTCAATCGCAACCGACAAGCTCTCACTTGGTTTCAATCGAAGTTAGTAAAGCTGTACAAGATACGATTTTCTATTTCTTTCTTATTTTGTTGGCTTCTTTGCAACTGCACATATCTATGACATCTGTATGGTCAGCTTTTCTTTCCTGTGCTAATTTAATTAACTCATTCGCGAAGATTCGTGAGGCCCTGTCCACGCGTATCTGATTATTCTCGAAAACGGATATTTCTTCTCCGTATTTGAAAAAATGTAAGTCCACACGGTAGCGTTTTCGAATCGTCTTTTCCCGTCCACACGAATACGCGAAAACGATTCGAAAACGCCAATCTCCACCTGCGTACGTACGCGTGCCCTCTCTTTCGTATCACGTGGCTCTGATGTCATTGTATTCGAAAACTTCCGTTTCCACCCTTCCACGCGAATACCACAAACTTCCTCCAGTTTCAAAAATCTACACTCTGGGGAGCGTTTCTAAAAACGTTCGTTTTCGGTAACCGCAAAAAAACAGCAAAAACGGAGGAAGAAGTCCTCGTTTTCAGAAATATTCGGATACGTGCGGAGGGGGCCTAAGTGTGTGATCAAGCAAATAATCGAACCACATGCACCTTATTCCTAAATGGCCTCCATTGCAGTATTCGTTTATTCGCTTGTAAATTAGCCATTAATTAGCAAATTAGCCCAACAAGGGGCTAATTTGCAAACAAACAAAATACACTAAAATGGTGGCCATTTTGGAATGAGGTGTATTGCTAGGAAAAACTTCCTCGCCGGAAACAAATTTCAACTCTTCTGGGGCCATTTTGGAATGAGGTGTATTGCTAGGAAAAACTTCCTCGCCGGAAACAAATTTCAACACTTCTGGACCTTCTGCTGACAACATTGACTGCGGGAAGAATCTGAGATGCGTTTTTGCTTATTTGGCGAAAGCTATAGATATCTGACCTGTTAAAAGAATTAAAATTAACGTATATATAAGGAAATATGATTCAGTTCGTCGATGGCTTATTTAAGGATTGGATTGAGTCAATATTCGTGGTATTGCATAAGATGTAAAATTTAAGGGTTGGATTGCATTGAATGCCTTTTATAACTTTAAATTAAACCTTGATTTAAAGGATTGAACATATATATCCAAGATTAAATTTTGCTACAAACGGCTTGCCATACTTAAGATGCTGAGACGCGAGGGGTCATGTTGCGGTGACTTGTTGCAGCAACATGCCGCAGCGACAAAAAAACTTGTGTAGTGCAGACTGAGGTGACATGGAGCAGAGAAGTGTCGCGGGGACATGTAGCGGGGACGAAATCACAACATGTGCACACACATAAAAATGTTGCGGGTACATACCCCAGGGATATGTCGCAGCGACATGTCCCCTCGTGTGAGCTGCTGATACGTTTATAATTGTGCAACACCAATTTTGGGGTGATTTTGTCCCCGCGACGTGTCCCCGCTACACTTCCCTGCTACATGTCGCCTCAGTGTGTACTACACAAGTTTTTTTGTCGCTGCAGCATGTCGCTGCAACATGACCTCCTTAACAACGACCAACCAACCGGAATCATATTTCCTTAGATACGCTAATTTGGCGCGCCTATTGATGGTTGTTTATTTATTGGACTTGTTTATACCCATTTGATATGGGAATTAAGAGGTGGCAATTGGCCGCAGATCTCAATCGTATTATCTAGATAAGTTTAGTCAAATTTCACCGTGTTTTTACGCCGTTGCCTTTAAATTTCATGTCCTTTTTAAAGCTAAAATGTCCAGAGCTACAAAAAAACTTTGCCAGTCTCGACATCTCGTTTAACTCTTCGTTACCCATGGTTGACTTTTTAAACAAGTTATGTGCAGCTGTATTACCGCTTGGCGTATTGTTATAGATGTAGGATTGATGAGTGGAATTGAATATTTATGTTTTGCCTGGAGGTCTTGACATCAGTGTGTGTTTGAGTGGATCCTTATGTAATACTGCACGTGCATCGACCGGGGCGTTGTTATCGCCGTTAGGAAACTGCTGTTGTGAGAGTTTGGTTTTCGCCTTGAAATTTGTTATCAACGGAGTTAAACTGAGCACACTGAAGATAATGCTTCCAGCAACGGTTCATCGTTTGAATAATTCATGGAAGTTCCAACAAAGTACTTAAGTAAAAACACATCTTGTACTGTGCACGCGTGGAGGTATTTGTGTGCACGAGGGAAGGATACAGTGCACGAGAGTTGTGCCTCGAGCAACTTGATCTTCATTTCAATCTCCGAGCATCCTGATATGGCTATAGCTAAACGCACTGACCCTATAGCGTATTGCAATTAATAAAAGTACGTTTCCTCATAGTTTCCTGCGCAGCAAGACAGAGTTAAAGACGCTATGTTTGCGCTATCAGCAAGCTCAGCAAATCGGTGCTGAGGTGATAATGAAGATGTGCGTCAACATGCTCTGCATCAGCTGAAATCTTTTAAGAGGGAATTTTAGACACCACCTCCTTATCTTACCAATCTCGATGATGGAAAAAATGCGGGGTATTGCTTTCCTCGCGTATTCATCGTTGACTTTTTAATTCCCTCACAGGACGGAGCTATGATTTAACACTGTTTGTAAGGCGTTTTATGATCCTGGAACTTCGCGATCGGAAAGTTGAGATTGTCTAATATCAAGCAGTCTTAGTTGTGAAGCTGAACACTTCCACAACGTAGGCCTTTTCGTAGCTGAGTAACTGAAGAACATATTGTTTCTTTATGTTTTTCTGGCTTTGCGGTCTAATGATTTCTTGTTCACACCGAGATATGGCATGCAGTAACTCGAGACTGAAAACTTGGTCAGTTCTGTTGAGTCCCCAGTTCCCTGCAGGGAGCTTGATATTTCACTTGAAATGCGAACGAGTAGGAGCTAAGACTCGGATAACAAAATCTCTTCGTCTCTTATGTACAAGTTATAGTTCAACGGATGCATACTGTATATAATGTCAATGGCTCGTTACGTAATGCGACTTTAATCTTGCTCGACTTTACTGAGGCTGTTCCACATATTTCACCCCGATAAATCTACAGTGACGAGAAATCTCGCGTCAATACTTCCGTGGATCATATTTTCTCAGTATTGTTACTATTATCAGAACATCCTTTTCAGTGTTGTATAACTTTTCATTTCAACGGACCAAACTGTTTGGATAGCACGATCCCTATTTGAGACAATGCTAAGAATTTAAGTGGAGTAAATAAACCTGTTTATCCTATTGTGGGCTGAAAACGTCCCAGTTGGGATTCGACGTCAATTTCCCACTCAAACTCACTATTTGGACACGGTGCAACTTTGTCGCACCTGAATGCCTTTGTGGTTTGCATATGAAGTCAAAGGTTTCCAAATTTCTAACTCTTGATGATATATCAACAAGTAAAAATGAAACCCTTTTCACTTTCTTGTATTTACCTTCAATTTGGTAAAACTAACGCAAATCAGTCTCTGCTTTAGTCAAGGCTCTTACCAACTGGAGTATATCCCTTCGGAGTACAATGATAGAGTTTAAAAGAGAACAAAAGTGCATTTCTCAAGAATAATCTCGAACTGTTATACTCCAGCTACAAAATGCAAGGCTGGACTTTTCACGCGAAGCCCTGTTGCCAAATAGTTAGAAAGTGTTGCATCGCAACTCACAGTAAAAGTCTTATTCGTCATGCCTTGAGGAACCTTACTTCACCACTGATATCATTATAATTTCCTGTTTTTCCGATCTCAATTTTAGTCATTGTTCCGTTGTTTTTCTTTCTGAAACGAATTTGCTTTACTTAAGAAGAAGACGAAGATTTCACCCACCTTTCATCCAGCATGTACCATCAGCGTTTGCATGAAGCTTTACCGAGCCCAAAAAATTGAAATTTCTCTTACATAACTTGGAAACTTATCAAGGTCACACGGCTCTTCTCAGGCGTGCAAGTGTGGGTCATTGACTTTGTTTATGAATATTTCGGTTTCAATTACCACGTCGAAGATTGTATTTGTTTTCGTCCAATCCAACTCAAAAACGCTTTTAAATTGCCAAATGGTAACTTCATTCGATTTTGGTTTCTCCAAGCTCTTGCCCCGGAGTTTTTTAATTGCAATAAACTCCCCCATAAGCTTCAACAGTTATATATCACCGTATTTACAGATAGGTTTCTTAACGCTCTTTTCGTTGTTTTTTCAAGTGTAATAAACTCCCCTACAAGCTTCAACAGTTGTACATCACCTTATATACAGATAACGTTTTTGCTCTTGTCCTTGCTTTTTAATTTTAATAAACTCCCTCGCAAGCTTCAATAGTTATATCACCGCAGAAAGCAGATGGGTTCGGTCCTTTTTAAAAACTAATTAATGCAGTCGGCCCAGAAACATCCGAACTGGGTTGTGTCTCGTGCTGCGATTACCATGATGCATTCTTTCGGGAAATGCGCACGTGAATTGACGCCTTACCATAAGCAGACAAAGAAACACCGACAAGTAATTTGACTTTTAACCTCGTATTATAAAATAACAGGAGGTCGTTGAAAATAATGCCCTATGTGATACTGAGTTACGTCAAATGTACTGTTTTAGAGACCTCGATGTGATGACAGGATCCCTGCAGACTTTGTCCTCCACAACTGGAAAGCACTGTACGCTGATTTTGAGCGAAGAGTTGGTGAGGAGGCAAGCAAGTGAAGTGGAAAAAATTCGTCGATCCAGGTAACGTGAAAAAATATACTCATATTACAATCGAGTGATTTTCTACAGAAAAATGTCGGGTAGATCAAGGGTAAATTAAACTTTCTCATGTTATGTTTAAGAAGTAAGCTATTCGAAGAGTAGGCCGAGACACGAGTGTTAATTCAGTCCTGTCTATTTCCTACACTAATGCTAAGAAAAACGTCATTTGCCCATCCACTCAGTGGCAGATGAAAAAGAAATGGTTTAATTGATTGTTTAAAAGAATATATTTTCGAGCAGTTTTGCTTTCCCTGTATGGCTTGCATTTATGATTTCAATGTTCGAGAAGAGCCTACTAGCACAATTCTTTTTATTCAATGATTAAAAAAACCGACATTGCTTTTCGATCTTGTCTTTGAGCGTTTGGCACGAGTGCCGTGGAACTTTGCCCAGGTCTTCGTCAAAACGTTCTGTGCCTATCGAATATCATTTGAATATCATCCTTTTTACATCCCAAGGACTTGCTAGTAGACAGCTCTAGAGCTATGAATCATAAGAAATGACACTTAAATTGATAGCCTTTGGGAATATGTGATATCATTGAGATAGCTGATACTATGACCTTATCTAAACCCTCTATTGTAGATCTATTCTTTATCGAAATAATGAGCATGGTTAGTGCCCTCCGAATGACCTTGTCTTTTAACATTTATCTGAAAACAGATTAAGATATCGCTTGATATCAAAAGCGAGTCCCCGCGATGAAACCATTTTACTTCGTCATGAAGTTTGAATCTTTCTAGTTTTGTAAAATCTCCGTATGTTAATGCAATTCCTCTTCATAGCTGATTCGATGTGGTGATGTAATGGTAACCACTTCGGTCCTTTGTAGAATATTTGTACGTTTTACAATTTAAAACACTAACACTCACTTGAAAGTGCCCCTAAATCTTTGTTCAAATGCCAATAGCTTTAAGCTACTTACAACCAAGATAATACGTTAATAGCCTTATTAATCCTTCTAATCACGCATAAAAGCTTCTAACAAATAATTGTTATTTTCAGTCTTCTTGCCTTTGCTCACAATTGTCTGTCGCGCCTGACAGTGATCTCCGTATCTTAGTCTCTCTTAAAAGATATGTTTTTTGTAAGCCTAATGGTTCTCCGAGGAAAATCACCGTTTAAGCCTTGCATACATTTAAAAGTGCACCATAAGAATCTTTTTTTTTTTATGGTGTCTTTGGGAGGGGAAGGAAGGAAATCGCATTCGAAAATCCCTCTGCTTTAAGCATGTTTGATACCGTTTGTAAATTCTCTGTTTACAGTGCATAGTATATTGTTTCAACATGAAGAGATAAAAACGAGCAGAACAGCAAGGGCTACTTGTTGTGATGACATTTCTTTTGCAAGCCCCAGGAATATGCCTTAAATGGATTAATTATTCGAGCGGGCGTTGATACGTAGGCGGAATATTTGTGGGTCAAACGAAGCGACGCCAAAAGCGAAGAGGCCGGTGTTGTATTAGGAAACAAGGCTTGAAAAAGGTTCATTGCAACACAGCCGACAATTTCCAAGTGATCCAATTATGTAAATTGTCATATTGTTATCTTTCCCACCTTTTGGCCAAAACCCTCCTCGAAAACGCCCACTACAAATAATACACACGTATCGCATTGTGTTCTGGGCCTTGTGCTTTTTGTGAAAAACGGCACCTCAACCATTTACGAAAATTGAGAAGTTTGTCTCAATTAGACTCCACTAAATATTATAAAATAATTACGATAGTACGCGCACTCTCATTGGTCAATAGCTGCGTTTAGATGAGAGTATGGAAAGACGGCTCTGACGTCACACGAATTTTGATTGGTTATGTATTCAGACGCGCGTTTTGATTGGCTGGTAGGAAATATGAGCGTGTATCAAGAAAATCTGTTTCAATCAAGAAGTAAAAAAGCTGCATTTTCCTTCATTCGTCGAATTATCTTTGAGGAATATTTTATAAAAGCAATAGAGGACTTTTTTCCGTGTTTCCATGGTCTCATCCAAACACTCGGGGAAGTTGGGAGAATTCCCTGTCTCGAATTCTGCCAACTCCCCCTCGTGTTTAGATGACGCTATGGAAACACGGAAAACGCCCTCTATTGCATAAATAGTGTTCAAATGTGAAAGACGGTACCACAATGAAAATCGGGCGCGTCGATAAAATGTAATCGGTTGATATTTCCTTGTTAACAACCATCATGGATTCAGTTTACTTTCGGTTTCAATCGCAGAACATAGACCCATTGCCGATGTGTGCTATCGTAAAAACAAATGGAAAGGAACTTTATTTAAATGTCTAGTCGTGCTAGCGCTGGAGCGCTGCGGACACTGTAAACTCAAATAAACAAATAACACAAATTAAGTCAAATGTTGGTTTTTGAGGAGAAAGGAAGACCGGAGTACCCGGAGAAAAAACTCTCGGTGTAGAGTAGAGAACCAACAAACTCAACCCACATATGACGCCGAGTTTGGGAATCGAACCCTGGACACATCGGTAGGAGGCAAGTGCTCTCACCACTGCGCCATCCCTGCATCAGTGCACCCCTCCCCCCCCCTCCCCCCCCAAAAAATAATAATAATAATAAAATAAAATAATAATAATAAATAAATAAAAAGTTGCGAAATTGCGGGAAGAACCCTTTGCTTTTGAATTGATTTCATTGTTAGTCTTATTAGATCTTGGCAAGTGTGCCGGGCTAATGGTTTATCCCAGGATATGGTTCAAGTGTATCTCATGAAGTTGCTGCTAGCGCTATCATCTTTAAACAACCACTGTTATTCAATTGATTGGCTGATATTTGAACTTGGGGAAAAAAGGGCTCGATTATCATCAACAGAGTACGAGGATACCACTTAAAATTGATCCATACTATTGATATAAACCCCACTGATGTCGAGTAATCGTGGGACGTGACAACGTAACTGAATATGTGTCCGTTTAGGTTTACCAGCTTTGCTGGATGAGAAATTTGCTGCAATTCGAGATATAAGTGTTTTGTACAGGTAGAAAACATCTCAGTCGACCGATTCTCTCAATTTTCTCTCCACTTTCCCTTTCTCCGCGCTCAAAAATTAATTTGATTCTCTGTACCTTTAATTTATACATCGGGTTCACTGAAAAAATGAGTTCCTTTTGTTAGCAAAACATGCAGACTTCCTCGGTAGTTAATTAATGATTTTCAATTTGTGCGCATGCTGTTCAGTCTCGTGTTTGGTTACTCAAGCACCCTTGCGGATATTTTTCAAAAGGAAGATTGGAAGCTTCCAGAAGACGGATCCTTTCGCCATACGTTTTCTGTTTTTCCTATGTTTCTGTGTTTATTTATCCTTGAGGTAGGATCTTCGCAGCGAGATAAAGCTGCGATGTTGATGCATGTGACAAGCTGATTAAGATAACTAATTATAAGTTGATCTTTATATGATTAATTGGCATAAAATAAATTTTGGATTACTTGCCAAGAATGTGCTTTTCATGTCCTTTAGAACGCGTTGAAATTCCTGGTACGACTTTTCTATATGGTTAATTTATGTATCCTTCGAAAGAAGTAATATGTTGTAGGAAAACTACCTAAACAACAATCTAAACTCTCGTTTGACTTCGTGTCCGGAAATCGATTCACATTGGATCGAAAGACTAATGCTAACAAACCCTGTGTCAATTCTGCTGTCCTTAGAAAAATTATGCAAATAACTTCAAGATTTTTATTTTATTTTAAAACAAACAAGATTCGTTTAATTTTATCGCCTTTATTTGATTGTCAACACTGAAAAACAAAAGCAAGGTTCCAAGCTTTGCATCTTCCAGTAGGCTCGATTTCCGCCGCTCACTCGAGCTCGAGCCTAATCTTCCAGTTGCCACCCTAGCTTTGATTTTAAAACTAGTCAGCAAGTACAGGGCTGTAATAGGTCTTCAGCTTTTTCAAGTGCTTGTAATTCTCACCCTTGTTTTCAGTATTAATTATTTAGAATT
>NC_090889.1:31888533-31891033 GCF_036669925.1 Montipora capricornis
CCTCCCTGCCCGTTATATCTGAAAAATATTTGTTTAGAAAACAAACAGTAATATCAACATGCCAATCCAATTAACCTTTCGGAGATTATAAGAGAAATATTTAAATTGACCACCAAAAGGTATACATTTGTGCAACCGTTTTCCCATCCAGTGGCAACCTAACTTTTGGCGTAACATGAAAACAAAGTTCGATAAACCCATAGTCCACTTGATTACGTAACCATTCACACACACACAAAGTACGATCCACTACCGATAGATTACTTATTTAATCCCTCTTGAGATGAACGACAACAAAGATTTTTTCGATTCTTTTTAAGTTAGCAGTGTCAAGCCTTACATCACCCACTTGCCCATCTCTTACATCTCCCACTTGCCCATCTCTAACCTTTAAAAAAAAAAGTAACCAAGTATATGGCCGTAATAGGTTTTCAGCTTTTTCAAGTGCTTGTAAATGGCGATATGTCTCTCATTGGTTGGCGGCTTTGTTATCGTTGTTGACAATATTTATAGTTTAGAAGTTTTAAAGCAAAGAAATCATTCAGTTTTATCGCCATTACCTTGTGACAAAACCAGTTTTATTTTGGGGTTTGTATGTACCATAGGATCAATGAACGACATGCCCTAAACTTTGTTTGCAAACAAAGGGGAGGAGTGGAAGGGGTGGTAGCCCAGGTACAACGTATGGAAAGTGCGTTGGCGCCAGATTAAATTGCTAATTCGGTTGGCATTTGTTTCCCCAGAAAATAAACCTATTCTCCATCGTGAAACTTTCAAATATCAACTTCAAAATTTGTTGATTGAATATTCTAGTCGCAGAAAAGTCAGGAATCGTTCCAACGTTAACACTTAAAATGAAATGCCACTCCCTTTGTAATTTAGGAAAGTCATTGAACATCGATCATCGATGGCTAATGTATGTTTGCTCATAAACTCTATCGTATTGCAACAAAATATCCCATATACGTCGAAGAAGACTAAATACCTCGAGTTTTTGTGCTGAGTCCAAGATGTGGTCCGAAATCGTGCCTAGAAGAATATTGAATACTGTTTGGCGCGACCCATGGTGTTCTTCATCCCATGCAAGTTTTTTTTTGCGTGACTTGTCTGAAAAGTCGCGTGGGGGCAAGTGGTGTTAAAACTATGTAATGCCAAAGATTTTTTCGGCTTAGTAGGCAACTTTTATTCATATGTTTCCTGCATGCATTTTACGGACTGTCAGGAGTAAAGCCAGGAAGAGATTTAAGGCTGTGACATACTCAAAGTTGGAAAAGTCCCCTAAGGCTTGTTTTATAATATGTCTTCGAAGTAATTATGATCACAGCTTTTGGAAGGTTTCCTGCCAAGAAACGTCTTTCTGTTGAAGATACATCCGGGAGATTTTGGGTCTTAAATCATCGGAGAAGGCCCAAAAACTCCGCCAAGAATAACGTTCTCTGTTTGCACATCTGCCTGGAAGCTGAGGAGCTGATAGATGGCACATTGACGTCTACTTTCATGTTTTACCCGGGTTTTACTTTAATTTCGATTAAGTGTAAGCGGGAAATATGTGTTCTTTTCATAAGTCAAAAGGAAAACACCAAGACTGTTAAGGAATAGGTTTTATAAAAGGAAAGGTACTAGATATTTGATTCATTAGCTCTAAATTTGACTCGCTGTGCAACGTAATTCCAACTTAACTACCGCAGACAGTCGTGCATGAATCAGCAAAACGAACTTCATTTCCTACGAAGGGTGTCGACAGGATGTTTTGAAATGCGAGCTGCGTTATTTTGTGTTAAAAAGGTGCATTGAGAACTGGCCAAATTAATAATCTCTTTTTAGCGTGGCGCCGGGTATAAGGATCAGAGGGAGGAAGGCATATACTGAGATTAGACCATGAATCCTTAAAATCGAGGTAATGTTACGTATTTCATGACTAAAATCGACGATTTTAATGAGTTGAAGGAAGCTTCGTGTGGATACTTACCTGTTACCTGTTGTAAACCATTTCTCTTCCGTTTATTATTTGTTGCCGGGGTGTCTCTTGGACACGTTTTGCCTGAAACAAAGTCCGAAAACTTAGCAAAACGGCAAGAATAGCTTGGAATCAAGCACACTCTGTTTTTTCGCAGAACGCCGTGGACTTGAGGTCAAAGCGCAAAATACATGTAACATCTGATCAAATATTGATGTAGGAACCAAAGTGAATAATGGCCGCTCTTTGCATGGTGTGTTTTAAGAGCTTTTTAACTGTCACCTTCGACCTTCTCTTTATAAACTATGATACGTTTTTGTAGAAACGTTCGTAAATAACTGGGAATAAAAATGCAGCAAGGAAAGAACTATTTTAGAAGTTAAAAGCTGGATGGAAAACCAAACAGCGAATAAGAAAATTCGAGATTTTGGGGTTTTTGTTCGGTGTTTTTCTTTCATTTGCATTGCGTGATATCATATCGTCTTGAGCCGGTCATGAGGCCAAATAGGTCAAGACAAGAAATCTGCTTACAAAGTGAATGAA
>NC_090889.1:31896033-31928533 GCF_036669925.1 Montipora capricornis
TTCAAAAATCGTCAGCAATAGGGCTTTATTTTTAGTACCAAATAATGCTTATAACTTGAATATCGAATAATCATGTGGTCAGTTTATTTGCGCAACGCATTTCGTTCAGACAATGATACTACTCTAAGCTCTAAATCTCCTTCACCGCAGCTTAACCTTCGTAGCACACAGCATTACGAAGACTCTTGGCAAACTCGATGAGTATAGAAGTTTAATATATAGATATTATGTAACCACACTCTTTGGTGTTAAGGGGTGCAGGGATGACGAAGTGGTGAGACCACTTGCCTCCCACTCGGCGTCATATGTAAGTTAAGTTTGTTGGCTCTCTACTCTGCACTGAGAGGTTTTTCTCCGGGTACTCCGGTTTTCCTATCTCCCCAAAAACCAACATTTGATTTGATTTGCGTTAATTTGTTGACTTCAGTTTACAGTCCCCAATAAGCGCTCCAGCGCTAGAACGACTAGACACTTAAATAAAGTTCCTTTCCTTTTTCCTTTGTAAAGCACTTTCTTTTTGCGTTTCTAAAAGAGTATTAAACCAGAAACACGCCATAAAGTCATGGTTTTTGTCTGAACCGATCAAAGATGACACGCCCAGAAATTGACAATTTTGTGTTTACAAATCCATCATGCACCAGAAAAACTTTTCCATTATTCAAGATTAGCAAATCTTTTCCGGCGTCTTCGACCTTCATTCTGGATGCTCGGAGGTTACTTGTTCGTGACCGGCTAGTTTTAATATTTCCAAACCTCTTTTTAAAGACTGCATAGTACTGTCTATCTTTCATGATTGTCTTAAACCACACCTTTCATGTTACTCCTGACTGGACAAAAGCTTGTCGTTTCCTTTAACCGAGGATTTCGCGACGGATTGAAGAAGAAGTTACGAAACATGCTTTGTAAACTAACGAGAATAACTATATTTAAAGCATTGTTCGGCAAAATCTCATAGCTTTCTACTATGAAGGGTGCAGTTTTTTCAATGAGGTCCCGGTGAAATTCGCATTCTACGTTCTCGGGGGGCTCAGGTCGATCAAAATTTACATCTAAATCTCTTTATTTAAATATTATTTAAGGCAATTATATTTTACTTATGAGGCCTAGGCCAAAGTCCAACGTAACCAAACGAACGAATTTCAAGTTACTTAATGAGATCGCTGTCTATCAGATTAACGTATTGCTAGATGGTCAAGCGAACACCTGCAAAGCCAACCGTGTGGATAGAACTCTTTCCGAATTTGAAACTTAACAGTATTTTTCTTTGGTATTTTCTATTATACTGCTAAAACCAATTTATCTGATACAGAACAATAGAGACACTGAATGATTTTGTTCACGCCACGTCGTTGAGAAAAGTTATCCTTTACTCTCGGTGATCGCGCAGAAGAAATACAGTGACTAAGCAAATTCACGCCAAATTTGATAAGCGTCACAGAGTGTCTAGAAATATCGTCCCAGGCAACTGACAAATGTCTTTTTAACTTAACTCTTATTTTAAGTAGACATAAAATGGAAAACAAAACCATACTTTCAGACTGTAGTTTGTTGTAATGGGTAATCGAGCATGTTGATGACGCTTCCAGCATTGCCCTGTTTCTTGACCTGCGATTAGACATTTGAGCTTCAAGGCAAATGTTTAGATCTCGTGTTGAGGAATTTAAAAACGGAATCGAGCAAAGAATTCTCGAATGACTTTAAAAGTAACAAGGGCACACACGAATAAAACATTTCTATGCCAAGACGAGGGAAATAACACAACGACCAGTTGGAAAAAGTATGAAGGATTAACACCGGAAAGAAAATTTTATTAACTTTGCCGTATTTCTCTATCTAAGTGCCTAGTGATGTCATTTATAAGGTAAGAGATTGTGAAAGTTTGCTTTTTTTCTGAAGTCACTGACAAACGAGGTATGACGTATCAGCCATTCTAAGTTAGTCTTCACTCTTTGTCTAAAGTCAGGGTAAAATCAAAGTCCTTTTTCCGAGAAAAAAATGGTTCAAAATTCCCTGGGAGAACTCCAGTGCATTAAGCTTAGGATTTTGTTTGTAGACATCGCGTGTGCAGACGTGCATCTCGTGAGAAATTGCATTTTAACTAAACTTGAAAATGAAAACATTCTTAACGTGTGCTGATGTCTTGGAAACTCATTAGTTTCTTTGAGAGGTGATTAGCGCCACAGGTAACACCAGACAAAGATTTGACCATCTCATCTTACCCTGGTAATCTCTGCGCTCATATTCCTTCAAAGACCTTACTCTCCTTGGGGCGAGAAGAGCCGGGTCGCCAGTTTTGAGCCACTAGGGAAAGGTATGAACGTTTCACAACAGTGGAACTGAATATTTTATGATAACCAATCCTTCTTTGTTGCTATTGGTTACAATGACCTTGTACTGTTACACCGTTGCGTAATTTTTAAAAGTCGGCTATCACACTTCGGTGTCCGCATTGCGGTGAATATTTTGCGACTATTCCAAGCACATTTTCATTGAACGTTTGGGAAACTTCGACTTTGGCCTTCAGTTCTTGCATGCCCTAAGCCTCTAAATTGTATCTTTCGGCAAAAATCATACAGGTGGAGTTTCCGTGCTTTGGGCGAGTTGCAGTGATAACGAGATATTCATATCCATCGATGACTATTTATCCTCACTGTCAATTGGAGGAGGGTTATTTTCAGTTGACTTCTATCTCTGGCGACTGCTGTTGTTTAAAAGGTGCATTTGTGTGAAGAAGCGGTGGTCAACGCGGAGTGGTTATGATGCTTCGAACGCTATTAGCTGGTAGATTTTCCCTTAGTGCGGGCTTCCAACTCTTTAAGGTCGCATGCTTCGAGCTTTAAATATAATCGTCTATAAAGATCGGCTCTTTTACTTACTTATTTATTTGTTTTTCCCCAACTCACGGATGGAAAGGATTGCATCTTTTTAAGTTACTCATGGGTTGCGTGGAAAAAAAAAGGTAGCTATCGTTTCCTTTCTTCTACGATCTCTCATTAGTTCAGAACCAACCAAGATTCAATAAGTTGACAGATAGTTGTTTAAAATGTAGAATTCTATTCAGTGCAGATGTCAGGGCGTCTCCAAGTCTCCAAGATTCGTTTTACCGGTCTTTTTTTCGCTGTCAATTGCTCTTGAAAACTGACTTTGTTTAGTTTGGGAACAAATTTGACTAGTTCTGTAAAACTCTTGCAACATACAAGCGATTTCTGTGGTATTCAACAATAGTTTTGCCAGTTTTAAGAAACCGGCTTGTCAGATTAAATTTGTAATTTTGCAGACCAAAGGGATGAAAAAGTCTTAAAAACTTGACGTAGTAGATTTTTCTGAAGATTTTCTGTCGACAGAGAAGAATCGGAAACACCACGTGCGCGCTAAGCTTGGGTTTTTTTTTTTTTTTTGGTCTCTCTTGTTTCAAGTCAAATTGTAAAGTACCCAATTATCAAGTGTTAGGAAAAGATACCCAGAGTTGTCTTTGGAGAGCTCGGTTCTAAATCTGACTTGTGCTATGTGGAACTCAAGCCGCCGTTCACCTCCGTTGACCGTTGTAACCTTTGTAAGGTCATGAAAATGTCTCGCCATTGACTCGCGTGACAGGGAAAGCAGACTGGACCGCATAGAGACACGGACTGCTTGGTCAATAAATAGGGCATTAACACTTGTTATGTAGTTTATCTTCTCAAGTTATTGCATTCAAACTTGCCAAGATATTTGTAATAGAAGTTCGATGATAACCCACAGCAAAACATATGTCAATCTTTTTCCCCTTAATTTAAGGCACTGGTTCGCGCGAATTTTATTTTCACAGAGCTTCTTTATGGAAGGAGAACCAACTGCTAGAAATAATTTGGTTTTTTTTCTGATTGTTGGTGGTTTATGTGCTCTGATGGCCCGAGATTAATTTACGACTGAAGTCTTCTTTATTGGCCTGGACTGTCGCATTTTGCGTTTGCTGGAGTCATCTTAAACACACACAACGTCCGGTTTCTTCCAACGGAAATCCCTAAGCTATGAATAGATCAGACTTCAACGAAAAAGACTTTATGTCTTTTGTATCTGGGCCAAAAACGACTTGCTTTCAGATCTTGAATTAATCCCTCCCTCGTCTAACTTCTCAATTTGTGGTTTCCTGTTTTGGTTTACCATTTCAGCGAGAAATTTCGGTTTCTTCCTTACCTGTCATTTCTTTTTTCATTACGTGGCAAAAAAACTCAACCGCAGAGGTGTGACAGTCGGGTTTCTTTTTGTACTGTTTTGTTCGGCGCGCTCTCATTGTCAACAAAGTAGCTTCAAAGAGCACAAGTCTTGGAAACGTCCTGTAAGTCAATTTTTTTCCTTAACTATTCTGCAATTACTCCGTTTTTTTCTTTCGAACAGGGAAAATTGAAGTGGTTGCTTGCCAGTGGCTGCTATTTATAAAATACCCTCGACTTTTCAGTTGAATAGAGAGGACTTTGTTCAAGTGGGTTTTAATTCAAGCAATCATGGTTTTATCCAATGCGTTTAATTTACGCAGGAGTACTTTCTATCACCGTGTAACGTTAAATAATACGATTTACGAGAGTGCTGTGCTCGCTTTTGTGGCACTTTCAGAAAAGGATGCCCCCGACTTCGACTCTAGGTTATTTAATTTCATTTTTCTTCGAGATTCTGTGATGCACGCTAAGATTATGTAAATTGATAGGGAAGTAGCAAAACTGATTTTCGGGAATCCGTATCCTTTCCTTTGTAGTGCAAATCGTCCATGGGCCACTCAGCTGGGCAATTTAATTTATTGTTTATATATTGTCATAACTCTTGCTCTTGGACGTCCGATAATTTTGGTATCGTAGCTACCAAGGTCAGCTGTTTTTCCCGTGTGTACTTCCACTTTCTGAAAATCATTTGGTAAAACTCTTTCAAGCATGCCGGGATAACAAACTTTACTGGATTACCTTTCTTTAATCCTCGTAGCATGATATCACAAGATCATAAGACACGTTGCTGATCCGTGACAATTTCTAATGGAACATTGGCTCTTCGCGATAAAAGCTATAAATTCCCGGTCAACCAACTCGAATTGCAGCTGTTTCAAAGCCGTCCATTATGGAGTATAATTAACGTGCCAGTTGCGAGTTATAGCCGAATGTTTGTGTTTATGGAGTAAACAGCTTTTTTGACGAAATGAGAAGAAAGTACCCCAAAATAACCACATCCTGTCTATTTTAAAGGAAACACACCCAGACAAGACTGGAGGGTCTTTAGACAAATCCGAGACATGAATTTCAAATAATATAATAAGCTTACTAATGCACGCATTTTGATTGGTTCTCACGTATGATCTGTTAGAGGCCTGGACAGACGCATAGCTGACGTCGTCGACAAAAACTTTTAATTCTTTATTGTGTAGAACAAATAGATTCCATATTGTAATCACTTCCAACTATTCCAACCTTTTTAACATTGACAATGGTGTGGCCGTCCCTCAAGAACGAAACCGATATAAGTCACCTTTTAAATTAGGAGAGAAAATGAAAATTTATCCGAAAGCGCTGACGTTCTCTCTAAAACCTCAAATTTGGTCATTTCACGTTGTTGTTTTGCTGACGATGGCAAAGAAATAGACAAAAATGAAAAGATGCACGTTCAGTGCGTGCAAAGCTATTGCGTTTCCCACTAAATTTGCAAAATTTTGACGTTCTCGTTACCGTCGCCGTTGTCGTTGCTAAAGCTCCCTTAAGGCCTGGCCAAAACGCTCGCAACATTTCAACGCATCATCTTGCAATGTTGTTGGGCACAACATGTTGCGTACGTTTGGCCACCCTGTTGCGATATGTTTCGTGCGTTTGGCCAGTCCATTCAACACATGTCGTAACATCGTGCAACAATGTTGCAAGATGTTGCGTTGAAATGTTGCGAGCCTTTGCGATTTTTTGTCGCATGCGACAAACTTACGACAGTTACGGAAGGCCTTAAAGTCGTATACGATTGTCGTGTACGTCAGAAAAAATGTCATAGCATTTTTTAAACATGTTTCAAAACGCTGCGACTATCGTAAGTTAATATGTCGTGGGCCTGTTGTAAGCTTGTCGCATGCTCCAAAAATCATATTGTGTAAATCGGCCTTAATAGATCACAGATGACGTCAAAATGTGGTAAGAACAAAAAAGGGGCACACGAGGTGTCAATGATATTCTTACCTCGAGACAGCCTCTTTTTCTGCACGGCTGAGTGCTTCCGGTTTGCTTGTGCACGGTAAATGGTGACTAGTGAAGGTCTCTGATTAAATCGCCGGGTGTTCTAAAGAACTCAAAAATTCGAAATCCTCGAAAAGCGAAAGGCTTGAAGAATATCAAATTGGCGCCGGTTGCTGGAAGGCTTCTTAGCGCTAACCATTGGTTAAGAGGTATCAGAACGTATTGGTTTCCATGGTAATTAATGCTGGTTAGTGCTAACCAGGCTTCGAGCAACTTGGGCCATGCAGGCCTTTTGTGGCTAGTGATCACATGGCACGAAAAGACGCACTCGCACCGGGATTTAAACCAATGATTTCCAGTACATTTAATCCCGTAGTGATATAGTTAAGATAACAGAATGCGATGATTGACTATGTAAAAAGCCTTAATAAGATCTAAAAACAAAGTTACAGCAAGTCCTGAATTTTTCAGGCTTCTCTACGCAATATGTAAAAATTGCGTTCGTAACTGCGAAGATCATAGCTTCACTTGAGCAAATTCTTCACTGTCAAGAGTCTTGGTAATTTCTTCAATAAGAGCGACTAGACAGTCAGTTGTATCACTTCCAGGCCTAAAACCGTCTTGATTGGGGTTGATGAGATTATGGAAAGAGAAATGGAACGTTATTGATTATAAACACATTTTTGTAAAATGTTATTAAGGGCAGAGAGTACGGAGATAATTGGATGATAATTGTTGGCGAGTAACCGTGAACCTTGTTTGAAGAGGAGAATGATCTTTGCTATTTTCAGACTATCAGGAAACATGTTTAGAGTTATACATAGATTTGTTAAGCATTTTAGAGGTTTAACGATTTGTAAGGCTGCGATAGAAAGTAATAAAAAATGAATTTTAACTCTACCATAGGACTTTTTCCACACTAAATAAGGCATTCATAGCAGTGTAGAAAGTGATCGGGCCTTCAAGAGCATACAAAGCTGGAATTAATTTCCTTTTGACTCGGAAAACTAGCTGCTTGGCGACAAGCGGAAAAACAATTGAAAAATCAGAGTTCTAGGCGGGATTTGAACCTACGATGTCCGTAACTCTACCCACTGAGCTACTAGAACGAACTGGCTGAGCTAAAATAGGTCGCCGTTATCTTGGGCCTGAAATGGAGAATGTGTGCCACTGGTCTGCGGGCTCTGCAAAGTCATGCGCCTTAGTAGAAAATTTCAGATGCAACTATCAATGTTTTAGATGGCTTACTACAGTTTTGCGAAGTAAAAGATCAAGATTTTGAAATCTGTGAAGTTGCTTCTGAAGTGTTAGTCACTGCAATTGATATAAAATGTAATTTTACCTAACAAATAAATGCAAATCAGGGAAAAGTGCTAAATATAGTGACCGAGCTCCTGGAGGGACAACTGGAAACTAGACACTTCAAAGGCCTTTTTCTCCAAACCAGGCCGTACATACGATTAGCTGACGTAATAAAAGAAATATCGCAAGTGCTCTATGCAAAGGCAGGAAAATCGGAGTATGTTTGCTGCCCTCCCTACTAAACGTCTCCCCCTCCCCCCAACAACTTTATTGGTCCTTGCATGGTTAATCTATAATGTGTTCTTCTTCTCTGCAGAATTTGTGCTTTCACAGAATGCGCCGCGTTTTGATCGCAGTCTGGGCGCTGACCCTTACAGCTGTAGTCGCAGGTTCGTGATTTCTCGACTTTATGAGTTGTCCGTTCGATCAAAAACTATTCTGCTAGCGTTACCGAGTGCTAGTTTAGCGTCTTTGAGATCCCGGAGTCAAGACCCGTTCTGATCACTTTTTGAAATTGATCCTGGTAGTCCCTGGTTCAACTTCTCTGCTGCACTTGTAAATTGTCAACTGGTTTGCCTCTGGCCAGTTGGGACTCTTATCAATTGTTATTCTGTTCAGTTGTTTCAATGATTGTGTTTCATTGCTCTTGAAAAGGTCCTATTGGGAGTGGTCAATTAATTATCTGTGTATGTGTGTGTGAAGTCGCTTTTCTGTGCTACAGTTTGTATGGTGATACAGGGATTGCCACTTGTTCAAGCTGTTGTAAATTGACTTGTACAATGCATAAAGGTTTTACGAAAAAGTAGTAGCATCTAAACATTCATTCAACCTTTTGGTTTTCGAAAAGCTCTGCTGTTGGTGAAGATTAGAGTCTGTTCAATAATAATGATAATTTTTATTTGCTCGTGTAGACGACTCGTCACTTAAAATGTGGCAAATTCCTGCCTCTTAGCCATTGGAGAACGACCAGGCAACCTTGCCTTGTTTCTGCTTTATGTCTGCTGCCCAAAGGCATTGCTGACCCACTTAACTGCGAATTGTCAACAATTATTATTTGTTGTGCTATCTACTCGATCAAATGTATGTACCATGTAGTTAATTCTCACATAAAAATTGCTCGTGTAGACGCGGCTTTATCTGTATAATGAAGTTATTGCAGAATTAATTTAGGTTCCTTCTTCTATCTAGCAATCTGAATAGAATTATAATTATATTATAATTATATTATATTATAAAAATAATCTGGATTTGTTTTGTCGGTACTAAGCTCATTCGTCTTTCGATTGATTGTTTGCAGTTACACCAAGCCTTTACAGGATACCAGATAACAAGGTTGTTGTCGAAGGGGTCGCAGTAACATTCATCTGCAATGCAACAGGAAACCCAACGCCAAATATTACGTGGTTAAAAGACGACAGAACGATGGGAAGGGGAAAAAATCTGACTTTTGTGGCGAACAGGAATAGTTCTGGGGAATATTGGTGTATCGCAGACAGTGGATCAAATGCGACTGGCAATGTTAGCGCTAAACTTAACGTTCTCTGTGAGTATTCAAAGTATATCGTCACAGTTATTTTCCTGTTTCCCGGCTTTTGCTTCATTACTCGGTAATATCTCGAGTTACGGTCAACAAAAGGAATGAAATGAGCGGGCTTCTGGTATTCTACTCTATGAATGGCAACCTTCTGTCTAAAATCCGCCTGCGTGTGCAGACGTAATTTAACACCAGCGCCGAGATCCTTGTTCTGGACGAACAACTCAACGAACAAGCGGAAGTGCGTTTTAAATTTCCCTTTAACCTGATTGGCTATTACCAGTCTTGGCGAACAGTTGTGTTCCTTAACAGACCAATCATGGCGCATACTCAAATCCTGGTACGCTGCTGGGGGCCCAGAACAAGGATTTCTGCACACGGACCTAACCAGCGATTTGGCGGTTTCTAATGGGTGAAGCACCAATTTCGTTTCCAGAATAGAAAAGAGCCCAAAAAAAGCCCTGAAAACAAACTTTCGGAGGAATTCGTAAGATCTGTAACTCTCCCCAGTTGCAGTCGCTGTTTAAAACAAAGATGGCAGCATTAGTACGTAGGAAGAGGCGTACGATCTCGATCTTTGATCGGGTAAAAACGTCTACGTCTGATGAAAAGCTCGTCTTTGCCACTCGACGCTGTTCAACCTGTCTATAAAATATTGGCCACACAACTAAGGATCCACACTTTGGTTACAACTGACTAATTGTACACCCGATCGATTTCTTTAATTTTTCAGCAGGAAAATGTGCGGTGATCGTTTGTCCTGGAATAAAATTGCAAAAAACGGTGTTGAGAGCAGGCGAAAAGCTGAAAAACTGTTCATTTGCGTAGGCTTTCCCCAAGGTTACTTCAAATTTGCTTGTCCACGTCTTTATTTCGAGGATGACATCATAGAAATGTACGAAAATGCGAGATGCGCTAAGCAATGGCCTTTGTTTACTAAAACAGTTCTTTTACTCGTGGATGTCGTTGTTGCTGGACGTCCTTTCGTTCTTGGTCTCTAGTTTATATTACATCCTTGGTGAATCAATATTGAGTTCTTTTTTTCTCTCTTCGTTATTCGTTTCAGTTCCTCCAAGATTTACCATTGTGCCATCGGATCAGATGGTGGTGGAGAAAGATCAAGTCACCTTTGCCTGTTCTGCTACTGGTAACCCTGTGCCAAACATTACCTGGATTAAAGATGGAAAGACTGTGCAAGAAGGAGACGTGCTCAGCTTTGAAGCTACACGAAATCACTCAGGAATTTACCAGTGTTTGGCGGACAATGGAATAGAAAAGAGTATCGAGACCAATTTTTCGTTTCTTGTTCAGTGTAAGTATAGGATGAGAGAATCTCTTGCATCTTCACTGATATAAAAAAAACATAAGAATCTAAGGACGCATACCTGGTCTGCGGTCGTACGCTTTGTCGTGCTATCCCAACCTTCTTAGGAAGCAAGAGCCCTTGACGAGGATCGTACAACTTCCTTGTATTTGTGCCTTTTCACAGACCGAGTTATTTTTAGATTGATTTATAACAACAACAACTTTAATACCCTTTTTTTCTAAAAGAACAAATGATAATGAAGAAAATGAAATTATAATGCATCAATATAATGCATCAGAATTGAGAATTCGAACTCGTAGTCGTCCAATCTCGTCCCCGAGTCCGCTTTTCTTTTGGTCAGCACCAAGAACACGGACTCTGCTATTTCCAAGACAGGAAGTCCGCAGATCACGGACTTCCGGCTCCTCTACGCAGACTCAGAAATTTGAAACGACAGTGGTTGTAAACGATTACAAAAGTGGACCTTCACTACGACTGCGCATAAATTGGAAATGGCCAGAGTCCATGTTCTTGGTAATGACCAAAAGAAAAGCAGACTCTGGGGAGGTAATTGGTAGTCGTCGTCGTTGGTACAAACGTAAACATGATAATAATTATTGAAGTCTCACGCTTTCTAGCCTACTTATAACTCTCGAGCGCTTTTCAATTGAGTTATGCTTAAACCCTTTCATTTGCAAGATCTCAATGTTAATTCTTGAGAGGAACAAGTCTCGAGAAAAATGGGCTTGACACATCGATATCATGTAGTTAACCTATTAACAATAGGAATAGCAATTTATACACAAATTCACCATTTTCTAGTCGGCCCAGATCTGGTTGAAACACCATCGGATCAAACCGTCACTGAAGGAAACCAGATAACATTCCAATGCCGAGGTGTGGGGAACCCTGCACCAGAAATCAACTGGATCAAAGATGGTGAGCATATGGGTGAAGGAGAAACTTTGACTCTTGTTGCCTTAAAGAATGATTCTGGAGTGTATTGGTGCGTCGCAGAGAATGATTTCAGTGACACAGCCAACGCTAGTGCTTCCCTTGACGTCCAATGTAAGTATCACGTTTGTTTTTAGTAGAAGAAATGAGTTGGATGTATGTGAAAAACTAGAAATTTCCAGCCCTCCTTATATGCCGTTCGATCATCGAGATTGTACACCTCTTAGTTCTGCCCTCCAGTGACATGAATTGAAAGTATGTGGAAAACTTGAGTTTTCCAGTCTCCTTGTTGACTCTGTTCGATGGTCGACATTGTGCACCTCTGTGCTCTGCTGCCATCTTTGCATCTTGTGTTTAGCCATTAGCGACGCTCAGATTGGAGTCCGAGAACGACTACGAGTACAAGATTTGTGTACTGAGCACGCGCATCATAGGTTTAAACAACGAGAATTTTCGAAATACGCGAGCTCAGAATTGAGAACTCGAACTCGTAGTCGTCCAATCTCGTCCCCGAGTCCGCTTTTCTTTTGGTCAGCACCAAGAACACGGACTCTGCCATTTCCAAGACAGGAAGTCCGCAGATCATTGACTTCCGGCTCCTCTACGCAGACTCAGAAATTTGAAACGACAGTGGTTGTCAACGATTACAAAAGTGGACCTTCACTACGACTGCGCATAAATTGGAAATGGCCAGAGTCCATGTTCTTGGTAATGACCAAAAGAAAAGCTGACTCTGGGGAGGTAATTGGGAGTCGTCGTCGTTGGTACAAACGTAAACATGATAATAATTATTGAAGTCTCACGCTTTCTAGCCTACTTATAACTCTCGAGCGCTTTTCAATTGAGTTATGCTTAAACCATTTCATTTGCAAGATCTCAATGTTAATTCTTGAGAGGAACAAGTCTCGAGAAACATGGGCTTGACACATCGATATCATTTAGTTAACCTATTAACAATCGGAAGAGCAATTTATACACAAATTCACCATTTTCTAGTCGGCCCAGATCTGGTTGAAACACCATCGGATCAAACCGTCACTGAAGGAAACCAGATAACATTCCAATGCCGAGGTGTGGGGAACCCTGCACCAGAAATCAACTGGATCAAAGATGGCGAGCATATGGGTGAAGGAGAAACTTTGACTGTTGTTGCCCTAAGGAATGATTCTGGAGTGTATTGGTGCGTCGCAGAAAATGATTTGGGTGACACAGCCAACGCTAGTGCTTCCCTTGAGGTCCAATGTAAGTATCACGTTTGTTTTTAGTAGAAGAAATGAGTTGGATGTATGTGAAAAACTAGAGTTTTCCTTTTTTTATGCCGTTCGATCGTCGAGATTGTACATTTCTTAGTTCTGCCCTCCAGTGACATGAATTGAAAGTATGTGAAAAACTTGAGTTTTCCAGTCCCCTTGTTGAGTCTGTTCGATGGTCGACATTGTGCACCTCTGTGCTCTGCTGCCATCTTTGAATCTCGTGTTTAGCCATTAGCGACGCTCAGATTGGAGTCCGAGAACGACAACGAGTACACGATTTCTGTACTGAGCAGGCGCATCATAGGTTTAAACAACCAGAATTTTCGAAATACGTGAGCTCAGAATCGAGATCTCGAACTCGTAGTCGTCCAATCTCGTCCCCAGAGTCCGCTTTTCTTTTGGTCAGCATCAAGAACACGGACTCTGCCATTTCCAAGACAGGAAGTCCGCCTATCACGGACTTTCGGGTCCTCTACGCAGGCTCAGAAATTTGAAACATCAGTGGTTGTCAACGATTACAAAAAATGGACCTTCACTACGACTGCGCATAAATTGAAAATGGCCAGAGTCCGTGTTGTTGGTGCTGACCCAAAGAAAAGCAGACTCTGGGATGGGGAGGAGATTGGTAGTCGTCGTCGTACTCCAACCTTAAGGTCCCTATTAAGTTTGTTTATGACAACAATTCTCTTACTTGTAAATGTCTTTGTTGCTAGAGGTCCTTTCCCTCTAGGTCCCTAATATTACAGCCGTGGTCAATTGATACTTATCCTTGTTTCTCTTCTCGTTTTTCCTATCAGTTGCTCCTAGTTTTACCATTGTGCCATCTGATCAGACGGTGATGGAGGAAGATCAAGTCATGTTTAACTGCTCTGCTACTGGTAACCCTGTGCCGAATATCACTTGGATTAAAGATGGGAAAACTGTGGGTGAAGGAGACGTGTTTAGTTTTGAAGCTACACGTGGCCACTCAGGAATTTATCGGTGTTTGGCGGACAATGGAATAGAAAAGAATATCGAGATTAGCTTTTTGCTTAATGTTCAGTGTAAGTATAGGATTAAAGATTCTCTTGCATCGTTACTTACGTAAAAACCTGAAGAATCTCAAAACCAAATACTTGCCCTCGAATCGAACGCTTTGTCGTGTTATTGCACCCATCCTCACGGCTTACATCTCTTAACAATGAGGTCAATATTTCTAATTCTACGTATACTTAACTACGGATGTTGGTTTTTTCAAGAAGCTGTTCTTGCATTCGACCAGGAAAATTTTAATTTGATTACAGATTTACCAACTTTGGACTCGAAGCCTTCTAACCAAACAGTTATGGAGGGAGCCAAGGCAACATTGCATTGTAACGCCACTGGGAACCCAGCTCCAAGCGTAAGATGGATTAAGGATGGGAAGACTGTGGGTAACGAAGATTTACTTTCCTTTGTGACCAAAAGGAACGATTCTGGAAAATACTGGTGTCTAGCTGAGAATGGTTTGAGCTCAACTGTCACAGCGATGGCCTACCTTGATGTACAATGTAAGTTGTTTACTAATTCCTCAATTTGTTATTATTCTCATTTATCTTACTATCCTCAAAAGAGACGACAACTCTTCTGCACTTATTTAGTTCCAAGACAGCAATTGATCCTATGCAGCTTAATTTTGCTAATTAGGTTAGACTATTAAAAAGAGTTGTTACAAATTAACGTAAACATGATAATTATTATTGAAGTCTCAAGCTTCCTAGCCTACTTTAATATAACTCTCGAGCACTTTTTAATTGAGTTATGCTTAAACCCTTTCATTTCCAAGATCTGAATTTTAATTCTTGAGAGGAACAAGTCTCAAGAAAAATGTATTTCACCCATCGATATCATTTAGTTAACTTGTTAAGAATCGGAATGGCAATCACTCATACACAAATTCACCATTTTCTAGTCGGCCCAGAGCTGGTTGAAACACCATCTGATCAAACCATCACCGAAGGAAACCAGATAACATTCCAATGCCAAGGTGTGGGGAACCCTGCTCCAGAAATCAACTGGATCAAAGATGGCGAGCATATGGGTGAAGGGGAAACTTTAACTGTTGATGGCCTAAGGAATGATTCTGGAGAATATTGGTGCGTCGCAGGGAATGGTTTGGGTGACACAGCCAACGCTAGTGCTTCCCTTGACGTCCAATGTAAGTATCACGTTTGTTTTTAGTAGAAGAAATGAATTGGATGTATGTCAAAAACTAGAGTTTTCCAGCCCTCTTTTCATGCCGTTCGATCGTCCAGATTGTACATCTCTTAGTTCTGCCCTCCAGTGACATGAATTGAAAGTATGCAAAAAACTTGAGTTTTCCAGTCCCCTTGTTGACTCTGTTCGATGGTCGACATTGTGCACCTCTGTGCTCTGCTGCCATCTTTGCATCTTGTGTTTAGCCATTAGCGACGCTCAGATTGGAGTCCGAGAAGGACTACGAGTACGAGATTTCTGTACTGAGCACGCGCATCATAGGTTTAAACAAGAGAATTTTCGAAATACGCGAGCTCAGAATTGAGATGTCGAACTCGTAGTCGTCCAATCTCGTCGCCAGAGTCCGCTTTTCTTTTAGTCAGCACCAAGAACATGAACTCTGCCATTTCCAAGACAGGAAGTCCGCAGATCACGGGCTTTCGGGTCCTCTACGCAGGCGCAGAAATTTGAAACAACAGTGGTTGTCGACGATTACAAAAGTGTACCTTCACTACGACTGCGCATAAATTGGAAATGGCCAAAGTCCGTGTTGTTGGTGCTGACCCAAAGAAAAGCAGACTCTGGGGAGGAGATTGGTAGTCGTCGTCGTACTCCAACCTGAAGGTCGCTATTAAGTTTGTTTATGACAACAATTCTCTTACTTGTAAATGTCTTTGTTGCTAGAGGTCCTTTCCCTCTAGGTCCCTAATATTACAGCCGTGGTCAATTGATACTTATCCTTGTTTCTCTTCTCGTTTTTCCTATCAGTTGCTCCTAGTTTTACCATTGTGCCATCTGATCAGACGGTGATGGAGGAAGATCAAGTCATGTTTAACTGCTCTGCTACTGGTAACCCTGTGCCGAATATCACTTGGATTAAAGATTGGAAAACTGTGGGTGAAGGGGACGTGTTCAGTTTTGAAGCTACACGAGGCCACTCAGGAAAATATCGGTGTTTGGCGGACAATGGAATAGAAAAGAATATCGAGACTAGCTTTTTGTTTAATGTTCAGTGTAAGTATAGGATTAAAGGTTCTCCTGCATCGTTACTTACGTAAAAAAACTGAAGAATTTCAAAACCAAATACGTGCTCTCGAATCAAACGCTTTGTCGTGCTATTCCACCCATCCTCACGGCTTACATCTCTTAAAAATGAGGTTAATATTTCTAATTCTACGTATACTTAACTACGGATGTTGGTTTTTTCAAGAAGCTGTTCTTGCATTCGACCAGGAAAATTTTAATTTGATTACAGATTTACCAACTTTGGACTCGAAGCCTTCTAACCAAACAGTTATGGAGGGAGACAAGGCAACATTGCATTGTAACGCCACTGGGAACCCAGCTCCAAGCGTAAGATGGATTAAGAATGGGAAGACTGTGGGTAACGAAGATTTACTTTCCTTTGTGACCAAAAGGAACGATTCTGGAAAATACTGGTGTCTAGCTGAGAATGGTTTGAGCTCATTTGTCACAGCGATGGCCTACCTTGATGTACAATGTAAGTTGTTTACTAATTCCTCAATTTGTTATTATTTTCATTTAGCTTACTATCCTCAGAAGAGACGAAAACTCTTCTCCACTTTTTTATTTCCAAGACAGCAATTAATCCTATGAAGCTTAATTTTGCTGATTAGGTTAGACTATAAAAAAGAGTTGTTACAAATTAACGTAAAGATGATAATTATTATTGAAGTCTCAAGCTTCCTAGCCTACTTTAATATAACTCTCGAGCACTTTTTAATTGAGTTATGCTTAAACCCTTTCATTTGCAAGATCTGAATTTTAATTCTTGAGAGGAACAAGTCTCAAGAAAAATGTATTTCACCCATCGATATCATTTAGTTAACTTGTTAAGAATCGGAATGGCAATCACTCATACACAAATTCACCATTTTCTAGTCGGCCCAGAGCTGGTTGAAACACCATCTCATCAAACCATCACTGAAGGAAACCAGATAACATTCCAATGCCAAGGTGTGGGGAACCCTGCTCCAGAAATCAACTGGATCAAAGATGGCGAGCGTATGGGTGAAGGAGAAACTTTAACTGTTGATGGCCTAAGGAATGATTCTGGAGAATATTGGTGCGTCGCAGGGAATGGTTTGGGTGACACAGCCAACGCTAGTGCTTCCCTTGACGTCCAATGTAAGTATCACGTTTGTTTTTAGTAGAAGAAATGAATTGGATGTATGTGAAAAACTAGAGTTTTCCAGCCCCCCTTTGATGCCGTTCGATCGTCCAGATTGTACATCTCTTAGTTCTGCCCTCAAGAGACATGAATTGAAAGTATGTAAAAAACTTGAGTTTTCCAGTCCCCTTGTTGACTCTGTTCGATGGTCGACATTGTGCACCTCTGTGCTCTGCTGCCATCTTTGCATCTTGTGTTTAGCCATTAGCGACGCTCAGATTGGAGTCCGAGAACGACTACGAGTACAAGATTTCTGTACTGAGCACGCGCATCAAAGGTTTAAACAAGAGAATTTTCAAAACACGCGAGCTCAGAATTGAGATGTCGAACTCGTAGTCGTCCAATCTCGTCGCCAGAGTCCGCTTTTTTTTTAGTCAGCACCAAGAACATGAACTCTGCCATTTCCAAGACAGGAAGTCCGCAGATCATGGACTTTCGGGTCCTCTACGCAGGCTCAGAAATTTGAAACAACACTGGTTCTCAACGATTACAAAAGTGAACCTTCACTACGACTGCGCATAAATTGCAAATGGCCAGACTCCGTGTTTTTGGTGCTGACCAAAAGAAAAGCAGACTCTGTGGAGGAAATTGGTAGTCGTCGTCGTACTCCAACCTGAAGGTGGCTATTAATTTTGTTTATAACAACAATTCTCTTACTTGTAATGTCTTTGTTGCTAGAGGTCCTTTCCCTCTAGGTCCCTAATATTACAGCCGTGGTCAATTGATACTTACTCCTTGTTTGTCTTCTCGTTTTTCCTTTCAGTTGCTCCTAGTTTTACCATTGTGCCATCTGATCAGACGGTGATGGAGGAAGATCAAGTCATGTTTAACTGCTCTGCTACTGGTAACCCTGTGCCGAATATCAGTTGGATTAAAGATGGGAAAACTGTGGGTGAAGGGGACGTGTTCAGTTTTGAAGCTACACGAGGCCACTCTGGAAATTATCGGTGTTTGGCGGACAATGGAATAGAAGAGAATATCGAGATTAGCTTTTCGTTTAATGTTCAGTGTAAGTATAGGATTAAAGATTCTCTTGCATCGTTACTTACGTAAAAACCTGAAGAATCTCAAAACCAAATACTTGCCCTCGAATCGAACGCTTTGTCGTGTTATTGCACCCATCCTCACGGCTTACATCTCTTAACAATGAGGTTAATATTTCTAATTCTACTTATACTTAAGTACGGATGTTGGTTTTCTCAAGAAGCTGTTCTTGCATTCGACCAGGAAAATTTTAATTTGATTACAGATTTACCAACTTTGGACTCGGAGCCTTCTAACCAAACAGTTATGGAGGGAGCCAAGGCAACATTGCATTGTAACGCCACTGGGAACCCAGCTCCAAGCGTAAGATGGATTAAGGATGGGAAGACTGTGGGTAACGAAGATTTACTTTCCATTGTGACCGAAAGGAACGATTCTGGAAAATACTGGTGTCTAGCTGAGAATGGTTTGAGCTCAACTGTCACAGCGATGGCCTACCTTGATGTGCAGTGTAAGTTGATTACTAGTTGGCCAATTTGTCACCATTGGGCTGGTACGCTGAAAAAAAGACGACACTTGATTCTTAAACTGAGTTATTTCCAGAAATGCTGTTGATCCTATGCAACTTAATTTTGATATGAGGTCATATTAGGTTAGATTCTTACGAGATCACTTTTTTTAAGTTTCAAGCTTAGCTACATGTAAATTGTGAGGGTTTTGCAATTTAGTTTACCTAATCTTGGCTCGTGCCACTGACCCAAACAATGAGCTTGCGATTAGGACAGGGAAAGTCACTTCAAGGAACTTGTCTCGAAAAAAATTGGTTTTACCCAACACTTAGTTAACTTGTTAATTACTTAGTTGGTGCGTCGCATGGAATGGTTTTAGTGACACTGCCAACGCTAGTGCTTACCTTGATGTCCAATGTAAGTATCACGTTTGATTTTAGTAAGAAACCTGATTTGGGAGAATGTGAAAAACTAAAGTTTTCTAGTTTTTTTGTTTTTACCCTATTCGATCGTCGACACTTTTGCGCTCTGCCGCCATTTTTGTTTGCGATATCACGCCCGATCTGGGAAGAGCGGAATCTTCTCCAAATGGGTAGGAAGTGTTTTTTGTTTCGTTCGTTGTCTTGCACGGGAGAGGGGAGCGGGAGCCACTTGAAAGATTTGTCCCGCTCGTTAGATCGCGTGCGCAGTTAAAACTAAAATGTCAGCGCTTGGTAATCCTGTGCCAAAGATTTCTTGGAGGAAAGATTTAACTACAATCCGTTTAGGAGACGTGCTGAGCTTTGAAGCTAGACGAGATGATTCGGGGATTTATCGGTGTTTGGCGTACAATGGAATAGAAAAGAGTATCGAGACTAGCTTTTCGTTTAATGTTCAGTGTATGTATAGGATGAAAGATTTTCTTTCATCTTTTCTGACGTTAAAAAAAAAAGAATCTCAAAACTAGATACTTCCCTTCGAATCTACACCTTCTCGTGCAATCCAAACCATCCTCGTCGCTTACATCTCTAACCTAATCTTAGCTAGTACAACTAATCCTGACAGGTAAATGATCTGGCGCTAAATGCCGGAAAATGTACGTGTAAGGATCAAGTCTTGAAAAGTTAAAAACGAGTGAGACCAATCAATTGGTAACCTTATTGTAAATTGTTAAGTGTCTTTGTTTACTTATGAGAGACAGTAATAATGTCGCAGTGTAAGTGGCCCGCCTAGAATAGCAATGCTAACTGTGGGCCCGGCACTATGGTCTTGTTTGAATAATTATGATTTGTTTGTAAATAAAGTTAAAGTTAAAGTTATTGACAACAGGGATGCAATCACTTTTGAACAAATGAACCCAAAGCTGGTTGAAACACCAAGTAATCAACCCATCATCAAGAAATGAAAAAGAAGAGTTATATGCACTGATCCACATTGTGTTAATTGCTGTCTCCATTTTTTTTGCCTTAAAACGCTAGATCCTTCAAGTTTCACCTCGAAGCCAATCGACAAAACAGTTAAAGAAGGCGTTGACATTAATTTCCACTGCGCAGTGAATGGAAAACCAACTCCAAATGTAACGTGGATCAAAGATGGGAAAATTATTGGTTCAGGGGATATGCTGACGATCACAGCTTACAAAAATCAATCTGGAAAGTACTGGTGTTCCGCGTACAATGGCTTAGGAGAGAGAGTTAATGCCAGCGCTAACCTAAATGTACAATGTGAGTTTGTTGTGTTTATTGTAAGTAATCGTGCAGTTATCCACTGTGTGGTTACAATGTCATTCTTCTATGCTATGTATCTTTGCTAAACGAGGATTTTTGGCGATGACGAAGATGACTGTGACGCTGCTTGTGACGATAATGATAACGATGATTATGGTGAAGATTACCGTTTTATATGGGCTTAGGTCTCAATTGGGACGAAAGTTCTGTTCCTCTCTCCTGCCACTTCATTTTTGTTGTTGTTGTTGTTGTGACTGTGTAATGTAGATTAGTTGTTTGTATTTGTTGAACTCAAGTGAAGCTATGATCCTCGCAGTTATGAAAACATTTTTTAGCAGTTGCGTAGAGAAACCTGAAAAAGTCAAGACTTTAACGGGGTTTGAACCCCGTGACCTTGCGATACCGGTGCGACGCTCTAAACAACTGAGCTATGAAGCCACTGACATTGGGCTGAGGTCATTTGTGGGTCCAAGTATACCCGTAATGAATGAAAGAACTATAGAAACTATAGAAAGACAATGGTTGCTAAGGAAGCTTTTTAGTCAAGAGCCCTACAAAAAGGTTGTATGGATGGTTCTTTGAAGTAACTTTTTCAATATAAATCTGACATCACTTCAATCAAAAGGCACATGCGCAACTAGTCCCAGTCCTCTGCCGTGCGTTTCAGGATACGTTTCTCAGAATGCACAACATGAACAAGACAGAATAATCGCGAAATATCAAGAGTTGTGTTTTGAGGTGACGTTTTCGTTCCCTTAGGCGCCGTGTTTGCCTTAACTCGCTAATCGTCTCTTTAAGATTAGAGTGTGAGCGCGACTTCAAGAACAACTCTTCGGTTCGGACGATGCGCATTGCGTTTGGATGCTGAAATTTTCTTTCAAGTGCGCATGCTCAGAACTCAGGACTCGTACTCGATCGGGACATTTTTGCCTAGGACTCCAATCTCCAGTCTGGAGGTCGCTATTGACTAACAGAAACTGCAATTCGTTATCCAATTGTTCAATATTAGGGACCTTCAGATCGGAAGACGAAGACGACTACGAGTACGAAATTTCCATTCTGCGCATGCGCACTTCAAAAGATGTTGGCCTCCAAACCTTATACGCATGCTCAGTACGGAAAATTCCTACTCGTAGTCGTTCTCGCTAAGGACCTTTAGATCGGAGGACGAGTACGACTCCGAGTACGAGTTTTCCGTTCTGAGCACGTGCACTTCCAAAAATGTCGACCTCCAAACCTTATGCGCATGTTCAGTACTGAAACTTTGTACTCGTAGTCGTTCTCGTTAGGGACCTTTAGATCGAAGGACGAGTACGACTCCGAGTACGAGTTTTCCGTTCTGCACGCTCACTTCCAAAAATGTCGGCATGCAAACTTTATGCGCATGCTCAGTACGGAAAACTCGTACTCGTTGTCGTCCTCGTTCTCCGATCTAAAGGTCCCTAATAATTTTCTTTTCAGTTAAACCTAAACAGACAAATCTGTCAGTCAATGTGGATGTCCTCAAGCCTGTGCCATTTGGCGCCTCAATCGAGTTCTCATGCACCACACATTCACATCCACATGCTCAGGAATTCAAATTCTACCGTGATGAGAAGCTGTTGGGTAGCAAGAGTACAGGTATCTACAATCTGCGGCTGGAAAAGAGCGGCTTGTATTCTTGTGTGCCCTTCAACAGTGCAGGAGAAGGAAAAAGAGCTACTTTGAGGATTAACGTTAACGGTAAGATTGACATTATTATTTGAGGATTAGATTGAAGCGGCCACATCTGAATCTAAGGGTGCGTTCGATTGATCGTATTCCGGAATACGAACCATGGAATATAAGTTTAAAATCCTTCGTTTTTACGGAGATTCACATTAAAATTATCAAACATCTGCTAAAACGCTATTTTAAACATATTTTTATTATCCTTGCTGCTTCGAAACGCTCCAAACATACCGTCTTCATCATCACTCCACGTATTCTTATTCCGGAATAGGGTCAATCGAACGCGCCCTAAGATAGAGAAATGAGGTTATCAACTGCGTTGATATGGTAAGTTGATCACCGTAAAGAAATTCGAATTCTGTCGTTCCGAGTCGTTAGCTCTTCGTGTAAGCGAATGGCGAAGGGGTAACGCTTGGCTAACGTTAGGCCTTTCGTCGGACGTAGGGCTAACGTTGGAAACGTCAGCTTTCAAATTTCTTTACGTTAGTTCAATTTTCCATATCAACACAGTTGATGAACCCATTTCTATGTTCAGTAGTTGTTTTTCAATGGGAGCAGGTCTCTTGTCAAATATCATGCAAGAATACGTTGGTTTTCGATTGTTTAAATGTCTTAAGACTTGTGTGGAGTTACGATATGTGGGTTATTTACCGGTAATAGGTCATTTCAGAGTTCATGCCTGCCTCTTCAAAGCGAATCTATGTGCGAAGTTTTTCTTAAGAAAATTCTTTTTCATTCATATGTAAAGTAGAACTTATTACCATCACAAAAACTTCGCCCGTAGAGTTGAGCAACCTATATGTAGTATGTTATATTCTTGCCTATTTTGTTCTACGGTAGTTTAGACTCCAGAGGAATGCGTTAAGTCGAAAAGTGTTGGGTCTAGGATAAATCTTAAAAGTTATTAGCAGAAACCCATAAGGGTTGAAATGTGTAACGCGCGTTCACAGCTTCCGAATATTCAGTGCTAAGTACCATACTTGGAAACCCCTCGCTCCAGTTAATTTCTCGCGAGAACATTGGTGGTATTGCGTCACGGTGTTCTTGCGAACTGATTGGTTGAATGTTTCTCTCTTGTTGTTCCAAATATGGTACTTAGCAAATTGAATATTCAGAAGCTTGTTTCCCAGCACACAAGGGGCCGTTACACGTTTCAACCCTTACGGGTTTCTGTTATTAGTATATACTAAAACGGTGGTTAGCGTTGCTAGGCTGTGATTGGCTACTCATACTCCGAATATCCTCCGAATATCCTCCGAATATCCTCCGAGCAACTCGTTAGGGATTTGTGTCCGAAAATATCTTAATCGCTGCAGGAATAAGTAAGTTAAAATCGTCCTTTTGTGCTCTACTATCTCACTGTTTTAGTATTTTCGCGGCTTTGTAAACATCCACCCATAGCCACCTCCATTTCGATGAATATAGTTGATAACTATTCGTGTATTTTTTCTCAGAAAATATTTTAAAGGTAAAGAGGGGGGTGGATTGTTGTTAAGAAATCAATTCAGAACACGATTTCGCAATTGCAAGACTTTCTTTTAAATAAAAGTAGTTGCATGCATGATAAGCATATTTGTGACAAAACTCTCCATTTCTTGTAGCGTGGCAGCCTTCCTTCGAGAACTTGCTCTTTGGTCCGTTTTACCTATTTAAGGGGATCCAAGCACGTTTGCCCTGTAAGCCTTCAGCGGAGCCGTCTCCCACAATCAAATGGCTCAAAGATGGAGTGGCTCTTAGATATGTAGAAAATGGAAGCTATAGTTTGAATTCGGACGGTACACTTGTTATCAACAAAGTCGACGACAGTGATTCTGGAAGATACACCTGTGTGGCTGAGAACTACTTTGGGAAGGCTAACGTAACAGCAAGTGGTATTTTACTTGGTGAGAAAGGCGCCCATTGCGGCGTTAGTTTCTTTTTTTTTATTCCAGGGCAAAGTATGAAGAAGGGAGTTAGCTCGGAGTTTGTCTGCTGAGACATCCACATAGAAACCAAACGCACTCGATGGCTAGAAGGCTAGAAATGGCGTCCCATTTGAGGTGTCGTCCCCCGATGTCATGCTTCCGCCCTCCGATGTGCACATGATACAGCACCGTTTACGGAACTAATTGAACGCGTGATGAGTAAAATCGTCTGGCGTTAGACAGAGTAAAATCTACAAGTATCAGTCTTAGGGGGGGAAGGGTTAATGGGGGCATAGCTTTTGAGTGGACCTTAATGTTGTTCACCCACTCATCCCTGAAGTGGCCTCCATTGACAATAAAATAATCTGGCATTAGACAGAGTAAAATCTACAAGAATCACTCTTAGGGAAGGAAGGGTTAAAGGTGCAGAGTTGAGAACCATCAAACTAAACCCACATATGACGCCGGATCTGGGAATTGAACCCAGCTACATTGGTGGGAGGCGAGTTCTCTCACCATTGCGCCATCCCTGGTGGGTTAAAGTGATGTTTTGGGGACTTTGGTCATACTGCTTGATATGCAGTTTACAGTTAACAATTGTTGTTTTTCGCGTACGTGATCAACAGCCATGTTTTTCATCGAAAACAAAAGAAATCGTTTGCATAATAGTAGAGTTCAATTCCCGGGGGATTGGGTAGGGACACAAATATGGCCGCCGTTTCTTTGTCTAGGGGCACAAACATGGCGGTCGTAACGTCATGCGAAATCCGAGAATAGTATTTTCCGTTAAGAACAAGGTCAAGTCACAACACCGCGGACTCCGTTCCCTTGAGGCTCTAACATAATAGTGGTTAGTGTCAATAAGAGTATCACTGATGACGATGATGATGATTATTATGATGACGATGACGATGACGACGATCATGACGACGACGATCACGACGACAGCGACGACGACGATGACGATGACGATGACGATGACGATGACGATGACGATGACGATGACGATGATGATGATGGTGGAGTCGTTTCCTCGACCGTGTCATTGTTATTGTTGGGATTTTTTTAGTTAATGACAAGCTGTAGGTTTTTCTTTACGTCTATGTTGTGTTTGTCATGCATTCCAGAGAGAACAAAACTTGTTCGCAAGCCCGAAAACAGAACAGTTGCAGAGGGCTCAAGTTTGAAGCTGCGTTGCATGGCATCTAAGGATCCTAATTTAGAAATGAGGTATATCTGGAAAAAGGATGGAGCGGTTATCATGGATGTATCTAACAGTGAGTGGCAGGAAAAAGATTTCGTGTTGACACTATCAAACATTGGCTTCCAAGATGCTGGAGTGTACACTTGTGTTGCGCATACTCCAGAACCCAGGGTATCTGAAGACATGGCTTCAGCTGTTGTGTCAATTGAAGGTACAGCCATTGTGAATGTATTTCGATGTTCTTTTCTTTGTCTTTGCCCATCTATTGGTCTGCCTGTCGGCTGCCTTTGACTGTCTGCCTAAATCCAAGTCTTAAATCTCTTTTAATGTATTCAGTCGAAATATTCACTCAAGGAAAGAGGCATTCGGTTGTTTCGTCGCATGAAAGTCGTGCAAGCTTCAGTTAACTTAGCATGAAATGGACCGCTCCAAGTCATATATATATGTTTATTTTTACTGTAGCTTTTTGTTATGTTCGTTATTCACTTATCTTATTTGTAATGTATAATGATATAACGGTAGATTACCATTTGTTAATGTTTTAACTTTTAATTGGTATCGTTTTTGTAAATTTCTTAGTAAAGCTTCGAGGGCTATAACTTTATTAGCCTTTTGGCTATTAAGTGCCATCCTCTTGAGACAAAAGTATTTATTTATTTATTTAGAGAGTCAAAATTGTTCGCTAAGCTTGCATAACTATTTTCGGTCAGGCTGACCAGATGACGTTAATGAGATAACTGGTGTAGTCTAGTTTGTGCGATATTTACTCTGATTAATTGGTGTGTCTGGGAGCCTCTATCTATCCGACCGTTAAACTGTTCTCCTGACTGACCGACAGTTTTGTCCTTCTGTGGTTATTTGTTTATTAGATCGTTTGTTTATTTGTATTTTTCAGGTGCCCCATTTCCTCCCACCAACGTCCAAATAACAGATTGCTCCAGCAACCGAACAAACATTTCGTGGACCCCCAATCTCTCGAATCGAACCCAAGTAACCCACCATTTGATTGAGCAGGAAACGAACCATGAGCCATTCTCCTTTAAGGTCATCTACAACGTCACCAATCCTAATTCCACGTCACTGACCTTGGAGCTACCCGCATGGTCAACTCTTCGTTTTCGTGTAAGAGCTGTTAGTAACGTTAAACTAAGTCGACCCAGTGAAGCTACTGCTGAAGGAATTTGTACCACTCCCGTTGGAGGTAAGTTAAACTTAGGAAGGACTCTCTGACGCCGGAAAGTTCTATATCTGTAAAGGGGAGTCGCACAGAATATTCGCAGAATCCAAGATTCTTTTCAGTTAGACCTGTTCAAGGCAACGAACGTTAGGAATGAAGAAAGATGTTAACCGTCGTGGCTAACAAACAGAGAAATGAGTGTTCGAATAGTGAAGTGTGCCGTCTGCCTTTGGAAGGGGTTCTGTATAACGTTATTGTGACACATCTCCCCTAAGATTTACACCAATGTAGATCGAATGCATAAAATGGCGGCCAAAAAAGTATTCTTTTGTTTATGTGCTCATTAGATTCACTAGCCTCGTTTGCGTGGACAAAATACAAAAGAAATGCTGCTTGAGGGCGAGGCTAGTGAGTCTAATTAGCACGGCCGCAATATATGCATTCCGTCTATTGTGGGATTCACAAAATTAGTTTTTGTTAACTTTCGTCTTTCAAATAGTTCCTCAGATGTACCCAATGAATTTGAGAGGCATCGCCGAAAAAGCAAACGAGCTTTCTATCACCTGGACCGTAAGTAGTAAAACACTTTAAATTGCTGTATACGTTAAATTTTACGAAATGGAGAAGTGATCCGAGTACTATCTCGACAATTTAAGCGATTGTCGCATTATAGAGACCTGAAAACATCAGGTGGCTTCAAAGAGATTCGACCTCGTGACCTGTGCGATGCCGGTGCAATGTTCTACCAGGTCAATTGCTTAAATTATCGAGACAAGTGGGTTGATCGCTTTCCCATTTGGTCCAAAACCCGCACTTCAAGTATTACGTACATTGAACTTTGTACGTAAAGATTGGCAAATTGGCTTGATCATTAATCTATTTATTATTCTTAACAGCCGATGTCAAAGACTAAATGGAATGCGCCTGGGTGCTATTACATGCTGAAATACAGAGAGGAAAACCTGCCCGGCCGTGACTGGAGGACAGAAAAGATTGGGGATCCCAGTGTGCATGTGTTTTCAGTTTCCGACCCTGGGTATTACCAGCCGTGGGAGTTTAAGATCTGTGCTGGCAACCATCAAGGTCTCGGACCGGAGAGTCCTATCAGCAGGTCGTTTTCTGGTCAAGATGCACCGGATGTGAAACCAGACGGTGCTGGAACTCAGAGTGTCAATGCGACCAGCGTCGCGCTAGCCTGGAAACCGGTTACTCTGAATAGAGGAAGTGTCGATGGATACAAGGTACATATGTTGTCGTCAAATCCGGTCTCAGGTTGAATCCGTTTTCAGCCTGGGTTAAATTGGTGATCCCTATTTTACGTAGGTTTGAATAAGGACTCTACCTAGTTTAAAGCAGCTATCAATCCCCCAAAAAGGACTGAGAAGCCCTATACTTTCCCTCAAGCTCTGTCTTACGTATCTCAACACATCTTGTTAATATTTCGTATGCATCTTATGGGTTTCTGTATTCATACACTTAACCATTCATTCTCAACAATACATCATAGTAAGGGAACAAAGAATTGTACTATGCACTTACCGGTACTCGAACACGGACCCTCGAGAGCTGTAATCCTGTGTTTTCACCAATACACTACAACAACGAAGATGAGTCAACCCAACACAGTCCTTTTCATTACTTAATCACTCACTCACTCACTCACTCACTCACTCACTCACTCACTCACTCACTCACTCACTCACTCACTCACTCACTCACTCACCAGTAGATGGAAGAACGAGTTTAGTCTGCAATAGAGGCTATATAGAAGATGAGCGGCACTTCTTGATGTATTGCCCAGGGTACGATAACATTAGAAATGAGCTCCATTCTCTCCTTTCAACACACGATGTTGTTTTCAAAAGCCTTAATGATGAGGATAAAATACGGTATTTACTTACCCTAGAAAACGAAAGCACTTCAAAGATAATAGGTAAATACACATATTTAATGTTTCAGAAGAGAAAAGACTTCCTAAATGCAAAATAATTAAAATACTAATTTTATACCAATTGTATTACAAGTAATTGTATGATCTTTTTAGTTAATTAGTTATTCTAGTAGATATCATCACCTTTATTGTAACGAGACCGATACCTCCCTTTGGAGAGTAAGGCGCAATAAAGATTTACTGTTTACTGTTTACTCACTCACTCACTCAGTCACTCACTCACTTTTTTCCTTTGGGCTTAATTTACGCTCCAGAACGTTTCTTCAATTCATCTAAGTGTGTATTCAACCTAATTAAAAAGAGGATCACCAATTTAGCCTAGGCTAAAAGGGATTAGGATTTTACCGGCAACATGTACAGACACTGAAACAAAGATGAAATGTCCATAATTGATAGGGGGAAATATAATCGTGAAAACCAATTCATTCATAAAACGTGGGCAATATAACACTTGAAAAGCAACTTCAAGGAAAATAACACAACATTCACTTTTGCAACAGTTAGTTTTAGTTTTGTCTTTTTTGCTCGTTTCTCTTGAAATTAACGGTAACCCAAGTTTCAGCCCTGCCGGAGGGACCTTCCATAAATACTGTTAAATCCACTCGTATTCTGTAAACGTTCCAAACGAGGACTGAATTTTTCGGTATGAATTCTGGATCATTTAATGGCCTATGGTCTCAAGTATTCCACAAACCTTCAATTGCTTCAACGAATCTTTATGTTAAATGGTCACTGGCACGACATTTGCAACGATCTGATCATACTTCAACAACAACTTTAAGGGAATTCAGTAAATGTGGACCAAAATGATTAGCCCAAATGTTTCTTTTTTTTTTTTTTTACTTATTGTGAATTGCAACACGAGAACTTTGAACGTTTCTTAGTGTGTCACAAAAAAGGCGTGACAGCGTTTTCTTTAAATGAAGGTTGTTGAACAAACAAAAGAAACTATGAATCATAAAATGATGTAACTAATTACTATAACATTTCTATCTCGGCAGATATATTACTGGGTGAACAGTCGCTCAGTCATTTCTCGACGACGAAGAGAAGCTATTCCAACCAACGCAAATCTCCTTGTTGTGCAAGGCGGAGAAACACGGAAAGCCACTCTCTTGGGTCTGAAACCATATACGAACTATCGAGTGGTCGTCAAAGCATTCAACACAGGCGGAGAGGGGCCGGCGAGTGCTCCTGTCCTGGTGACAACTTCCGAGGGAGGTAAGTTGAATGCTGAACAATGAAAAAACATTGAAACGTTTTGTGTTTTGAGGGAACCTCCATTCCGACTAGTGAATAATTTTAAACCTAACAAAATGATGTTTGCAATCAAATTTGCTCGACAACGAGATTGTTTGTATGGAAAAGAGAACTGAATTTTGGAATGAGTTATTTTCACTTTCAAATTTCCCGGGCGCCTACGTCTTAAATAATTGTGACGTGTTACAGTTGCCCTTATTGTTTTCAGACAAAGAGCTTTTGCTTTGAAACAATAGGGAGCTTAAGCATGCGCGTGTTTGAGTTAGCTGTTTTCCTTTTTAACTGGTCTGCACACAACCACATTTACATTGCCAAGTATCTTTTCTCCGTTGAAGATAATGAGTATAAAAATCTGGGAGACACCACTGTCCTACCGCGCGAAATGTTCTCTTCCGGTTGCCGTCCGCGTCTAAAAAACGCGCGTGCTTAAGATCCCTAATAGGGAGCTTTAGCAACGACAACGGCGACGTCAACGAGAACGTCACAAATTTGCATATTTAGTGGCCAAAGACAATAGCTTTGCACGCTCTGCACGTGCGTTTTTAATTTTTGTCTATTTCTTTGACGTCGTCAGCAAAACAACAACGTGAAATGACCAACTTTAAGGTTTTATGAAGGACGTCAGCATTTGAAGATAAATTTTCATTTTCTCCCCTACAAAAAGCGCCGCTCATAACGTTTTTATTCCTGAGGGACTGCCATACCTTTCTCGCGTTCAAAAACTTGGAATAGTCGTGAAGTGATTACAATAATGAGAATTTATGTTTTGTGATGACGTTCTCGTTGCCGTTCCCGTCGTCGTTGCTAAAGCTCCCTAATAGGGCGACCGCAACGCGCCTTTCTCCTGGAACTTCCTTTTCCTCAAATCTCTACACCATTCATATCAGTTTTGCTCTTGGAAAGTTGGTAGACGCTTTCCATTCCGAACGATTTGGAGTAATCACTAGAGGGTTACACTAAAGCGTTAAGGTACATTTTTAGATTACTTTCTCGTAGCCGTCGATTTGGTCTTTGCACAAGCTTCCCTTTAAGGCAAGCCAGACAGCCGTTCAGCCATTTCCCCCTCGACTTACTGCTAACAGCATCGATTGTTGTATATTTTGCTAGCTCAGTTTTTTCGTTATTTTGCAGAGCCTGGTCCACCATCGGATCTGAAGACGTACGCGTTCGGAGAATATATCCTCGTCACTTGGAAACAACCTAAAGTTCCGAATGGAATTATCACAAACTACCAAGTGAAATGCCAAGAGTACAATGGTTCTGTGGTCAAGGAGGCCAACGTTCAACCTTCAGTCTTTAAGAAACTGTTGGACGATTTGGCATTTGAAAAGAGTTATGAACTGGAAGTAACAGCAAAGACCAGCAAAGGATGGGGCGAAAGTGCTAGAACGGTAGCGAAAACAGTCAAGAGATCGGGTGAGTTCGGGACAGAGTGAAAAATTCTTGAGAGTTCTCAAACTGATTGAAGTAAATGCATATTTGAAGTGCGGATTGTAGACGAAGGAGAGAGGTGATCTTCGCACTTATTTTGGACAGTTTAAGCAATTGTGTCTTATAGACACGTGATAACTCTAGGTGGCTCCAACGGATTTCGAACCCATGTCCTCCGCGACGCCGTTGTCAGTAGACCATATTCGTATCCTCAGTATTGGACTGGAACTAGCTTGCAATGCAGGCTAATGTGTGGGAGTATATTAAAAAGTATTTGCGTCTGAAAAGATTTCCCCGCGTTAGCCTTCATTGCAAGCTTTTGTAGTTCCAGTCCAATACTGAGAATACGAATATGGTCTATTGAGCTATACACCTTATTTCAAAATGGTTGCTATTGTATTTTAGTATTCTTGTGTTTGCTTGCAAATTAGCCCTTGTTGCCTCGATCTAAACAAAAGGCATCATCTCGAGGCTCTGGGGAATAAACTCATACAAATGCTTGTATTTATGCCCCAGAGCCTCGAGATGATGCATTTTGTTTAGGACTGAATTTTAATTTATCGAAAGTGGGCTATTTGAAAGCAAACAAATGAATACTCAAATGGTGGCCATTTTGGAACAAGGTGTATGAAGCCACACAGTTAAGAGGACAGACAATTGCTTAAATTGTCCAAGGGAAGTGCGGAGATCACTTCGCCGATGACGATGACGTTCACCTGTAGAGAAAGTTGTATAACGAAAGAGAGTCGTGAAAAATTAAGTCTGCTATATTATAAAGGAGAGAGACGGAAAAATGTTGATACGGTGAAATTTTGACCCCGCTAAATGAAAATAGAAGTGTATCTTTCTTTGGAGAGGTGACTCGGGGAAATTTGGAGAGATACGAATACTCCTTTGCAGGAGTCGAACCTACTGCGCTATAGGGGTGATCGGAAAAATCCGAGTTCTCCCGAACAAGAGTCGAACCTACGACCTTCCGATTACTAGTTCCGTTGCTCTATCACTGAGCTATAGGGGATGATCGGAAAAATTCCGCGTGCTCCCGAGCAAGAGTCGAACCTACGACCTTCCGATTACAAGTTCGGATGCCCCTCCACTGGGCTAGAAACCGAATGCAAAGATGGCTGATTGTAAATTATTCTCTGATATTTATGTTAATTAGACTTAGGCCCCGTTTACAAGGAGGAAGTAACCCTAATGCAAGGGTTACCCTAGTAGAAGGGTCAAAGATAGCCCGGGGTTACAAGCAAAATTTGTCGGGTAGGGTTACCCTATCACCCGGGACAACTATCCGCGGTCCGCCATGATGTTCGTTTGTTGTCACATTTAAAGAGTCTGGAAATCAGCAAAAAGTTGTCCCGGGTAGCCGAGGTTTCCCTAGCGGAGCGTTTACAAGGCAGGTAGGGTTACCCTAGCTCCAGGGTAACCCTGTCTGCTTTGTTAACACATTGCTCAAAAACGGAAGAAATGAGTGAGTGTTAGGGCAGCCCTGGCACTAGGGTAACCCCCCTCCCACCCATAGTAAACAGGGCCTTACTCGCCTCGTTGTCATGTGTAAGGCTGAAAAGAGTTTTTGCTGTAAAGCGAGGTTAGTTAGATTAATTAGTCCAAAGATAAAAGAATCTAGCTAGTTCCAGTCCGATACTGAGAATACGAATATGGTATATTGTCCAGCTTTACAGACTTTACTGAGATTGTCGAAACGGTGCATATTCGCTATTAGTATGATTACATAGA
>NC_090889.1:31933533-31936033 GCF_036669925.1 Montipora capricornis
TTGAAATCCAAAAAGAAAATTGGGGGTAACCACACATTTTTCAAAGATAATGCATGAACAATATTTGTATAAAGCTCTAAAATACAAAGCAATATATGGCGTTCTTTCTCAAACTGAAGCTCAATTGTCTCAAAGGAATGCATGGTTACCCCCAATTTTCTTTTTGGATACCAAGAGTACTTACTAAGATCTACTTTCTCTGCATATTTTTAAACCGCGCAAAAATATCCCTGCATTAGTAAGCATCACCAATAGGAAATCCGAGTATCTGGAGATGCGCAGAACGTATGCGCAATAACAATAGTAGGCACCGTCCTTAAAGGACATGTGTTCATAACTCTGAAGTCTCGATCTGCGATGGAATGAGGTCCATCTGTTTACGGTATTGTCTGTTTTTGGAACGGCTTCTGCTAGATTTTTTTCGGGAAGAAAACTTATAAGGCCCGTTTCAAACGCCGTGCTCAGTACTACCGTGTTGAATTCAATTGATCGAATTAAATTTGACTTTAACCCGACAGTAGTATGACGTTTAAAACCAAGTCGTGCCACTTTCGCGTAGCACGGCAGAGGTTGCCGTGTCACACGGCATTAGCACGACGTTTCAAACGTCATGCTACTACTGTATCGAACTCAATGCAAAATTATGTTTTTTTTTTTTTATGGTTTGACGCATGCGTCGAAGTTTTTCATTTAAGCAAATTTCCTCCGACGTTCCTTTTCGCTGTTGTCCGCCATTTTGGGTATGTGAAACCGCTGGATTGGAAGGTTTGTTTTATCGATTCCGGCTTTGATTTTGACTCAATTTCCCATTTCCGAGTTGCTGCATGCCTCAGTTTCAAAGCGAGTCCTGATGCACATCCATTCAAATGGAAATGAGTTGCGTATTCTTATGCAAATCAAACTCATTTCGCTCACAACAGTTGAGGACCAAGACTCACTTCGAAACCGAGACAAACAGCAACTCGGAAATGGCCCATTGAGTTCGAAGTTTGAAACCACTTTCGTGGTATAGTCTTGCCACTGTCAGGTCAAATTCATTTGAGTTTGACACGGCAGTACCACGACGTTTGAAACGGGTCTTATAGCGGCATTACGTCCCGCGTACGATTTTGCATTTAGCACGTGCACTCTCTCGTGCGGGTACTTGGCTACGGACCATTACGGTCATTGGTTACGGTCTTATGCATTTCTGGGCATATAGAGGTTTTGCCTGCAGCCATGTTGCATGGCAGGAACAATAGATCCTTTTTCCTATGGGAAACAATGTTCTTTCTAATGCAAAACATTTTCATTGTTCCTGCCATGCAACATGGCTGCCGTGCAAAATCTCGTCCCCAGAGTCCGGTTTTCTTTTGGTCAGCACCAAGAACGCAGACTCTAGCCACTTCCAAGGCAGGAAGTCTTCAATCACTGACTTCCGGCTCTTCTACGCACGCTCAGAAATTTGAAACAACAGTGGTTGTCAACGGTTACAAAAATGGATCTTCTCTACGACTACGCATAAAATGGATGTGGCCAGAGTCCGTGCTTTTGGTGCTGACCAAAAGAAATGCGGACTTCGGGGACGAGGTTGAGGTCGACCTCGAGGGGTATTAATCTATTTCGTGTCAAAATGTTGAGCCTTTTTGGACGTATTTCCTTTAAGAGAACCTCCACTCTGACTACAGAATAAGTTTAAGCTCAGAGGAAATGTTTGTAAACAAATTTGTTCGAAATCTTTTTGAAAACAAAAGTGTTTGTATATCAGGAAAAAAGTGAATTTTAGAACCGTATGTTTTCGCTTTGAAATTTCCTGGGCACGGTCATCTTAATTAATTGTACTTCCCTATACTGTTCATCATTTTTGAAAAGCCCCGAACGAAGAGGCTTCGAATTCTCTAACATCTGGCAATGTTCATTTTTTTTCTCTCTGTAGTATCCGAGCACGAGAACGAACCAGAAAAACAGTACATTGAACCGGGCAGCATTTCCACCGAAATCAAACGACGCGAAGATTGGAAAAAGTCTCTTCAGAACCGGCTAGAGGTTGAATCACAAGACAGTTTGGATGAATACGGAGGAAATACGCCATATTTTACCGAAGAAGGCTCCTTCGTAGGTGACCTTACAAAAGGCAGCAACAGAAGATCTATTTATGATGAAATATCTAGTCCTGCTGTCTAAGTCTAGTTCATTTGCGGTTACAAATTGACTGGGTTACTTTTTCTTTGAGAAGCCGAAAATAAACAGCACCATTTGAACGTGCTTGTTCCAAGGTTTAATTTGATTGGCAACAAGAAAATTTGTACTAAAAGATTAAAAAAGCGACTTGAACTTTCATTTTGCGTTAATAGTATATTTTGGAAGGTCCATCGTACTCTTACTGTAGTCAAAAGTTGAAGAAAGAAGAATAAGGTATTTTTGAACAAAAACAATTTTAGATAATGATTACAAATGAAGATAGGACTAATTTGAGTTTCAAAAGAGTCTTCGATGCAAGGCGCCGATGACTATAGAACCC
>NC_090889.1:31946033-31953533 GCF_036669925.1 Montipora capricornis
TAATACTGAACGTTTAAGAGACTTAACGAGAATGTTTTGCATCGTGGAAATTTAAAGCAAAACACAAGAAAGTGAGTCTTGCAGCGAAGTACATCTCGAACTTTAAAATTTAAAGCTTACAATGCTATAAACAATTTTATAAGGCCCTTCAGTGATGAAAACAACAAAGCTTAGAAATTGATCCAAACCATTGAATGTTCGGTAACCCAGTTGTTAAGAATGGTTTCCATAGGAACTGTAAAATTGTTTTTAAAAATGGACTGTGGCGATTCTTTACTGAACCAATGAAGCTGGTTTAAAACGATGCATAGTTTTTTAAGCCTTTAGATTTTTGAGCGGGTTTCACTTAAACGTCTGGAATGGTTGGAAATATCAACGTCCTGTAGCTAAACATAACTTTGGCTGCGTGCGTCGATCAGCCCCGAGGCGAAATGAAATGATTAAAAAACGAAAGTGCCTAGACAAACGTGGAGAGAGCCGACTGGTCTTTGTCGCCTTGGGGTTCAGTTCTCTCATCACCGTATTCTTGTATAAATGATCCGTCTTCGTTAAACTTGCCCTCGCCATAATCATCCAAGCTGTCTCGGTCACTGTCCCTGTGCAATGAGCTGTCGCTTTTGTAAGGCGGGGGATGTTCAGTCCTGTTATAAAGAACACACAAGAGTGACGCCAATAAACTGACGAGCTCGATTAAATAGCACTCTTTTCAATTAACGTCACGATCTAGCGCCCAAAGCATTATGAAGTTAATATGCGGACAAAGACAAAGACATTTTAGCGGTGTTTCTCCACATTTCAATCCCATAATGCTTTGCAATAATCTATTTTTATCAACTGTGGAAAACACTGTTTGATATAAAAATAAGAATTCTAGTTTCCGGATAATTCATACTTCTTTAGTGTACTCCACAAATACTCGGTTCTTATTGGACAAGAGCACAACAATGAATCCCTCATTGTACTCGATAAGTCCCACTGAGGTTGCTATGACAATGAAGTTTGTAAGATAAAAGTGGCAAAATCAAAACAACCAAAATGGCCGACAGTCATTTTGACAATTTTCAAACAAAGACCAGCAAAATCTGCAGCGAAACGAAAAAACCGAAGATAGTAAGTCCTGCTTTTCTGTCAGCTGTCACAGCCAACAAAAATGTGATTTGTCGAATTTATGTACACCTACATGTAAAAACCGATACCTTTTATGTAAAACATGAATTTGAATCTGTATCCAAAAACAAAGAGTTGGAAAGAGAAAACGGATGAAGTTTCTATATCACAAACTCCATTCACAAGCCAGACGCAATATTCATAGGTATAGGGTTTCCAATATTAACACAGATCAACCACGTACAGATCTGTCAAATAAATAGTTAATAAACAACGACGAGACGTGGGCCTTTTCAAGACCAACGAAACTTGAAAAGCCCCACGTCTTGTAACAAGGAAAAAAAATAGATTTAAAAATCCAAACACAGGCATATCAGTTATATATTTGCAAGAGCAGGAGAAGAGTTTTACAAGGGGCTACCCAAGCCAGCAAGTGCTGCAGCTTGTAATCAAGCTGGAATTTGAGCCCTGGAACTCACGTCAACTGCGGCATCCAAACCATTCAATCACGCTGCCTGTCAAACGCTCGCAACATTTCAACGCAACATCTTGCAACCTTGTTGCATGATGTTGCGACATGTGTTGAATGGACTGGCCAAACGCACGCAACATATCGCAACAGGGCGAACGTTGGCCGTGTCACACTTATATTTTTAAACAGAGTTAACTGGAGAGAGTGTAGTGTAACGTAAAGTGCTAGATTTCTATCCCATATGAACCATGTGAGCGTTAGCCCTACTGATGGAACTGGGCCCACACAAGGCCAGAGAAAAACTCTGACCAGGGTGGGAAGTGAATCCACGACCCTCTGGTTAGATCTCCGCCGCTCTACCGACTGAGCTACAAGGTCAGACGAACAGATGTTGCAAGATGTTGCGTTGAAACGTTGCGGCGTTTGGCCAGGCTTTTACGGAGCTTTTACAATAAGTTTAATTAGCAAAAACTATAGCTCAGCACGTCCTGCACGTGCGTTTTACATTTTGGTACATTTCTTTGCCGTTCTCGTCTTGACAACAAGATGAAATGATCAAGTTTGGGGTCATCGAGGGCGCCAGCACCTAAGAATGATTTTTCAATTTTCTCTCTCAATATCCACACCGTTTTCACCAATTTTTTCTTGCAATGTCGGACCCACACTTTTCATGGCGAGAAACTTGAAGTAATCGCAAAAATTACGACAATTACGGTAAATTATACTTTTAGACAACGCTCTCCCAGCGGTCGTGGTCGCCCTAGCTTAAGCCCTCTATTTAATCACTGTTCACGTTACCTGACATCGTTGGGGGCATCTAACTGATCTGGAGGTTCTGTAACGATAAGTGCTGCCCTGTCTTTTTCACGTTTCCCAACTATGCAAGGATGAAATGACAGAGCAGTGGTTAGACTTTGCAATGTGGAACTCTAAGGCGGCTATTTTGAAAACCAAAAAAATTGGTTTTCTCAAACGTGTTGATAAAGGTCGAATAACCACCGTAAACGATTTGGAAAGCTGAAATTTCGAGCGCTAGCCCCTCGTCATAGCGAATGACGGTGGGCTAACGCTCGAAACATCACCTTTCCAAATCGTTCACGATGGTAATTCGACTTTTATCAACACGTATGATAAAACCGAATTTTCCTGTTTCACTCTCCCACCGACGCAGCACCACAGTTTCTTTCGAAACTAGGCATTTGTATTACGTAAACAAAGTTTGTCTGGAGTTTAACGCAACCGCTTTGCGAGCGAGTCATTATCTTTTCTGCTAATCCTACGATATTAAACAACTATTCACCGAAGTGGTAGTGGCTACTGCGTAGCTCGGTAATCATCCAACACTAACCCTCGACACTGAGTTGAATAGTTATTTCAGCATATACTAAAACAATGAGATAATATAGCAAATAAGATGATTTTAACTAATCCATTCTCCTGCAACGATCATAATATTTTCGGGCGCAAATTCCGCGCGAGTTGCTCTGAGGTGATGGCAAAGGACATTATTCGGGCTAATAAACGAATACTATCTTCACGCAAAGCTTCTACTCAGAGTTGGTAGGTCACACTGTACCTCGCACGGAAAGATAATACAGAATTGCACGCCCGCGCAGACAATAAGGTAACATGCATAGTGACTTACCAGGATATTTGGTTCCTTTCTGTCGATTGTAAAGTATCATAATGCAAAGGCCAATAAGCACTAGAACGACAATGCCCATCAGAGTTATAAACCAGGCGGTTTTATGAACTGGCGTTGTGGCGCGCTTTCCAGCATCTATAATTGAAGAAAATTGGAAATAAGTTATTTTCAAGCTTGGCTGGGCGAAATACAGGTACTTTAAAAATGGAGAGAATTGACGAACAGATTTCGGCGGGGGATAGCACTTTAAACTTTAAACTTCGTTTTAGTTTCCGAGACGTAGCTCTCGTAAATATTAGAAAAATATGACGACTTACTGACAATTCCTGGTAACGGCCTGCCATCAGTAACATCGCTCGACGGACTCTGCTCAGGGTTGTCCCGATCGGGGTAGTCGTTCCTTGCCACAGTCTTGAACTCGTACAACTCCGGACTCAGATTTCCAATCTCAACACTCTGCGTTTCAAAATGATTTACCCAGCTTGTGTTTTTAAACGTTTCTCCTTCCACTGCAAAGAACCAAATGATGTAACTTAGAGCCTTGACATTTGACCAATAAGTATAAAACTTGACTCTGAAGATGACTTCGGCTCTGCTTGACAAAACGTCAATAACGTCATCAAAAACAGACCTTTGCAGGACAACTCTCAACTGGACGATCTTACTTCATCATGTACGCCCATTGCAATTTATGGATATTTACTGGTTCTTTAATGTTTTTCTATGGATTACGGGGGAATACTTCACGAAAAATTTACAAGCCTTTAGGCGAGTTGTAAAAAAAAAAAAAAATTTAGAGTACAATATTCACTCATATTCCATAGAAAACCATTTAATAATCAATAACCATGTTAGAGCGAGTTTCAATCGAGTGTCGCAAAACCAAAACCAAAGTAATTACTTTGGCCAATCAAAATGGTCGGAGACAATCCAGTAAGCCAATCAAGACTCGAATTAATTACACGTAGCCGACACAAAGCGCGGGAAAACGTGCACGCGCAAGCCACGATTGGTTTTGCTTTCACTTCTGATTGGTTGAAAAAATGGCGCGAGAACTTTCAACCACTCTTTGAGTGAAGTAAATGCAAAACCAAAGCAATTCGCTAATTACTTTCGACACTTAATTGAAAACCGCTCTATCCTATAAATATAACACCTTCAGCCAAAAATTACGCTTACCAAGAAGATAAAGCCATTTTCTGGACAAACGTGGAAACGCGCTGGCTGTTTCCCGTTCGTTTCCCAGCTAATTATATATTCAAAATAGTTTGAATATCGTTGGCTGAATTCAAATTTCAAGCGATCCGATTGCGCGATCGATCGCAGCGTCAAAATTAGCGAAAGCAGAGTTGTCACACCGTTTGCACACTTCCGGCAGCAAGACGCTGCGACGAAATATAAATGAACCAATGAGAGAGCGTCATATGGTCCGCCATATTGAATTAGAAAACTAGTTCACGTCCCACTTCATACAAGATCACTGCGTATGCACCGAGCGGGCGTCGTGTCGCTGCGACTTGTTTTTCAAGTAGTATACAAGGAGCGACTAGTCGCAGAGACCTGTCGCTGCGACTTTTCGCCTAGTGTTTCTCGACCTTAAAGGAAACTTAGCATTTCTATGAATTTAAAAGACTTTCCATAATATATTTATACCTTTAGTTTTAAGCGAGAATCTGTTTTCCTGCCGTATAATATTTATCGAAAAAATCAGAGCATTTTTGACACCTGCAGTTAAATCGCTGATTAGGGTTAACAACTGGTGTCCGGATAACAGAGGGTTGAAATACCTTTCTTCCTGTACATAACCAAGAACTCGTGCGTGTACCCTCCGCCAACACCAAACTTGTAATTAACTCGAACTCTGTCCACATCAATTCCTTCGACTGTAGGACTGTTTGGCTTGGCAGGCGCTGTTAATTAAAATAAGTAAATTCGAGACAATAACTTTTCACCCCATGGAATCTTATACCAAATTGAACGAAGGCGAGGCAAGCTTTTCGTGGTTCAAAAACATAGGCTCACAGAGATTTAATAGGATATGCAGAATTTGGCACTCGGATCTATGTGGGTGGGATCTCAAAGAGACAAAAAGCTCAAACGGATGACACCAAGAGATTTAAAATATTATCAGGGCTTTGAAACTTTAACCTCATTAATCGACCAGTATCAAATTTTTCTTTACACAACAGAAACTGAAAGGATGCTTGTAGAAATACATGTTACTTTCGTAATAAGTTATTTTTCAACTTGGAACTTCTAAGCTAGGTAACACAATACACAGCCTTTTATCCAAAAAAGGCAGCGAAGCACGTGTTTTAAAACCGGTATTTATATGAATGTTTATCCGAAAAACCGATATAAAAGATCAGCAATACATAGAATATGAAATGGTGTGTGCACCTATACGGTCAATGTGCTAATATACGTTGGTGTTCTTGTGTATACAAATATATTCATAGTATTGTAAATGCAACCTTCAGTTGTGAACTAGTGCACGTGTCGTTATAAATACAACCTAAACCGTATTATATGTACAATCTTCCAGTCGTACCACCCCACTACCCACTAAGAATGGTCATTTAAGATACCTTTTTAGATTAATAAACAAATTCTCCGTTATATTGCCAAAACAAATGTATACAGAACAGTTGAGAGAATATTCACTTCGACAGCAGGTCTAAAAGGAGTGCTTTATTTCCCATTCGGTTGTTCAAAAGGTTCATCATAGTTTCTACGATACCGAGGCATAGTGGAACGTCAATATCACAAGTGAAATGACCGTTGTTTCGTCTGCGAGCGACAGTAGACATTTGCGACGAATTAATTAATTTGACTAATGATTCCAAATTCGTTTGACCTAAACATTCGCTATCTTCGCGGGACATGTACACCATGGCAAGAAGAGCTTCATTAATGCTTGGGAAGAAATAAGCTGACAAAAGAACGTTCCAAGACAACTACGCTTTGCGCTGGTCCATACAGCGTGTTGGTCCAACCGGCGATCTGAAAAGCTTAGCTTCTAAATGGTCACAGATAACTGATTGATTTACCAGTCCAAAAGGCCAACTTACCTGACCATTTCACTGTTCTCAAAAGCTCTCGTGCACTTGTTCCCCAGCCTTTGCTTGTCTGCGCTTGTATTTTTACAATATAGTTACTATCGGGTTTCTGATTCTCCAGTAATTTTCTTCGCACGTCTAATCCAGTTTGCTCCATATCTACCACAACATCTTTCGGTTCTGAGCCGTCTGCATAATCTTTGGATCCCACTTGATAATCGATGATGATGCCGTTCGGTTCGACAGGTGACTCCCACGTCACAAGGATAAATTTCGCAAAAGCGTAGACGTTCACATCCGATGGTGGCCCGGGTTCTGAAAATGAAAAGTTAAAAGAAATGAAAATTAGTTTCACTGGACTTGTAGGTTTGTTGTCTGAAGCATGTTCTTTTAAAAGATCTGCTTGAGTTTTCTGAGTGCTAGCAGCTGGTCAAGAATGGCTGGCAGTACGTTCATAACTCAGATTTCAGTCCTGCAAACTGAAAATCTTGGGCAACGGTGTTTCAAAACCAAGCTGATAGGATCAAAAACGGCCTTTACTTTACCTCCCTTGCCGCGTCAGCATAAGCTAATTAATATTTAAAAAAACGCAGGGAAATGAAAAAAAAGTACGGTGCATAATCGGTAACATATCAAAAACTGGACCCATGTATACTAGCTAGACGAGATGCGTGAACTGGTCTCAAATTTTTACAAAGAATGCATGGACAAGTTTTTATAACTTTCGAAGTCAATCACTCGTCACCTTTAGGGAGTTGGGCCTGCATGCGTCCTGTCATGCGCATCAGCTGGGGTGACCTCCGGTGGTACGAAATTCAGATCTGCCACCGTTATCAAAAGCTAAATGGTTCCCTTTTCGTAGTTGAGGTCCTCAACCATGTTATGTTCTGTTTGAATCGTTTCTTCCGATTTCATTAACGAGGAGTGCGTTGTACTCTCTTGATTGCTGAGAGCATTTCTACGTGTGAGAGCATTTCGTTTTAAGAAGGCATTTACAGTCGCAGTTCACATTTGTGCGTAGCAAGGTGTTATCGAATCCAAGCCAAGAAAGTTCGTGTGTTAATGCGGAAGCCAAATATGCAAGATTCCCCTTCACTACATCACGACGTATTTCACATACAGACAGGACGGTTGCAAGGACGATATGTTAGTCTTACCGCTTTCGTCTGTTTCCGCAGATACTTCACTGCTCGCCGGCCCCTCCCCGCCGTTGTTGT
>NC_090889.1:31958533-31961033 GCF_036669925.1 Montipora capricornis
AGGATTTGTATGGAGTTACTGAAGAATGGAAGGGCTAATATCTTATCTCCATATTGCAACAATATGCTGATTTTTGGCAAGCGGCCATTCTTCATCATGTACTTTCAGAATATCTCAGTAAATCGCATAATTTCATAAATTTCGTTTTTGTGACGTCATCACTTTACCACTCTATGTTTCATCCTACTTTTTGGGCATTTAGGATGTAATGAAATTACATTATTTTGCGTGACATACCTCCCCTTTAATTTACCCTATGAACTCAATTTTTTTCTGTGCTTCATTCCTCACCGACGCCGCACCACAATTTACCTTCATTCGTCACTTCATTGAAACCAATCACTAACCCTTTGAATCCCAGAAGCGATCGTTACGTTAATTCTCCTCAATATTCGAATAAAATGTCAGTCAGACAGGTATTGAGAATGAAGCATACTATCATCTTAAGAGGTCTGCTCTTGTTATAACAACAAATTCTCATGACTAGTCAACAAAGAAATCCACGGTACTAGTTAGGAGAATGAAGGTTTCGAAAGGTTCACATACCTGCGCCATCTGTTCTGCAGAGACGAGTCGTTTGAAAACTGGCACGGCTCGGTCCAAAACTATTCACCGCTCGCATTCGGAAGTAGAGGGTTGCTGCTCCAGGGAGATCGAGAGGATACGACTTAGCGTTGGGGTCTGTGACATTTTCAATCACTTCGAACGCGCTGTCAGGAAAATCGGGAAAAGTAGCTTTCTGCTCAATCAAGAAGTGTGTGATCGCGGCATCGTTGGCTGCACCAGGCTCCCACGAGATAGTTGTCGTACGATTACCACAATTCGGGGATAACGTAAGGTTTGTCGGAGGATCAGGAACACCTACAATATAAAAATAACCATCATATATCTTAGTTACATAACAACAATTATTAATCTTAGGTTTTAACCTCGCAGAGGTAACTATAAACAAACGCTCTAGCTATCAATCAGTCTTCTAGCTTTATCTAGACACCAAGTCTTATCACAATACGTAAGAGTGGTCTTCCTTGGAAACGTGTAAAAACACTACCTAAAATACAACATTAAATATTAATAATATATTACTTATACCTAATATATAATTAACTATCTGTAAACTACTTAAGCACGAAAGATAAAATTCTTTTACCGCCTCTTAATACATGAATAAATTTAAGGCTCTTGATATAGAATAATCTTTTACACGGAAAGCAATTTTGAATCCCTAAGACTTGACAAGTTTCTCATTTCTGAGGGAATCCCGTTCCATAGAGCAGATCCTCTGTAGTGCAGACTGCTTTTTCCAAACTCAAACATAATTAACGTTAACCACAATATTTTATCATAATTAACCTCGTGTTACCCCCTATAAGATACCCATATTATTCTCATTATTCTCCAACTTGATTGAGGAAAGTATTATTCTTGAACATCGAGTCAAGTGATAACAACAAATTATACCATGAAGGCCTGACCAACAGAAATACTTTTGCAAACAGTATAAAAGAATTGTTATGCCTCGCAAAGTTGATGATTATTGAAGAGTTGAGGAACGGGGAATTTGGAAAACTACATTTTCGCTTTTCACCTTAATTTCTTTTGAATACTCTGGATGTTGGTTTGGCCAATCCTGGGATTCAGGACTTCCGCACACAAGCAAAGCACCTTCCCATCTGGAATGACATCTGGCAGTGACAACGGAATTCTTAAATTCCCCTATACATATCGAGGATTTGCCTTGGTTTAAGCCCTAAGCTAAAAGCAAGGCCAATCGAAAGAGTAGTGTCGTACCGTTAGTGAAAGCAATACCCTCCCGTAGAATTACAAAGAATTGTTTATTTATGCATCTACCCTCCACTCCCTTCCCGCCTCCTCTGGTCTCCGGACCCCCGTACCGCCAGAACCTTCCCTTGGTGCACCATTGTAGACGGTGCTTGGTATGCTTCCACAAAACATGAAAAAAAATTAACCTGTGATATCGATGGTAGCCGATGCCTTGACCTCGGACATTTGAGGTTTAGGTGTGAAGGCAACGCAAGTATAAATGCCAGAGTCAAAGACTGTAATGTCAGCAATTATCAGGACGTTTTGCGACTCTCGCCATTCAATGTTCCCCTGATACTCCAAGGGAGAACCGTCTTTTGTCCAGTTATATTTGACTGTTAGCCTCGGGTCAGCTTCTGCCTCGCATCGAAGATCAAGGCGGGTTGCTTTATCTACCTTCCTGCTCTTGGGTGCAATAACAATGCTTGTCCCCGCTGAAACAAGTACAACAGCAAGCTAAATCAAATATCTTTACTAATCAACCCTTTTCCCGTCACTATATTTTCAACTTCCGATCTATCATTCACTTAATATTGAAAGCTGCTGCTTCTTTAGGCAAATGTTCAATGCGTTGTCATGGGACATTAAACAATGGATGGTGTGCCAATTGTTGCCACGAACCATATTAGTGCAGCATTAAAAGTATTTTTTATGTAGGTCAATATGGAGATAAATC
>NC_090889.1:31966033-31968533 GCF_036669925.1 Montipora capricornis
TAGCCTCAGAGATCGTACAAATGAAAAATCACTTACCTTGCACTTGCAGTTCGAATCTGTGCGTTAACACAGTCCTGCCATTGACCTCGGCCTCGCAAGAGTAGTTATCATGATGCACATTTTTCTTCGCTTTCGTGACATTCAACAGTCTACTGTAAAATATATTCGGAATCTCAAAGTCTTCACTACTAGGCTCCAGTTTTACTCCATTCTTTTTCCAAGTTATTTTTGGCGCTGGGCTGTGGATAATTAAAAGAACAAAAAGCAGAGAATTCACATCTGATCGAAAATAAGTCAAGTCACACAACTGTAGTGTATAGTGTATTCTTGGATTTCACATAACGTCACGGCCACCATGTTGGTGTCCCCAAACAATGAAATGGCGGCCATGTTGGTGTCATGGCTTTTGATCACGTGAGTGAAACCCAAGAATAGTGTATAGTGAACAGTTCTGTGACAAAAAAAACCCCTCGACTAATGTCAAGAACATTGCATTTTCTGGTTTATCGCTTATTTTATGGGCTTAACTATCACTTAGAGTCCTAAATTTCCAGTTATAGACCACTCTCAGAGATGGCGACCACCTTTACTTTTTTTTTGTCTTCATGTTACAGTGCGACGCGCCTTACCGTGGCCACCTAACAAAGGTTTTTACAAATTGTCCGCCAATCAGGATGTGTGAATTTGATTGACAGTCACGCCTCCTTGCAAAGTTTGCACAACTGTACGTTGAACACCGTTGCATGGGTTGTTGAGTTGACGTATTTACACGTAATTGTCGAATGTGAGAGTTTGTTGGGTGGACACGGTAAGGCGCGTTGCACTGTAATTAGACCTACTGCCCTCATTTTGAAACAAAAATTCTTTTGCAATTTGCTCGTCGCAGCGAGGCTAGAAAGGCTTATTAGCATTAAAACAAAAGAACATTTTATTTGGCCGCCATTATGTAAGAGGCCTATAGTATGATAACTTCTTGCACCTTTGTGTATAAAGAAACCATGATAATCGCCGGGCCAGTCTGTAATGACTCCCGAGTCTATTGATTTCGTGGTGAGATCTTCTTTCATAGCATGTGTATGTGAGGTCTTCCTTAACATATGCTCCGCAGATTTTAGACCTGGCCTAGGAATCAATCCTTTCCCGAGTAAATTTATTTATAGAACGCCTCCCCTGGGAGATTAAAGCCCTGGTCAAACGGCGCATGGGCTATTGACCCGTGGCCCTTGAGGGCGAAGGGTCTAATTGTTTTAGTATCACCCAACTAGTCGGACAGAAAAGGCAACAATAAAGTTAGCAAATGCAAGTTGAAGAAATATTTAATTGGGAATTAAACGAAAGAAAGCCTCACGCTTTTCGCTACTCGAGGACTATTACTAATAGTCCTCTAGTAGCGTAGCCAATCATGATGCAGGATTTGCATTAGTCCACTAGTTGGGTGATACTAATCGATGATAGTTGAAGCTCGCGCTTCCGTTTGACCACCAACTATTATACACTATCATCGACTATCATCAACTATCATTCATTTTGAGCTTCTTCAAATTCTTCATGATAGTGGATGATATTTTTTCCTCGTTTGACCACGTGTGTGATTGTTCATGATAGTTTTTGGTCAGCTGTTTTCCCCGAAAATCGGCGGGCTCGTTTAAAATGGCCGCCAAAAGTTCCTCGCAAGGCTCAGCTGCAGCTTCAGAAATTCGTGTTTACATCCAAGATGATAATCATGACAAAGAAAATATTTAAGACCAAGATAACATAGAGAAGATATCTTCTGAAGAAAGCGTCAACTCGCAAGAATTAGAAGAGTCACCGCAAGAAGCGTATCACTATCTACACGTTCATCGGTCAAGAAGGGCAATGGGGCGAGATGGAGTAATGACCTGATATTACGTCTAATAGACGAATATGAGGCCCGGCCCTGCCTTTGGGAAGCCATTTTAGTGTTCACACTTTTTACGCGGAAAGAGCCTGGAACTAGCTGCTCGCGCGACTTTGCTTGCGCGACTGCCGGTGAAGTATCATCAACTATCACGAATTTATTTGGTCGTTTGACCATGTGAATGATACTTGGTGATAGCTGATGATAGTTTGGAGGAAATCAACTATCATCGACTATCATGCCGCGTTTGACCAGGGCTTAAACACGCCCAATGTTGTAAAAGCCAATCAAAACAGAGCTGTTTCAAACAGTCGCAAGACAATACTTACTTGCCAAGAGCTACGCAATACAGTTCCTTTTGTCTTCCCTCGATGACCTGTTCTTTCGCACCAGGTTTTGCGACCCATCTTGGCGGACCAGAGGTAGCTTGGGTATTTACTATCGCGGAAGAATAATAAAAAAAGAGGAAGGGAATAGAATATTGTACCCCCCGTAAGAGAATATGAGGCAAGAGAGCGGATCCCTATCATTGCCACATTATAGTCCCATCACTGCCCCATCATAGTCTAATTATAGCTATTTTAAGTCCTCCTTCCCAATGTTACGCGGTCAGAGCCAGCC
>NC_090889.1:31976033-31983533 GCF_036669925.1 Montipora capricornis
TTCTTTCACTAGTCGAAGAGACGAAGCACGCGAAATTCAAACATGTGATGATGTAGTTTACTCAAAAAACTCAAGACTCTATTCCATCTTGCAACATCTTCAATTCGTTATACAAGTCCAACACACAAGAAAAGAGAACAAACGACGAGAATGCATGGAGACTGTTGCAGTTTCTGTCTTTCATTTCTCACACAAGTAATACGAGACTCTTTCAACACTTGCGGACATAAAAGAAAGATGATCTCAAACGTTCCTCAAATATAAACACTTTGTTCTTTCAATCGAGGGCAGACTCGAAATCTCTCTCGACACCTTTTCCCACTGTTTATATCCGACATCCCGGCACCATCTTACAATATCTGTCCCCACTGAAAGTCACAGCTCTTAGATTTTTATTTCTTTTAAATGAGTTGCTAAATTTCAAACCGTTTCATGAATACAGTGCATTTCGCTACCGTAATAAAGAAAGAGAAAAATTTAGAAACTGTCTGTGATTATTGACAAAAAATATGGCGGATATATGGACTTCTCATCCATCCCTTTATACGGCGACATGGAACATTTAAGATACCCTTTATTAACCCGTCACATAAGTTTTCCTTAAGCTAAAACCTTCCAAAACTGTTGGGTGAATAGCGTACACTGGGAAACAAATATAATAACGAAACAATTTATCTGAAACAGTGTTCGAGTCTGCAAATCGACAACTGATCATTACACAGAGAAATCGCAGAAGATGCAAGAGAAATTCTACACGATACACACCTGAATGAAGATGAAATCGCCCGTTAAAGCCAAACGAAATGAGAGAAAGCCTTTTCCTTATGCGAGAATTCTTCTACGTGACAGACACTGTTCTGAAATCGGAGAAGAGCGGATCTTAGTGGTGTTTTTCAGTGAGGTCCACGCGGTGTCACGTGACAAGCTACGACATAGTGTCCATTTCGTCTCAAGTAACTTGAGGTTGAATGTCACGCGATAAAACCTTATGCTTGTAAAATTGTTCGGATAAAGATTGGAGTAAACTCACTCATGCTAATCTTCGCTTCTGTGAAATTTTACCTCTCACGAAACAACAATATTTCAATAAAAAGAAGATCTGGTTTGACTATAAGGGCGGTGACAGGAAATCCCAAGTTAATAACTACTACTCCTTTGTCGAGCGTACTGGCACCATATGACCATTCTCTTCCATTCCAACCTACTTGCCATGAGTTTTGGTAATTCTTTCCTATTAAGGTTTTTGTCCCTTTCAAGATGGTCGATGAAATTGATTGCTGGCCCTCCTCGAGATCTCATCCCCTGTGATGGTTCCTCGGTGAAATAATCTCCGACTTACTCCTTAATTAAGCCGTGACTAAGTTAGCTAAAAATTCGTAAAAAAAGTTATGACGAAAACTATCAGGAATGCAAGGCTAGACACTATTCAAACTGACGTATATTTGTGTTTTGTAGCAACGAGTAACAGATGATTTTGGTTCGAAATTGTAAAATGGTTTACGGATCGCAAGCCTTTGACTTCCCGAACGAAAACTTTGCCTTGCGGTGCTTCTAAGCTCATGAACTGCTATTCCTAGAACACTACTTTAATTATGTTAACCGGCAATGAGAATACTGTGAGTTACCTTCGCACTAGTTGAATGAAATGTCCTCAAAACAATGGGGAATGGATCTTCCTCGGGAGTTGCTGAGTCGACCGGCTCGATTTTTCGATTCCCGTCGGCAAGTTCCTTATTGAAGAACAAGTCTTAAGTTTCCTTCGCTTGACAAGGGAATGAATATTTTCTCATTCAAAACCTCTCTGCTTGTTGAATTTACTCTGCTGTTTGACGCTTCTCTTGTCAGAGCCCGTCAGTTTTCGTATTTATAAAAGCTTCACCATACTGTCACTTCGGATGAAAACTGGCCAATGAGGGGACACCGAAAAATGACAGCAATTGTGAAGTGGATCAGGCGTAAACTGAAAGAAGTGTTACAAAAACAAATATTTACGCCCAGCTAAAGCCGAAGCGAAAGACGTGTTTTAAGCTAATTATGTAAATTTTTTTGTGAGTCAGATCTTCAGGAAAACTCTTTTAAGGCGGCTGAGAAAAATGAAGATCACGCTTCCAGAAATCGGTGAATTAACTGCGTTTTGCCAAACCAAAAGGTTTACAAGCCGCTTGTCGTCAAAATAGCCGTCCCTGATAACACCATATAAACCGCGGAGGTCGAAAAAATGGTAGCCTTGTGTCGGGTCTCATTGAATTGCAAAGAGCATGTGTGAGGAAATTTGAAACCTCCGTCAAAAAAGCCTCAGTTGAAAGTGTTATAAATATGTTAGCTAATTTTAGCTTCTGTTGAATGACAATTTTCAACTACATTCGATTTATGTGTCGGAATACAGAACAATTTCAGCAACTTAAAGATCTATTCCTTATAGTCCACCGGTGGGTCGCGTGACGTGATACTTGAAACCGCACATTTTTTGGTTGGCAATTCGCAAGCCATAAACACAAAATGTGCGATAAGGACAGATGCTTTTTCTATAGACAGACAAAAAAATGACGTCAAAGCATAGACGACAAAATGGACATACCGTGTAAGTCAAAGAAATAAAATCCTTTCCAATTTTTTAAAATTAAGTAGTTATTTACGTGAATTACTGTGAAATTCTTTTGAGGTCAATAACTGCTCTGACCAGTTAATTAAAATCAATCCAAAGCATATTTGCTGTTATCATTTTTGAAACACTTTATTTTCGAGAACGTTATCGAGCCTATTGTCGAGAAGGAAATGTGACAAATATGACCTAAATTAATGCCATTATTAACACTGGGACACACCCTTCCGATAACGACAATGAATTATTAAACTTCATTACTATAACAAAAAGAATACACTTAAATTAAAATTGGTCTCGGGCCAATAAAAGACCTTTTTTTCAGAAGACTCAAGAGAAATTAGCGAGTGAGGAAATCAATTTCTTTATTCGGAAATAATTCCTTAATTGAAAATATCGACAGAATATCGTGAATTGCCTAGTTGTGCGGTGTGACATGCCAATTTCCGTTTGGCATTAATCGCGGTTAATTACGCCGTATTTTACTTGCTTGAGGAAAATGATACTCAACTTTTTGCTGTTTATATGGTAAAAGTTCATACTACAACAGCCTTCGTCGAAAAGAGGTTTAAAAATTAAGCTGAATTTCAATTAGGGGAGTTTAATTTATTGGACTCTTTGTTTTTCGGTAAAACTCCGTCGGAATGTCAGAAGATTATCACACGTAGGTGACGAGAAGGAAGCCGTGACAAACACACCTGTTTCTGTGCTTGACTACTCCTGCATTTGAAGTTTGACTGATTGTCCAGGGATACCCGAGATGCGATTCGTCAAGCTAAGATCTCTTAATTTTGAACAACTGATCTTTGAACATGTTTCAAGACCAGAGAAAACAAACCAACTGCAAGGTCTCATTTTTGAAGATTCAGAGCGTTTTACATATCACCTTAAATTTCGCACCCCAGGTTCGTGGACGGAATAAGAGATTGGTTAAAAAATGCTTATAAACAAAAATGGAAAATAAAATGTAGATGTATCGAAAATTCAAAAGACGTGCTTCCACTTTGCGTAAAAGCACGACATGTTTCGATCGCTCTACGTAGACTACGTATGTGGTTCGAAGTGAGCCCATTAATGGCGTAACACGAGACCGAAAACAATGCATTCCCTAAAACCGAAAATGCAAAGAGAAAAAAGTATAAATAGACTTAATAACAGCTATCAAGCAAAGTTGAAAGGATGAAACAAAATTAGACAACAAAACAGTAATATACGAGTGAGAAAAATTATAGAGGGGAGGAAGCTTCTCTTTCAACAAAATGTGACACGAGTCACATTTTCTCTGCTGTAAATGTCTGAGCTGGTAACTCAAGGATGTGTGTTGAAGTGATAACGGCTAGTTTAGCCGATGAAACAGCATTACATCTTGGGAAGGGGCTAAGTAAAGAAAAAACATGTGAAATAAAAACACAAATGCTCAAATTGTCCAGTTAAGTGCGAGGGCTTTCGTTAAAATAGAGTTTGGTCATTCCATTCGTTCTCTGCTGGTTCATTTTTGTTTGTCATTATAATCATTAGCCTTGCTGTTGAGGTCACACAACAGAAGCCAGCAAACTACAAAGATCACAAAGCAGTCCCTGTGAGATACTGTCTGTCGGTACCCAGTCTACTAAAGAGACAAAGAAACATATCGACATGAAAGCTTTTCTAATTAGTAATAATCGATTTTCTTACTTTTCGTCCAAAGTACCGGAGATTATTGCAATGCTTCGGATAATTTCCGAAAGTTGTCTTTGATTGGAGGAAGAATCGGAGATTTTCGAGGAAGTTCCGAAGATGTTTCAATGATAACCAAATTCCGTGTTTCCCACGCTCGACCCACGACTTGCAACCCACGACTCACGACAAACTTCAATAGTTGCCGGGAATTAAACGTATAAATTTTGTTTATCACCTCAAAAACGTTTTCGTGGCTGTGATGCACTACACCTGCCCAAGGGCCCGTTTCCTGAAAGTCCCGAAACTTTTCGGGGCATTTTCGGGTGTCAAAATTTCTTTCGTATCTCAAGAACGGAAAGGATTTAAGTCGTCAAACTTCACAGACTTGTTTCTTTTAGTTAGCTTGAAAACATGCTAAAAGATCGGCTTTCCAAAACAAACGGTTGGCAGTTTCACAAATGGCTTTTCGGGCCCGAAAAGTTTTCGGGACTTTCGAGAAACGGACCCCAGATCTATTCTTTTTCTCCTTTAACGCCGCTGTTTTAGATCGAGGCGTGACGAGTTGGAACGACATCAAAAATTGACGTCACAAGAATCGATCGAAATTTCGTTTCGGCCAAGTTTTTGTTCTTGATTTCTTCAAAGTTTATTTAAGAGCAAAACCCAACTGCCGTTATTTTGCCGTCCGTATTTCGTTTTTGCTGTGGATCGATTTGAACTGAACCATACAAACAAAGGCAGCGTTTACACGAACGCGGTTTCACATCGACACGGTTTCATGACTTCCCGAAACCGCGTCAAAATCGATGCGGTTTGGAAGTGTTTACACAGAGCCGTTTTCGCCAGAAAATCCAAGCCGTGGTGGTATAAGCGAGCGCTGCACCGCGTGCTAAATTCACAATTTTGAATTGAACAATGCAAATTTCGTGCCGAAATAGTAACCGTATTCAAATCGATGCGGTTTCGCTCTTTACACGACAGCTGAAACCGCATCGTTTTGAAAAGCTCCGCTTTTGGCAGCGGTTTCAAATCGACACGGGCAACAGTCTCTATCGGTGTCGTGTGAACAGAAGGTGTAACCGCATCGAAAACGATGCAGTTACAAATGAAACCGCGTTCTTGTAAGGCAGTTTATGAAATCTGGAAGATTTACTCTTGCATTGAAGATGCCCGAGAAATCAATCCAAAATTTAAGCTCTCTGGATTATTACACGTTTCGCTTCGATAATGGAAAAATAATTCCTACCTTATTAAATTGCATGCTCGTCATCCTTGTAAGAAACGTCATGTCCGGCATGCATACTATGTATTACATAAATTCGTCGGACCTCTTCAAAGTTGCTCACTATAAATTATCTTCTCTAACTCTTCCGCGCACGAAAACTGTTTCAGTAGGATCATAATGTTTCAATGTGTCGCTGAAAAAAATGAAACAAATACTGAAATTGGGCATCGAACTATCAAACTAAAGGTCTCTAAGCAAGAATACGGACGACATTTTCGATTCCAGTCATGTCTATGCCATCTCCACAAAACGCGAATGCAGACAACACAAATATTCCTTTTTGAGGCTATATTAGATTCAAATACACGAAAACTTTCATACTATCGGGAATATCTCATATTCAACAACTTTGCTAATATGGTTGTTAATTAAGCAAACACAAAAGTAACATTGTTTTCTCTCTTTGCAATTGTTTGCTTTTGCTGTGTATGTGTTCCTCTATTTGTTCCTTTTGTTCCGAATGCTTATCGATCAGGCAAAAATGCGACGCTCATAATCAGTCAGTGCGCTTTTTTTCTCTTGAAATCAGGCTAAAAAAGAAGCTTCGTCGATTCTATTCTTTAGGGACGGACCATTAGAAAAGTGATGGGGGGGGGGGGGGGGTGGGGTATTTTCAGCTTTTCTAATGGTCCGTCCCTTAGTTGAGAGCGGACACGTGACTGACAAAATAGAATGAAATGATGTTATCCACCTCGGCCTTCGGCCTTAGTGGATAACACCCTCCTCGACCTGCAGAATTCTTCATATTCTACGAAAGCCGAATTTAATAATTGCTTTATTATTAATTCAAAATATTTTCTTCGCTCAAACTTCTAAACCTACTGGCAGCCATTTTTATGCTCAACAAAAATAACACAATCTCGTCCCCAGCTTTTTTCGGTCAACGGTTCAATAATTTGCAGCGGGCTGCACTTTTGACGTCATTGATTCAATATGACAAAGTTTCTTTCCAAATTTGGTGAACAGCAGCTGGTTAATGGTGAATTATGCGTGTGGTTTTAACCAATCAGAAACGGCGAAATATTTCGAATGAATAATAATACTATTTATTATTAATAATATTATTATTGTTATTATTATTATTTTAAAATCTTTTTCTCCTAAAAATGTGATTTACAGATTCTACTCTGTCTACCATCAGACGAGTTTTATTCTTCAATGGCGCATCTCTTATGGACGAGAGGAAGAATAAACTGAACAGAAAAACTCCTAAAAACCCAATTTGTTAATTTCAGTTTACAGTTTCCCAATTAGTGCTCCAGCGCTAGAACGACTGGACACTGAAATAAAACTTCCTTTCCTTTCCTTTTCCCCGTTACATAGCCCAAACGTACAGTTATGAATTAAGTCCAAGCATAGTAGACTAGTTGCTAACTATGGTTCACGACACCGTCAAATTTTCGATCAGCAGAGTGGCACTTCTGCAAACAAATCAGTGAAGCATCCAGTCATCTTTAAAAACCGCTGCAAGTTCGTCTTTTATTTAAAACAGTGGATGAGGGGTTTCCTCTCTCCGTCATGGAAATTTACATTTCTTTCCCTTTCTCGTTAAGTATCCTTACGGAAGAGCAGCACTTGTCCTGTGAACCCGTATTTTTGTAATAAGTCGGAAAAACTCGGAGAAAACTCGAGTGCTCCTTTGCAGGCCTACGACGAGTCGAACCTACGACGGGTACCTTCCGATCACTAGTGCTAGATCGGGTGCTTTACCGCAAATGAACGAGCCAAGGAGATTCAAAGGGGCAATTTTCCTGTTACACTGTCAAGATTAAAAATGGTGCACTCTTGCAACTGTCAAGGAGAAGGTAATTGTTAAATGACATGCGTGGAATGAATCAAATGTCGTTCGGAAAATGGACAAAAAGACGTATTTCCCGATGATGACTTGGGCATACTCGGAAAATTCCGAGTGCTCCGAAAAGAGCCCCGAACGGGAGCATTCATGGCAGTATAT
>NC_090889.1:31986033-32011033 GCF_036669925.1 Montipora capricornis
ATAAGGAACATTTCCGGAAACCCGAGGGAAAGAAAGTATTATGGGACGGGACGGGACGGGACAAATATCACAAGCGACATCTGTACCTATCAAAGACAACTAAACACTGCCCTAGGACAACAATAACGCGTTTATTTTTTCCAAATAAGCAATATCGATTTCTTCCCAAATAAACAATCTCGATTTCTTCCATTAAATTTCTTCTACTAGGACTCGACAAAGGACCTAAAAATTGCTGCAATTATGTTATTTCCAAACGTATTAGATGTGCCTCTTTTAATGAACTTTCACCCCTTGTTCATTGATTTATTTATCCATTAATTTGTTTAGTCCTTTGTTTTTTATTGACTGACTGATTGATTTATTTATTTGCTATTATTTTTTGGTACAGGAAGGAAGCCCAGACGTCAAGTGAAAGAAAAGAGAAAAAAAGAGGGAAAAAAGAGGACAAGGATTATTTGAATTAGAGGAAGAGGGACACAGAGGTAGAATAATGAAACCAGCTAAATATTATCGTATTCACTTGAGGGAAAAGGCCTCACTCTTTCAAAGCAAAAAGGCAAGAGCTCAGGTTAGGAATGCAATCAATGCGCAGGCATAAGCTTTCGCCGTGCAAAGCATAGTTCTATTATGTTGAGACTTGAAACGTAAAGGCACTAAAAATTCATTTCAGTTGTGCGCTTGTTTGCGTCATGATTGTCAACGCAGTTTGCGTTCTATTTCTAATCAAGCTTCGTTGGCCAAAGACGAAGACTATCTACGCTAAAGTTACACTAGACACTTGTTCATATCGTCCGAGAATGGAAAAGCAAAGGTCGCCAACGAGAATGCTTTACATCTTTTCATGATGTGCACAGGGAGATGGCATTAATTCACGCCAGTATCTTGCCATTTCTTAGGGTTTTCAAATGTAGACGCCAACAATTTCTTCACGACTTCAGATACCGCGCGAGGTTACAAGACAACGAAAACACGGTGGAAGATTCACCAGAAATAACCAATTCTGCTATTAAAAAAATTAAAAAAAAAATAAAAACAAGACAGCAAAATGAAACAGTTCTTCTCGCTTTGAATGAATTTTTTTTTCAAGTTAAACCAGGTTTATACCACACCGAGTCCGTTATTCTCCCTTGACGTCTTACGACAAATTTGATCTTACGTTTTCAGTTTCACTTTTCTTTTTTCTAAGTAATTTGGCGGGGACGTGCGCGCGGTTTAGGACGCGGCTTAGACGCGGCTTAGACGCGGCTTAGATGCAGCTTAGACATGGAAGCGGCGTGAACGCGGCTTAGGCGCAGTTTAGGCGCGGTTGAGGCCTTTGTACCACAAGTTAATATGGTAATAAAAGTATAAAAATAGTTATGGACGGACCATTAATAAAATACATCTAGCTTTTGGCTAAAGGGGGATAAAGTTAGGCCAAGGATTAGCGGGTGACGAAATGGGTGAATGTTTAGTCTTCAACTGTATCCAATTAGTAGAACTATTTAAATCAACTGCAACATTTCAAATGTTGAGCCAAATTGTGCTTTTAATTTATCTACTTCCATTGACGTCCAGTTTCCTGGCACAATTTGTTAAGACCTAAATGAAACTCTCGAGAGATTTGGTGCAGACCAAACTTTTCCCCACAGATTTTTGAATGGTCAGTTCCCTCAGTATTTGAAACCAACGAATTCGAATTTTGGGATACGGTGCAACCCTAGATATATCTAACCTACTGGTAAAACGAACAGATCAATCAGTTATGAATTTGTCATTTTAGTTTTATAAATTGAAAGTTAAGAATGCTTTGAAAGATTTTTTTTAAAAAGAGTGCTTTTGTCAGTGAACTATCTTTATGTCAAGAACGACTACTGGTAATTGGTATCAGTTTTTCTTCACCTTTTGCATAGCAACAATAAATATTGTACACTTATACATCTGTGTCTTAATGTTTCTATGTATTCTTGTGTGCTTTTGTGCCTGTGTGTTGGTGTTAATATCCACTCTTGTGTGCCTGTGTCTTGGTGTTGATGTATCTGCTCTTGTGCATCTGTGTCTTGGTGTTTGCATCTGCTCTTGTGCGTTTGTCTTAGTGTTTCAGTGTACCCTTGTGCTTCTGTAGCTTAGTGTTCATCTGTGTCTTGGTGTTAATGTATTTGATCTTGTGCATCTTGTGTCTTGGTGTTTGTATCTGCTCTTGTGTAGCTGTGACTTAGTGTTTGAATGTACCCTTGTGCATCTGTAGCTTGCTGTTAATGTATCTACTCTTGCAGTGTGCATCTGTGTCAGTGTTTGCATGCACCCTTGTGCATCTGTCTCTTGGTGTTTGTATCTGCTCTTGTGCATTTGTATTAGTGTTTGAATGTACCCTTGTGCATTTGTGTCTTGGTGTTAAAGTATTTGATCTTGTGCATCTTGTGTCTTGGTCTTAGTGTTTGAATGTACCCTTGTGCATCTGTAGCTTGCTGTTAATGTGTCTACTCTTGCAGTGTGCATCTGTGTCAGTGTTTGCATGCACCCTTGTGCATCTGTCTCTTGGTGTTTGTATCTGCGCTTGTGCATTTGTATTAGTGTTTGAATGTACCCTTGTGCATTTGTGTCTTGATGTTAAAGTATTTGATCTTGTGCATCTTGTGTCTTGGTGTTTGTATCTGGTCTTGTGCAGCTGTGACTTAGTGTTTGAATGTACCCTTGTGCATCTGTGTCTTGGTGTTAATGTATTTGATCTCGTGCATCTTGTGTCTCGGTGTTTGTATCTTCTCTTGTGCAGCTGTGACTTAGTGTTTGAATGTACCCTTGTGCATCTGTAGCTTGGTGTTAATGTGTCTGCTCTTGCAGTGTGCATCTGTGCCTTAGTGTTTGCATGCACCCTTGTGCATCTGTCTCTTGGTGTTTGTATGTGCTCTTGTACATCTGTGTCTTGGTGTTCTGCTTTTGCAGTGTGAATCTGTGTCTTAATGTTTGCATGCACCCCTATGCATCTGTCTCTTGTTGTTGCATCTGCTCTGTGCAGCTGTAACTTAGTGTTTGAATGTACCCTTATGCATCTGTCTTTGTGTTAATGTATCTCCTCTTGCAGAACACAGCTGTGCCTTACTGTTTGTGTGTACTCTTATGCATCTGTCTCTTGGTGTTTGTATCTGCTGTTGTGCATCTGTGTCTTGGTGGTTTTATATGCACCCTTGTGCATCTCAGAGTGTATTAGTGTTTGTATTTATTCTTATGTGTATCTGTTTTGTTGTTTGTATGTACCCTATAGTGTGCCTTTGTCTTAATTATTATTGTTTGTACATTTATGCTTCTTGTTTGCCTGTGTCTTCAAGAGTAGTGTTTGAATGTACTTTGGTGAATCTTTGTCTTAGTGTTTGTTTGTACTCTTGTGCATCGGCAGGTATTTTTTGCAGGTTGCAGGTTGAAATTTCATTATAACTGGAAAACCGCTGGCACTAAAAAGGAAGATAAAGCCATAGACTTGCCGTAACTGTTACATGAATAGCTAACCTTAGGCCCAATTAGGCCTAAAGAAAAGTTTTTAGGCCTAAGATTAGCTATTCATGTAACAGTCACGGCAAGTCTATCGCTTTACCTTTCTTTTTAGTGCCAACGGTTTTCCAGTTATAATGAAATTTCAACCTGCAACTTGCAAAAAATACCTGCCGCTTGTGCATCTGTGCCTAATAGTGTATATGTCACTCTTGTGTGCCTTTCTCTTTATTAGTGCTTGTGTGTCCTCTGTCTGTACTCTTGTGTGCCTGTGTCGTAGTGTTTATTTGTACTCTTCTGCATCTGTGTAATAAGGTCTTTAAAAGCTAGCAAGCAAGTTCATGAGTGTCAAACAAAGTTTCAAACGTTTTTGCGAATGGTGCTTGTGTGTCCTTTGTCTGTACTCTTGTGTGCCTGTATCGTAGTGTTTATTTGTACTCCTCTGCATCTGTGTAATAAGGTCTTTGAGTGTCAAACAAAGTTTCAAACCTTTTTGCCAATAGAGAACAATAATTATTTTAACTTTCAGATAAAGATGTTTTCTTTCTTTTTCTCGAACTTTCGGCAACAATATCTAGTCTAATATGCGAGAATATCTGTGAAGATCAAAGGTCATTTTGTTGTGTTTTGTTGAGTTTTCGCACATTATCAAACTGAAATGACTTCCTTTTCTGGAGCGCAAGTTTCCTAAGAAGAATTGAAAACCCTTTTTGCGGTTGCCAGTTTTGTTTTTAATGATCGACCACTAGGAAAATGTTTTTTTCTGGCGACCTAAAACTAATATGCTGAAAGTTATGCTTTTTGTGTTCAACGGTTTTCCTGGGTTTTTTCAAAAAAATTTTGTTGTCATAGCAATGACAACTTCGGCGTGGTCTTGGCAACTACAACTTGGAGGAGATCGAGATGGAAAAAGGCACGTGTTGATCGTGCGTTTTAAACATTTGGTACATTTCCATGATGTTTTCTCCTAAACTGATTTGCCGACGTAAAAGCCGAGTCTAGCGGAAGACTTGAGCATACGACGAGAAATCTTAATTTTCTTTGCGCAATCGAGCATCAAAGGAGTTAAATCTAGTTTAAATTCTATAAATTGTTTATCTAGAGGAAAACTTACGAAGATATGGCAGGAAGGCGAATATATTATTTTTGGCCAAGTTCTAGGTACCTATAAATTACTTCGCCCAATGTTTCAATTTTCAATTTTCAATTTCTAATTTCTTCACTGAAGAAAATCCACACCGCGCTTTTGAGCATATAGTGTTAGTCAAGTATGGCATATAGGCAACAGCAAAAAAAACATAATTTTCTTTTTAAAACCTTTCACTTATTTTAGATTCATTTTATTCAGTTGAAATTGAAAATGACGTTAAGGAAACGTCGAAACTTTGTCGTTTTTACCAAGATGTTTTATGTTGATGTCGAATTGTTCGGGAAATCTTATCTGTTCCGTTTTCCGAGATGGGCAGAATAATAGAAATTTCCCTTCGATCTCAGTCAATTCGGCATCCTCGATGCAAGAAAACTATAACGTAGGCAATAAAATCGGCAAAGCCTTCTGTCAATAAATCAAACCATCCGCACTTTTATAGCGGTCCCAACAGTTTCAATAGCGAGCTTACGCAACAGGACGGCTGGAAGACTCAGGACGGCAGAATGGCGAAAAAATGTCGCGCGAGACTGTGCATTCCCGATCTTACGCGACATTTTTTCGTCATTCTGTCGTCCTGAGTCTTCCAGCCGTCCTGTTGCGTAAGCTCGCTAATATTGAAATTAATTTTGCCAACAGCTGAAACAAAAGGAAGATCTGGTTGGCACATTAATGACAATATGTAGATAACAAGAGGACAAAAATCACTTTAAAATGAAAGTAATTCATTCGCATTTTGGTTATCCAAGACAGGGGCTTTTTTTTCCCGAATAAAAAACTTCATTTGAAATACTTTAGATCATTAAACTTTCAAGTATTCATATTTTTGTTATTCGACAAAAATGTTTTTCGCGAATACTTTAATTCTAATTCAAATTTTAAAATGTCGTGCACCACATACAATTGTTGTGTTATTTTTAAGAGGAAGTTTGATGCAGCATTAGAACTGTTTTCTCTTCGTTATTTTGGTTTTATAATTCACGTGGCACGTAAAATATAAAATGGGCGATATTTACTGCTTTTGTGTTCATTTTTATTTTCGTCAACGATCAACGCGTGGCCGAACAACTATTCTTGTATTGATAATCATCTCTAAGATAAGACTGAGTTCATCACCAACAAGAAAATTATCCATAAGACTAGCTTATAGTTGTAAAGAAATGTCGCTCAAACTTTGTTTTGTTTTGTTTTGTTTTTTGTTTTTTTTATCCTGCCAGGAACCTCAACTTCAGCAACAAATAATTTAAAACCACAGTAAATAAGTAAAGAACGCGTTCGTTTCTGAAAGAAATGAATTTCTGAATCACTTGCTCTTTTTACAAATTTGTCGTGCTCCGCCAACTTGACTAATTTTGACGTATTACAAATACCCCATTGTTATTATACAAAAAGCTCTTTGTATTAGAACAATTGTTATCGCTTCGTTAATTATCGCTTCGTTATTTCATTTTCAATTGCTCGCGCAACCTTATAAGGCTTCAGGTTTTCCACTAATAAGCCTGCTCTGAACAACTTTTGCCTTTGAACTAAAGTTCTCAAAGTTTCTTTGTTATTATTAACTTCAGTAAATAGTAAGTTTCTGCCGTTTATACTCAATTATGTTAGCTATGTCTGGGTTGCACTGTCAGGTTTATTCCCACGTTTCAACGGTACATTAACGGTACATTAACGATGCAATACTACTCTCGATCGTTGCATGCATTGCAGAATTTAGCTCCCATAATGCGCAATTGGCCACTATCAAAAATACCATAATACTCTTTGTTTATCCCTCCAAATTTTGCACAGGCATTGTTGTTATTTTCCGGCTTGGGACCATTGTAAGTTCCAAGAGAAACTGCCAACAATGCTTATGGAGAACTTTGGAGAGGGACAAACAGAGTATTATGATACGGTTGATAGTGGCGCGCGAATAGGGTTGAACACTTTTGTTACAGACTAAGATCTCAATAATTTTTTATTGTTAAGCCAAATCTCTCCATCTACAGATCGTTTATTATGCTAGTTTTCTTTTCGCAATTTCGCTGTAAAGTCGATGAAACCAGCGAGATTGTGAGAGGCGTGGGTGAATGCCTTTATGTCGACATCACAAATTGTTTTGCTGTCCAGACTTGTTTTACAAACAAGACAGCAAAATGGTTTAAGATCTCATCTGAGGGATAAACCCTGCCCTCTCAACATCTTGGTCGTGACTGGGACAAATGTCTGTCAGTTTCATTAACTTCGCGTAACGTGAAACTGGTGAAGAAAACGGCACGATGCGTTTGTTTTCGGTGGAAGGATCTATCTTAACAATTGACAATGTTTGAACCTGCCTAGGTGCAATTAAAAGCGCGAAAGCAATTATTTCTTGTTCCTATGCAACCGAGTCGGGAGCAAATTGTATCGTTCATATTTTTTCAAACGAAATTAGCTTTTTTTATTGGAAATATAGGATTTCGATAAATGAGTAAAAAAGTTTCATTGTTTAAGAAAAGATTTTTCGATTTTTTGCCTGTTTTCCTCGTACTCCGGTGATTAAGAGAAAAATGGAAAAAAGGCAAAAAAATCTTATCTTCTCTTTTGTTCAACCTCACCTAAATAGCCCAGCATTTCCAAGGGAAAGGGTTTCTTAGATAAAGTCATCAGAAGCATTTTCCAAAATGCATGCTTTTATTAATCAATTGTACATGTAACATTGACCTTGGTTGACCCTGGCAAATTTTCCCGCCAAAAAACTTAGAAAAATACGGGCGCCTAAAATACGCATGCGCCGTGTTTTTTTTTTAATCTGAACATTGCAAATTACTGTTTGCATCACTTGGAAGTATAAAGTGCAGGGAAAGAGGAACAATAAAAGATCAGTTCAAGTCTTGTTTATTTTGTTTTTATTTCCATACTTTATAATTTATTTAAGTTTCTAACACTAGAATTTTTTTAGAAAAAAGACGGGCGCTTAAAATACGCATGCGCTAATTTTTCAAAGTTTTTTGGCGGGAAAATTTGACCCAGTTTGCACAGCGTTTCCCCTGAAAAAATTTCAGCGAAAAAACTTTTTAAAGATTCCCCTCTAAATTACAACTCTGTAAAAATACTAAATACCATTTCCTCTAAGTAAAAAACTTAACTAAATTTGGCTCACAATACTTTTGAAAACTATCTACATTTTTAAGCTATTGTACGTCAAGCTGGTGTTTAAGAAGATGAGGACACTTCAATAAACCTAGCAAGCAAAAAAAATTACCTCTAAAGGAAACTGAAAAAAGCGCTTTGCTTTTGTTAGAATAAAAATTGCTTTCAAAGGGAACCACGACTATTACAAATAAATAACTTTAAATCCCATGAAAATGTTTACAACAAAAAATGTTGACATTGGTTCAAAAAAATGAATTTCAGAATCGTTTATTTTTGTTTTCAAATTTCCTTTGCGCCACATGAGGCATAGAAGTTGCGCTATTGTTCTTATACAAAAGATTTTCGTGGCGGAACAATAAAGCAACTGGAACACGTCACAATTATTCAAAATGGCGGCGCTCCGGGAATTTGAAAGTGAAATAAGTGATTCTAAAATTATTTTTCCAGATATAACACTCGTTTTGAAAAGAGTTTGAAACAAATTTGATTGCAAACATTATTTGCTACTGTTTAAAGTTATTCTTTTGTAGGAGCAGTGCTTCCCTTTAAGAAGAAGAACTTTTCTACTGGACACTTCAAATGCGAAATCGCAACGCAAAGGAGTAGTGTTTGCATGCACTCTTAAGCGCCCGTGTCTTTGTGTTTGTATGTTCTGTTGTGCACTTTGTGTGCCTGTGTCGAAATGCTTGCATGCCCTCTTATGCATCTGCGGTAATGTGTTTTTGTTTACTCTAGTGCATCTGTGTCTTTCAGTTTCCATGCACTCTTTTGCGCCTGTGTCTTGATGTCTGTATGTACTCTTAAGCGCCCGTGTCTTGTTTGTTTGTTTGTACTTTTGTGTACATACGATCTTACTGTCTGAATGCACTCTTATATGCTTGTGTTATTGTTTGTATGTATTCTTTTACGCCAAGAAGCCAAAAAAAAAAGTGCAATTAAGAATTAAAAGGCGTGGCCCAAGCACTATGCTTTTTAATTCTGTGTCCAGTAAAAAATTCCTTTTCCTCCAAAGTTAGATCGTAAAACCCCAATGTCTGTTTACATTCTTTGAATACAAGCATTGCTTTTCGAAAATCGATTCGCTCAAAAAAACTTCCAAGTCTCAAATCCCACCAAATGTATCGTGTTCACTAAATCAAGTTGCGCAGACAAACTCAAACAAACCAAGCAGAATATAGGAAAAGCTGTTTTTGACTTGTGAGTGCGAATAGACTTAATTAAAGCGTACCAAAACTCAAATACTTTTAGTTCCTGATATAAATCTCCCCATTCGGTTCAAAGCAAACATATGTCACCATATGAAGTGTTACTCAGAATTTCGCTTTTCTGTGCCTTGCAAACCTTCGTAAACTTGGCTGAACTAGCAGTCATAGACCAGTTTCGATATATTAAAATTCAGTCCTGAACGAAAGACATCATCTCGAGCCTCTGGAGAATAAATGTAAGGAATAGCCCTTTTCACGGTTAGTTTTTCTCATTTACATTACAATACAATCTAGTATGTATGCGAGGCAATTTCGGGCTATTTTGTAGTTTTAACCCGAAATTGCCACGCATCCACGTTAGATTACCTTGTAATGCAAATGAGAAAACTAACCATGAAAAGTGCTATTCGCCCTTGTCACACGGCTTCCATATTGTCCCGGGAGACCAAAACAGCTTTGTTTTACCACGCCAAGCCTCACCCCCATGGTTTCCACTGCGAGGCTTGGCGTGTAAAACAAAGCTTTTTTGGTCTCCCGGTACAATATGGCCGCCGTGTGACAAGGGCGAATTGTACGAGTTAATTCCCCAGAGGCTCGAGTTGATGCCTTTTGTTTTGGACTGAATTTTAATATAACGAAATTGGTCTATTTGCACCCACGGCCGTGATGTGAGAGACATGGGTCTATTCTCGATTTGACGTCTCAAACTGCTTTGCATTCCAGTTTTCAAAGAAATTTTGCATTGCAAAGCAGTTTGTGACGTACAATCGAGAATGTAGACCCATGCCTCCCACATCACGGTCGTGGGACCTAATTACTGATCAAGTAGTTTTGATAACTGCGCGTCTTGCAAGGCAGATAAAATGCGAAAATTTGAAGTAATAATCGTCAAACATGTTTGCTCTCGGTGGAGAGATCAATATTGTAGACCAGAAATATTAAAATTTGGGTGCACGTTAAGTTAAAAGATAAAAAAGACTTCCAAGGTTGCCTAGTGTGGTGAATAGATAATTGTTAACAAGCTATCTCTTCATGCTAAACGAGTCATATGGAAATACAGCAATTGTTCCCCGCATTCGTCGCATTACTTTAAATATCTAATTCTTTCAGTTAAAATTTCTAATGATTGTTAAACTTTTGTAATTCGCAATGAATTCGATTTAAAAGCGTTTTTGAACCGACAATTATTGAAACTTATACGAAAAGCCGCGACCGACAAGTGTGCAATGTGCTAAAATTTTCCCGCTTCGTGATATGATTAACGTAAAAAGCTGGATCCGTCTTGTTAGCCAAACGGTATGACCGCCAAACGGTGTGAACGTTAAACGGTAAGAACGTTAAACGGAATGAACGCTAAACGTTATGATAGTCAAATGCGCGAAGGTCAGTGTGTGAAGGTCAAATTTCTCTCGTGTCTTTGTGTCTTTGTGTCTGGGTACCTTGAAGGAGAACTGAGGCTTAGGGTTAGGGTTACTCAGGCACTTGCTGTTCCTTTAGGTTCAAATGCAGAACTGTTGTGAGGGATATTGCCGCCCAAGTTAACGTCACCTTTTGTAAACTTCTCAGTCGGTCAAAAGTTCAAAATTCCTTCTTGTTTTAGCAAAGTAAATGTTCGAGAGTCGTAGCTTGTGGTTGTGATAAAGTGCTTTAGATCTATCACTCCGCATTTCTGGTGCATTCTTTCATATTCGTAAGTATCTATCGGTCGGCGAGCAACCCACATTTTATTGTTAACGTGTAGAATATATGTGATGATCTCGCAAGTCCTGGAGTGCTCCTACCTGCAATTAATTTTCTGCAAAAATCAAATTTCAGCGCCGATATTTTGCCTTCTCTACTTGCGATATTGGCTTGAATAGGCCGAATCACTTAAGAAAAACTTAAATTTGGGTTCATTTCTCCTACAGCCGAGCTAGTAAAAACACAGTAGTCTATCTTTAAGATTCCGTCACAAACTGCTTCACGTATCAGTTTTAAAGGCTTTTCGCATAGCAATGAAGTCTGATCCATTCCTCTAGCGAGCTCCGTCGTAGGTCAAACGACTGCTTATTTTTGTAGGTTATGTGGCTCGTTTAAGGCAAGCTGAACTTCGCTCCTAAAACGGTGAATTATATTTTTTATCGGTGTAGAGATCTATCTCTACCTCAAGTAACTATTTGAGGCTAGAGGAAAGCTAGACGAAAGCAAGACGAGACTAAGACGAGAGCGGCACGAAAACGAGACGAAAGCTAAAGGCAGGCAGAACAGTACAAAAGTAACGTGTGCTCGATATTATGAAAGCTGTTCAGTTTGGTGTCTAGTATCTAATGTCGAATTTAGTACTAATTAAGTGTTGCTCAAAAATTGAGCGCCGTTTGAACTTGTTCTTACCATAAACGTCGGTGAAGTACTTCACTTTTGGAAAAAAATAGTTCGCGTTTCCTCGTTCTTTTTCATTGGTTATTGTTAAGCGCGGCACTTGGTTTGTTTTTGTAGTCTGTGCGCAACTCCCCTTTTTCGTCAACATCGAAAAACATATCTATTTTAATGTAATTTAACGTAATTTTAAGTAATAACTTAATTCCCATTTCATCCGTCTGGTCCCATTTGTTCAAAGGCCGTGTATGACTGTCCAGTGAATAGGTCACTATCCAGAATGCAAAAGGGGCATTATTCCTGTAAGGAGTGATGCATTAGGCTAGAAAAATGAGCCAATCATAGATAAAACGGTAAGAACGACTTAAAGCATTTTTGACGCGAAGAATTAACATGCTAAGGTGCGAAGATTTTAAAAGTACTTCCGCACGAATGGACTGCGATTGCACGTCAAGATTTGGCTTTAAGGCTCTAACAAAAGGCATTTCGTACACAAAACTGTCAAATTTGTTTCTGTGTTTCTTAAGCTCTTCAAAACGCTTTAGTAGGTCCTGTGGGATCATTCCAAGCACGTTCTTGGCGGAGGATTGTTGTTTATGTCCTTTTGCACGATTATTTGCATGTTCGCGTGTGTAATCTACGTAATCCACATCGCACAGGTCACATTGAAAACTATAAACAACAGACTTCTGATTTAAACTTGGTGCCTTTGTTTCTTTTACATTGCGTTATCCTCACAAACACAGGCTGGATGGTGTTGTGTACTTTTAGGCCTAGGTCCTTAAGTTGTTTCCTCACAATATCTGCTGAAATTTGGTCTTTCAATGGTAAGATTACTGGAACCATGTCATCTATCTCTTTAGCTGGCGATAAAAGTTGCTGTTAAGTGGTCGCAAACCTTCGAGTCAACGAAACTTTTGATGGTAGAGTTAACGAGGTGTTTAAGGTACCTCGAACGTGAAAGTACTTCAGATTTGGGAAGGTAGTAATTGTACGAATCATATATAAGGGTAGAGTAAGAAGAGATCTAGGTCTAGTTAAAGGATTGCAATTTATATACTTCACATTAAACGTTGTCCAAGGTTTTCGAACACACCCTTAATTAGATGTGCCTAGAGTGTGCATATTCATGGTTTACGAGAGTGACTTATCCACTGGATAAAGTTATGCCGCCTTTGAACAAGTGGAGCCTGAACGTTGGCCTTGGTAATCGAAGTTGTCCCTCGCAAAAACAGAGAAAAACTCATAGCGGAGTGGGAATTACCTCGTCAGAGGTTCTCTCTACCTTTGTGTGGGCCCATTTAGTACTAACACTGGGGTGGAGTACATAGATAATTCACTTGAATTTTACACTACTACACGGCCAACGAGTGAAAGAACGTGCTCCTTCTCGGAAAAGAAAAACCAATTTGAAGAAAAAAGCTCTGCTTGTAAACCAGACATTGAAATTTTATGATCCCTGTTAATTAAGTAATTAACGAAACGAAAGGAGTTTGCAGACATTTTAGGAGGCATTCACAAAGTTTTCAGGCATCACAATTCACAGTTTAAACCCCAAAAGCCCAGAAAATGAGTCTTAAGTTCTACAAGACATGATTTGCTATTGGACGTTTGTATATTCCTATCTGCGCCTTTGACTGAGCCTTTGTTTGTACCCACTTGCGCAGGTATTCTAGTGTTTCCATTAAGTATTCTTGTGTGCCTGTGCCTTAGAGTTTGAATAGATTCTTATGCAGCTGCGTCTTAATGTTTGCATAAACTCGCGTGCATCTGACAATGTTTGTACGTACTCTTGTACACATCTCTCTTATTGTTTGTGTGTACTCTATAGGCCATTTCGGAGTTCATGTCTGCCTCCTTTTCAAAGCTAAGTGTTAAGTTTTTGTGATGGTAATTAGTTCTACTTTACATATGAATGAAAACTAATTTTCAGAACAAAAACTTCGCACTTAGACTCGCTTTGAAGAAGAGGTAAACATGAACTCGGAAATGGCCTATTTCGCTTCTCTCTGTTTGCACTATAGTGCCCCTATAACTTGTCGTTTCAATGTGCTCTTGAGCGCGTCTTAGTGTTTGTAGATACTTTTGCAGTGTTTGCATATATTGTTGCCCGACTGTATCTTAGTGTTTCTATGCACGCATGTGCACCTGTGTCTTAGCGTTTGTATATACTCTTGCGCGCTTGTGTCTTAGTGTTTGTACGTACTTTTGTGCATATGTGTCTAATTGCTTGTGTGCACTCTTGTGCGCGATTGTCTTTATGTCTGTATGTACTCTTGTGCTCCTATGTCTTGCCGTTGTATGAACACTTGAGCGCCTGTGGTTTTGTGTTTGTATATAGTATTTCACGCTTGTGTCTTACTGTTTGCATGTACCGTCTTGCGCCCGTGTGTAAATGTTTGTCTATACTATTGCGCGCTCGTGTCTCAGTGTTTGTATGTATTCTTGTGCGCCTGTGTCTTACTGTCTGTATGCACTGCTTTACGCCTGTTTGGTGTTTGTAAATACTCTTGCACGCCTTTGTCTTAATGTCCGTATGTACTTATGTGCGCCTGTCTTACTGTTCGTATGTACTTATGTGCGCCTGTCTTACTGTCCGTATGTACTGATGTGCACCTGTGTCTTGCTGTTCGTATGTACTGATGTGTACCTGTGTCTTACTGTCCGTATGTACTGATGTGCACCTGTCTTACTTTCCGTATGTACTGATGTGCGCCTGTGTCTTACTTTCCGTATGTACTGATGTGCGCCTGTCTTACTGTCCGTATGTACTGATGTGCGCCCGTGTCTTACTGTCCGTATGTACTGATGTGCACCTGTCTTACTGTCCGTATGTACTGATGTGCGCCTGTCTTACTGTCCGTATGTACTGATGTGCGCCCGTCAGTACTGTCCGTATGTACTGATGTGCACCTGTGTCTTACTATCCGTATGTTCTGATGTGCACCTGTGTCTTGCTGTCCGTATGTACTTATGTGCGCCTGTCTTACTGTCCGTATGTACTGATGTGCACCTGTGTCTTACTTTCCGTATGTACTGATGTGCGCCTGTCTTACTGTCCGTATGTACTGATGTGCGCCCGTGTCTTACTGTCCGTATGTACTGATGTGCACCTGTCTTACTGTCCGTATGTACTGATGTGCGCCTGTCTTACTGTCCGTATGTACTGATGTGCGCCCGTCAGTACTGTCCGTATGTACTGATGTGCACCTGTGTCTTACTATCCGTATGTTCTGATGTGCACCTGTGTCTTGCTGTCCGTATGTACTTATGTGCGCCTGTCTTACTGTCCGTATGTACTGATGTGCACCTGTGTCTTGCTGTCCGTATGTACTGATGTGCACCTGTGTCTTGCTGTCCGTATGTACTGAGGTGCGCCTGTGTCTTACTCTCCGTATGTACTGATGTGCGCCTGTCTTACTGTCCGTATGTACTGATGTGCGCCTGTCTTACTGTCCGTATGTACTGATGTGCGCCTGTCTTACTATCCGTATGTTCTGATGTGCACCTGTGTCTTACTGTCTGTATGTACTGTTGAGCGCCTGTTTCTAAGTGTTTCTATACATTGTTGTGCCCCTCTGTCTTAGTATTTGTATATGCTGTTGTACGCCTGTGTCTTAATGTTTGTATATACTCTACTGCGCGTTTAACTTTGAGCTACGCAGAAGTGACAGCCGTTCTTTATCAACTTTTAATGCCTCCTAAAATGTGAAGCCTTCTTCTTTAGAAATAAAAGTACAGCGATTTAAAGTTAGCATCGAGTGATCACATTTTTCCAAATTCTTCAGCAGAAAAAGCGCAGCGAGATGTCAAAATCCTATGACGATTTTGTGTAGCAAAAAGCACACACGTTTGGAATAATTTTCCCCGACAACGATGCCACATCAAGTTATCAAATGGCATACTGTGATCACACAATGCTTCAATGGTGGCTTGGAAAAAAAAATTATTGATGAAGGCGTTGTATATCTATGCAATTATTTCATCCATCCACCCATCACGAAGATGGTAGTATCTCTCATCTTGGTTGATAGATCCAGGCACTGTTTCCAGCTGGCACTGTGATTAAGTCCTTTCTCTTGTAAAGTGACAGCTTTTCTTTCCTTAATTTAACTTAAATTTTCAAGCCACCATTCACTCTAAATTACTTAATACCCTTAGCTTTGTCGACTTCACTCCAGATTGTCAATTCATGTCTTCTCCCACAGATTTGGTGTCCAGTTTGATGAGGTCCTGAGAATAACAATTGCAATTAAAATTAATCAGATAGAATGAGAAATGTTAGTGCAAATCGAAGGAATAAATTTCTACAATCGATGTTGCTAACGAAAGTAATATTTACCTTAGATTTGCGACTTGATGTGAAACACTGTTCTCCAGCAAAATTTTGTTTCTCGCACTCTGACAAATTCCTTAAAAGAGAGATGACAGTACAAAAAGCGATGAATTTTCAGATTATTGTACATGTATTAACTCCTAAATAATTCTTCAACTGCAAACAACGATGCTTTTCTAACACTTAAACGAGCTGCATTTCAAATTTGCTATTTTGATATTAGAGAATTTGCTCATTTAGGGCAGCAAGATTGGAGCAGATTTCACGACCAAAATTTATTTTTTCTAAAGCCTTGAGGTTTCGATAAAAGAGAGATACGTTCTTAGAACTTAAACGAGCGACTCGCAAAGAACAAGTTAGCGTTGCAAAGTTACGTTCCTGATCGTTCATTTGAGCCTTAGGGAGAATATTTTGTAACGCAACTAAAACTTACCGTGGAATAACATCGATAAGTAACTGTTTCTTTCACTTTGACAACAAATGGTTATTTCGGGCTTCATTGTAAGGACAAGAAGTTGGACCAAACTGCAAGAGATCTTCACACTCCAAGCGCCACGTTGAAACTGAACCATTTTGCATAAACAATGAATAATGTATTAGAAAACTGGACCCGATTCCTGCAAGTGACGTCAAAACTTGCATTGCCACGTCTTTGAATCAATCAGACCAAAGAATGCCAAAGAAAAAGCTCAGTTTATATTTCTTTGCATTTGAAAACGTTTATCGAAAGATATTAAAATAAACAAGTTTAAGAATAGATTTCAGAGTTAACTGAATTAAGACTATTTCAACTTTTTGTGCAATTCACGTTAATTTAAAAAATTACTTAATCCTAGGTACGCAATGCGTGCGAATCTTTAAGATTTATTCCAGTGCTAAGGAAAAGTACAGCCAGCTACCATACAAATAAAGCGCCCTCGATGCTTAGGAAAAGGTTATGCTAAATCCAGTATTTTAAAAGCTGCCTTTAAATTTAAAGAACTGTTTTTCTATGTAAGAGCGCCACGACTGAAAGCATTTACTACTTATATCGCCAACCAACGAGGATGCCCTCGAATCCGGCGGCTTAGTGGCCATTAGAGAAAACAAAGGACGATCTACGGCCTTTTACGAGTGAATGTTTTAGTCCGTGCCACAGCTGCAGCTTACCTACCAATAAAGTAGCTAACACTCACCAAAAGATGTCATTTACTTAGAAACTTCAGCAGTCCATGACGATTCCAGCTATACCGTGACAAACTTCAATAAACACAAACATGAGTGTTGACATGCGCAAAAGATTTTGTCACGTGATGACTCTCGTTTCTAACTAGTTTAACCGGTTTTGCATCAGTCGCGCGCATGCCTTTGCCTGGAAAAGCTGACAGTGTCTTAGACCTCTTTAAACCAAAATAGCTATGGCATCTTTTCCCTTCACATTGCTACTTTTGCTGTTATTAACTTGCGAGCATAAAAAAATGATAATTTAAAAAGCATGGGGTGGGAACCGATTCGGATTCGATAATCACTGAGTTTGGATTGGGCGGACTTGCTCTGATCACTGAGCTAGTTCCAACCGATGCAGAAGAAAACGGAAATCTTCTAAATACAACTAGTTCGCCTGACTGACGTTACATCAGCTTCTAATTCATTCTCACTACTTTTTCCTCCGGCCGCGCTTTGGCCATTTGATGAGTGCCAGTCTCGTGCTTCTCAAGTTGCCTCGTTCATGCTCGAAAACAGCACTGGATAATTCTCCCATTCCACGACAAGGGAAGCCCCCCAATTCTCATTTCATTGATTTTTTTATAAGTGTTGGTTACGACATTGAGGGAGGGATATGTCGGCCCCTAAACCTTATGAGATAAATCCTACGCCTACTCACAGCTCCAGACCGCCCTTGTCATTACAATTTAGCGTAAGATTTCGATCGCTCATATATTCAAGAGAAAAGTCATTTTATCTGTCATATGGTAAGCACTGGAGTCGCAGATTACAAAGTGCACGCACGCGCCCTGCTGAAGGTAACAGACATACATGCATAAATTTTATTTCATCTCGAATTTCAGAATAACTAAAAGAGCCAATGTCTTCGAGACATTACGTTTACAACTAAAATACATAACATATACAGATACATAACTAAATACATAATATTTAAAGATATATTAATTAAAAAGAAAAGCCGCCGTTCAAAATGCGGTCTTGGATTCTCTAGTTTAAAACCAGTAAAATCAGTGGTGCGCACATAATCAGATAGCGCATTCCGCAACTTAGCTGATACGTAAGAAAAAGAACTAAGACCATAACTGATCTTTTTAGGTTTATTGAGGGACAGAATGTAATGTCCGCGAAGATCACGCATAAGAAAATCAAAAGTCCTACGTCAACAGCACACACCAGCGCTACTCCTTAGTATCTGGATAGAGATCTTCTTTTCACTGCTTTTTCCTCCGGCCACGCTTTAGCCATTTGATGAGGGCCAGTCTCGTGCTTCTCAAAGTTGCCTCGTTCATGCTCGAAAAGAATTCTGGGTAATTCTGCCAATCCATGACGAGCAAAACCCCCTGATTCTCATTTCATTGATTTTTTACAATTGTCTGGTCACCCAGTCCTACCAGCAAAATGCAGCACCGAATGTAGATTTTGGTCTTCAAAACTTGCCCAAATTGTATCGGTAGGTTCTGGAATTTGTGCACAGAAAGGCCAGAGAGACAACTTTACTCGTGAAACACTATGTTTACAGCAGAGCATTTTAGGCGTCCCTGTATGCACGAAACCATCTCTGTCCTCTGTCTCGAGAAGACCAAACACGCACAGTTCTTAGGTTACGTTTATGCCTGTAGAATCAACTGCAATCTCAATTCCTTGTAAAAAGTTAACCAGTATCTTTATTGTTTTAGTAGGCTAGGTATCGGAGAGCCTGAACAGTCACGCATGCGCTGACGGAATGTTTGAACACAAGAGAAAAATGCAGTACCTCCAGACGTGGCGCTGGAGCGTCGTACCAAACGAGTCATCCCGGGATTTCGGCCCGTGCGATCGCTTTTGGACGCAGTTGGCCCTTCGCTGCTTACTGTTACGAACTCGCCCAACGGTATGGCAGTGAGGGAGGGATATGTCTGCCCCTAAACCGTATGAGATAAATCCCACGCCTACTCACAGCTCCAGACCGCCCTTGTCAATACAATTTAGCGTAAGATTTCGATCGCTTATATATTCAAGAGAAAAGTCATTCATCTGTCATATGGTAAGCACTGGAGTCGCAGATTACAAAGTGTACGCACGCGCCCTGCTAAAGGTAACATACATACAAGCATAAAATTTATTTCATCTCGAATTTCAGAATAACTACAAGAGCCAATGTCTTCGAGACATTACATTTACAACTGAAATACATAGCATATACAGATATATAACTAATTACATAATATTTAAAGATATATTAATTAAAAAGAATAGGTGTCGTTCAAAATGCTGTTTTGGATTCTCTAGTTTAAAACCAGTAAACTCAGTGGTGCGCACATAATCAGGTAGCGCATTCCGCAACTTAGCTGATACGTAAGAAAAAGAACTAAGATCATAACTGGTTGTTTTAGGTTTAATGATGGACAGAATGTAATTTCCGCAAGATCACGCATAAGAAGATTTTGAATGCGCTTATTGCAGAGATGTAGAGTTTGACTTACGAAGACAGGTAATTTGAAAATATAAATCTCAGTATTCTCTTATTTACATTATACCGTTTCTTTGACTAGAAATTTGCTACGAGGATAACAGCAAAAAAAAAGCACTGCTTTGTCGCGAATTTTCTATAATAAAAACTTGCTCAAAAATCAAAAGTCCTACGTCAACAGAACACAACAGCGCTACTCCTTAGTATCCGGCTAGAGATCTTCTTCTCTCTACTTTTTCCTCCGGCCGCGCTTTAGCCATTTGATGAGGGCCAGTCTGGTGCTTCTCAAGTTGCTTTGTTCATGCCCAAAAGACGTCTGGGTAATTCTGCCATTCCATGACGAGGAAAGATCCCAGGTTGTCATTTCATAGATTTTTAAGTGTCGGGCCATCCAGTCCTACCATCAAAATACAGCATCGATTGAAGTTTTTAGCTTTCAAAACTAGCCCAAATTGTATCGGTAGGTCCTAGAATTCGTGCTCAGAAGGGCCAGAGAGACAACTTTACTCGTGAACCGCCATGTTTACAACAAAGCCGATTTTAGGCGTCCCAGTCTGCACGAAAGCATCTCCCACCTCTGTCTACAGAAGACCAAGGTTCTTAATCTACGTTTATGCCTGTACAATCAACTGAAATGTCAACAATTCTTTGTAAAAAAAAAAAATTGCATATCTTTTTGGTATGGTAGGCATCGGAGAGCCAGCCCATTTGCGCATGCGCTGACGGAATGTTTAAACAAGAGAGAAAAGAGCAGTACTTCCAGACGTGGCGCTGGATCGTCGTACCAAACGAGTCATCCCGGGATTTCGGCCCGTGCGATCGCTTTTGGACGCAGTTGGCCCTTTGCTGCTTTCTGCTACCGACCTCGCCTCCCGGTACGGCATTGAGGGAGAGATATGTCGGCCCCTAAACCATATGTGACAAATCCCACGCCTACTCACAGTTCCAGACCTCCCTTGTCATTACAATTTAACGTAACATTTCGATCGCCTAAATATTCAAGTCAAAAGTCATTTCATCTCTCATATGGTAAGCACTGGAGTCGCGCAATACAAAGTGTACGCATGCGCTCTGCTAAAGGTAACATAGACACAGGCGTAAACTTTCTTTCATCTCGAATTTCAGAGTAATACAAGAGCTAATATCTTGCAGACATTACATTTACAGCTAAAATACATAAGCCCATACGGATAAATAACTAGATATGAAAGATTTAAAGAAACGGTCATTGTTAGAAAAGCAGCTATGAAAAATGCGGCCAGGATTCTCACTTTAAGACCTGTTAACTCAGTCAGTACGGATAAAATAAGGTAGCGCAACCAATAACTTAGCTGATACTGAAGTAAGAAAGAGAAATAAGACCATAACTGGTTGCTCTAGGTTTATTGAGGGACAGAATGTAATTTCAGCGAATATCATGAAAAGAAGATCGGAGAGAAAACTCGGTTGTTTTTCATATGCACTAGTAGGAAAATCCTTCAAAAACAGACTTTTATACTATAAATTTGAAGAAATTTTAAATGCGCTCATTGCATAGAGTTCATATAGAGTTTGCCTTTCGTAATCTGCAATGAAGATCTTAATATTCTCCTATTTACAATATACCGTTCTTTTGACAAGAACAACTAACAATAGGCCAGTTTTTGCTGCAAGAATAACAGGAAAAAGAGTACTACTTTGTCGGAAATTTTCTATGACGAACATTTGTTCACAAACAAAAAGTCTACAGTAACAGCAAACACTATGCAGGGCACTCCTTAGTATCTGCCGGCTATAAATGTTCTTCGTTCTTCCTTCTTCCTCCGGTCGCGCTTCAGCCATATGCATGTGATGAGGGCCAGTCTCGTGCTTCTCAAGTTGCATCGTTTATGCCCAAAATAATTCTGGGTAATCCTGCCATTCCACGACGAGGAAAGACCCCCGGATGTCATTTCATAGATGTTTTTATAAGTGTCGGGCCACCCAGTCCTACCATCAAAATACAAAATCGATCAGAAGCTTTTACCTTTCAAAACTTGCCCAAATTGTATCAGTAGGTCTTGGAATTCGTGCACAGAAAGGCCAGAGAGACAGCTTCACTCGTGAACCGCCATGTTTACAACAAAGACGCTTTTAGGCGTCCCAGTCTGCACGAAACCATCTCTTAACTCTCTCTACAGAAGACCAGACACGCATGGCTCATGCCTGTACAATCAGCTGAAAAGTCAATCCCTTGTAAGAAAATGGTATAGCAGGTATCTGAGAGCCAGGCCATTTGCGCATGCGCTGACGGAATGTTTAAACAAGAGAGAAAAGAGCAGTACCTCCAGACGTGGCGCTGGAGCGTCGTACCAAACGAGTCATCCCGGGATTTCGGCCCGTGCGATCGCTTTTGGACGCAGTTGGCCCTTTGCTGCTTTCTGCTACCGACCTCGCCTCCCGGTACGGCATTGAGGGAGAGATATGTCGGCCCCTAAACCATATGTGACAAATCCCACGCCTACTCACAGCTCCAGACCTCCCTTGTCATTACAATTTAACGTAACATTTCGATCGCCTAAATATTCAAGTCAAAAGTCATTTCATCTCTCATATGGTAAGCACTGGAGTCGCGCAATACAAAGTGTACGCATGCGCTCTCCTAAAGGTAACATACACACAGGCGTAAACTTTCTTTCATCTCGATTTTCCGAGTAATACAAGAGCTAATATCTTGCAGACATTACATTTACAGCTAAAATACATAAGCCCATACGGATAAATAACTAGATATGAAAGATTTAAAGAAACGGTCATTGTTAAAAAAGCAGCTATGAAAAATGCGGCCAGGATTCTCATTTTACACCTGTTAACTCAGTCAGTACGGATAAAATAAGGTAGCGCATTCAATAACTTAGCTGATACTGAAGTAAGAAAGAGAAATAAGACCTTAACTGGTTGCTCTAGAATCATTGAGGGACAGAATGTAATTTCCGCGAACATCATGAGAAGAAGATCGGAGAGAAAACTTGGTTGTTTTTCATATGCAGTTGCAGGAAAATCCTTCAAAAACAGACTTCTTATACTATGAATATGAAGAAATTTTGAACGCGCTTATTACATAGAGATCATATAGAGTTTGCCTTTCGTAATCTGCAAATGAAGATCTTAGTATTTTCTTATTTACAATATACTGTTCTTTTGACAAGAACAACTGAAAAAAGGTCAGCTACTCCTTAGTATCTGCAGGCTAGAAATGTTCCTCGTTCTCCCTTTTTCCTCCGGTCGCGCTTCAGCCATATGCATGTGATGAGGGCCAGTCTGGTGCTTTTCAAGTTGCCTCGTTCATGCCCATACGAATTCTGGGTAATTCTGCCATTCCATGACGAGGAAAGACCCCCGGTTGTCATTTCATAGATTTTTTTATAAGTGTCGGGCCACCCAGTCCTACCATCAAAATACAGCATCGATTGAAGCTTTTAGCTTTCAAAACTCTTCCAAATTGTATCGGTAAGTCCCTGAATTCGTGCACAGAAAGGCCGGAGAGACAACTTCACTCGTGATGGATAATAACCTAAAATCAGCCGTTTTTTTCAAGTGTCTGTAATAACAGGTAATTGCTTAAATTCTCCAGTAAGTGCGAGGAGGTGCGTTTAAACTGGAGGAAATTAGTTTGCATGTTTTGCACACGAGTGTAAACACGATGTGCTCATTCCATACTAGCAAGGTTTTTGTTGCGATGATCTTCTGGTTTCCAGTTTTTCACTTGTGTGAACGCGCCTGACGTTGAAACGGAAAACTCCGGCCTGCCGTGTCACGTTTCACGTAAAATGGCTTAAAGCGAGCGATTCCGTGACCCACGGCAACTCGGAATGGACTCTGTTAATCTCGAGCATTTAGTTCCCAAAAAATAAAAACAAAAACTCGGAAGTCTTTTTAAACATTGTTTGTAGAAAAAAAGACGAATGCATAAAATATAAATCTTTACCTGTCAAATTTTGCGAGTTTTGATGAAGTAGTTTTGCGAGTCAACGAGAATTTATGAAGAAAATTGCTATAAGGAGACAGTTATGAACGATCTATAACCCTGAAACCTAATTTTTCCTTGTTTGATTTAACGGAAAATGGTTTGGGGGTTCTTTAATTCCACAAAAAACTTGTTACGTAGAAGAAAAACGCCAAAGCTTGAACATGCGCAAAACCTTGAAGCTGTCCCTTTAAAGACCCTATTGAAAATGAAGACCTTAGACAGCAATGACTAGAACTAGCGGTTTTCGTTAAAACAATGGTTTGCTGGGGGTGCTCATTCTCGCGGGCTCAGAAAACTTTGCTTGTGGTCATGTCATTGTTAATTAAGGTTTTTTCTTTTGAAAACGGCAAACGTGGCGCTTACATTTGACAAAACTCCACAACAATGAAACTTACTTTACAGCAAACAGGTATTTTATTCTCTTTATTAAACACTAGAAAAAAGGAAAAGCGGCGAAAAGATTACTAACACCGCGTCATTTGACTTCAGAATCCAGAGACAGTTTTTACAATGAAGAAGTCAACAGAGAAGCCTCAAACATCAAACGATGGAACGGTCTTCGACATGAGTTTAAACTAACATATGGCAGTTTATTTACCTTTAACACTGAAAAAAGCTTTGCCTCTCATGGTGTAAGGGATTTGAAACAACTTGAAAGTTTTTAAGCTTTATACAAACAGAAAGCAACACGGCTTTGTCGTAAAAAGAAAGACAATCAAACAATTATTTAGATGCTTTTGTATTTCTAATTGCAAAAATGCTCTACTTCCTCCTGCTTGCGTTAGCAATGTGTGTTTTTCATATGATGTCAACGAGATTTCGTGACACTGAGAAGAGTCATGCAATTCACAAAACGCTTTGCTGCACAAGACGTGACAACGCCATTTATGGTCTGCGAGACCTCGCCTTTTGTTATTTTCCGTGTTAGCCTCACTCTAATTTATTTTTAGAACACTTTAAAAAGGTACGGTGAACAAATAACTTGGTTTTTGCCAGCTCCATTCTTGGGAAGAAATTCGTGGCTAGACTACCGAATACCAAATCTACTTAGACGAACACTACTCTGTCTAAAGCTTTCGATAGAGCCTTTCCCACCCTCCCCCACCCGAAAAAAAATGTGGAACAGGGATTCTTAAAGAAAAATACATACAAGACAGCAAGATGGCGAGGAGGGCATGGCTTGTTTTTCCCTTTTTTTTTTTTTTCTTTTTGTTGCAAGGAAAATGGAACGTTCTTTGAATGATTTAATAAAATCTGAACTTTCTAAACCGTCGCCTTCATCTGCTGGTGGTTTAACTACGCTTCAAATTTTCCATGACTTCTACGCAAAATCTCATATTGCTTTACAACAAAATGACTGCATCATTACATTTCAACCTTCAAATTAGCGCCAAACAACTTAAATCCTTGGTAGAACCAGCGCATGGGTTAATGAAAAACGCTAAGATTATAACCACTCAAACACGGCTCAAACAAACGTGGCCAGAGCCGAGGGATCCTTTTCGTCTGGGTGTGCCTTTTTCTCGTCGCCATATTCCTCTATGAAGGAGCCATCTTCGTTGAATTGAGGTCCTTCGCCGTAGTCGTCCAAGCTGTCCCGCTCAGAATCTGGGGACTTCGGCAGCGAGCCTTCGCTCTGGTAGGGTGGAGGGTTTTCCGTCCGGCTAAAATGGAAACAGGAAATACGTAAGACAACAAAGCCGAGTTAAAGTGTTGATTTTAGGGAGTTTAA
>NC_090889.1:32018533-32036033 GCF_036669925.1 Montipora capricornis
ACGACAACAACAACAACAACGACAAGAACGACAACGACAACAACAACGACAACGACGATAACGACAACGACGATAACGACAACAACAACAACTACGAAAACAACGACGACGACGACAACAATGACGACAACAACAACAACAACGACGACAACGACAACAACGACGACAACAACAACAACAACGACGACGACAACAACAACAACGACAACAACGATGACAACGACAACAACGATGACAACGACAAGAACGACAACAACAACAACGACGACGACAACAACGACGACAACAACAACGACAACGACGACAACAACAACAACAACGACAAGAACGACAACAACAACAACGACGACGACAACAACAACAACGACAACAACGATGACAACGACAACAACGATGACAACGACAACAACAACGACAAGAACGACAACAACAACAACAACGACAACGACGATAACGACAACAACAACGACAACGACAACAACAACGACAACGACAACAACGACGACAACAACAACGACAACAACAACGACAACAACAACGCAAAAAACGACAACACCAACAACAACAACAGCAAAACTAACTTTACATTTTGCCTCCACTACTCAACCAGACACTTCAGCTAAATGATATATCGGTGCATCGGCCAGCCAAGCTAATGTGCTGTTCGTTGAAGCATTGGAATAGGTACAATTATATTTACACATCAACTCAAAAGTAAAGTGAAAAGCAATGCAGGCAGATGCGGAAACTCCCCAAAATAAAAGTGCTACACGGTATTGTAATTCAAAGACAACACTTACAATGTAAATGAACGTTATGATATACCCCCTTCCCAAGGGGGGTGGCCGGTCATATATAAGCACCATCGCTTAAGCTTCACGCCGGCGTAAACTTAAACGAGAACACCACGAAATGGTGCCTAATTAGAAAAACAACGCCCATTTTGAAATTTTGAAGATTAAAAGAATTTCCATCCTGTTCTCGAACGACAAAATCTCACGTTCTGAGACCTTAGCTATGCAAAGACAAGGCGTTCTTAGTTATTATAGAACTGCTCATTACGTGACACGAGACGAGTAGTCGAACCTTCGACTCCGGTATCCGATCTCTTGATCGGGTGCTCTTCCAGTGAGCCACAGGCTAGAGATGATGCTCATGAAGATAACAACAAACTAACAAAAAACAAAAAGAAACTAACTGAAAGGAATGTACTAGTTCTCCTTAAACATGAGAACAACCTTACCGGCTTCTTCTGTATCAGCTTTAACTTCTGCGCTCTCCGGTCCATCGCCTCCGCTGTTGTAGGCAGTGACTGCTATGGTGTAACGCGTGTACGGTTTCAGCCCGGTCACAGTATACCTCTGCGTATCTCCTCCCGTTACATTTGTGGATGACGCAAAAGTTGGAATAGCACGTCTTCGTCTCTTCGCAGAAACACGGCTTTCTCCCCAGTAATAAATCTGGCGCATTAATGAAACACAAAAGAGCATGAGTGTGCAGATGGCGCAGCGATGACAGCATTCGAGGCAACCCGTCTTTTGTGGATACTCAGTAATCAACAAACCTTTAGAGCGTTCCCCTCCTATGCTATTTACTCATAACTCCTCTGACAGCCCCTACCACCCTACGTTAGCGACCTCCTAGCAACGCTGTTATTATATTCCCCGTAAGAAAAGGCTCTCCACATACCCTGTATCCATCCACACTTCCTCTGGTAACAATAACAGGTTTCCATGACAATTCCACACTGCGTGCCGTCACGGATCCCACAGTAACATCTTCTGGTCTTCCAGCGGGTGGGTCCTGGCCTGAAAATGCCTTAACAAATGGACTTTTGGGTCCAGGTGCAATATTGTTAATAGCTTGGATCTGGAACTCCCACTGAACGTAATACCCAGCATTGGGAATGTTAAATCTTTCTGTTTTAGGATCGTCAATTACGATTTCCTCCAAACTGTTTTCGGGACCTACTCGCTTATACCACAGCCTGTAGTAGAGGCCTGGACCATTCCACTCCACCATACGCATGGCCTGCAAAAACGAATTTTACCACAATTGCTTTTAATCTCGTAATCGGATTCACTAATTTGGCGTTGTCGATGAGAGTCTTTACCACAATTGCTTGTAATCTCGCAATCTGCTTGGCTAATTTTGCCGTTGTCGATTAGAGTCTAGACAACGCTGCTCGCGTCATGCTTGCGTCAATTTGTCACGCAATGTAATAGCCAATCAGGAACGCTCATTTTAGGAAATAAACCAATCATATTGAGAGAAAGTTAAAGACAACGCTTGCCCTTTCTTTGAGTTATGATTTTGGTCACGCTCTGAAATAAACACTTTCTTTGGCGTTGAATATTGTGGTAAAAAACAAATCGAAAGTGGTTCAGCGTTGTCTGTACTCTGACCACTGTGACGAATATCGTTGACGATAAGAGTACAGACAACGCTGAACCACTTTCGATTTGTTAACTAGACAACGCTGCTCGCGTCATGCTCACGTCACCGTGTCACGCAATTGTAAGAGCATATCCGAAACGCTCATTTGGGAAATAAACCAATCAGATATTGCTCTGAAATAAACATTTTCTTTAATAGTAGAACCGCTTTCAACTTCTGCAACGGTCACAACGATAGCAGTGGTGACAAACACAAGAGTTTCACTGTGTAACACCACTTCATGAAACTGGTCTCGCTCGGTTTTGTTTCGCTACGCCGCGTAAGCCAATCAGAAACCGCAACTTACGCGCCATGATCATGGAACTTGTATCGACTTGCTTTGCGGGAATCTGGTAACAACATTTCGAGACCAGCTTCACACGTTGCAACGCCTGCTGAAACTCGTTTTCCAGCGCCGTTGCACATAAGTTTCAGCTAAAAGGTTCAACGTGTGAAAGCGGCTTAAGGTGATTCCCTATAAATAGACCGTGTCATAGATTTCCGATGAAACTTCGCACACTGTTCTAATATGTCAAGGAGATGATAAAAATGTAATTAAAAAGGGGGGTAACCGTGCTTGTTTCCATGGTACGACGCTGACGAATAGGGCTATTTAAGTCACTTTGACAATAGACCATTTTCGAATTCTCACGGCTGGACTGGATCTAGCATGGAATGGAGGCTAATGCGGGCAAATCTTTTCAAATGCAAATTAATTTGCCCGCATTAGCCTCCATTTCATGCTAGATCCAGTCCAACCGTTAGAATACGAAACTGGCCTATTGCCACGCATCCCCGATGATAGACACATTTAGCTCGATTTTTTTAAATGTAATACTTGATATGACGCACAGCCTAGAGTCGTTCAACGGTTCGGTTAATTATCGTACATACCTGAAAAATGTATCTGAATGCCTTTGTGAGTACTTAACATTCCAAAATAGATTTAACTTGAGCGTGGGCTGTTCGACTCGAAATGGCTCCTTGCGTACAATTTTTTACAATCGTCAAAAAACTGGCCATAGATATTTACTGATTTTTTACTACCCCATGAAGACATCATTCCCAGCGAAAAAATGAAATAAAAAGGTGTGTTACCGTACTCGGTCAGGAGACGATAGCCATTCTTTGGAGTAACCTTGGCGTCAATGAAAATCCGCCATTTTATCAATGCAAATGCGTTCACCAATAACGCAAGAACTTCTGCGCAGTGGGGTTGCGCAATGCAAAACCAGGGAATAACCTTAAGTGAAAACGAAGACTTTTGAAATCGATGACGTAGGGAGCATGGGGAATTCCAGTTGAATAGTTGTTTTCACCAGCTTCCAGCGTTTTAGGTTGGACCTGTAAAAACGATTCTAAAACGCTGCTGTGGATGGAAAATATTTGCTTCGTTTTCACCAAAGGTAAAAACAGAGAATTTTTAAATCGCACAAGTATAGATGGGAAGTGAATCTTGCGGAATGTGTGTGTCAAGGAAGGGCCAAAACAAACGTTTATTTTTGAGGTACTTACAGTCCATCCGATGTCAAGCTGTTCAGCCTTGCCGGGGATTCCCCTAAAGTTGTCAGGCCATTTTTCGGGAGCTATGAAAAAGGTAACAAACAGATGATTGATATTTGGCTACAGAAAACAAATTGGCAATTGGTTCTACGCTCAGAGCATTTGCGCTTATTTTTCTTCTTCCTTGCGCTTGGTTCCGCCATATTCGTAGTAGTTGTTTAAGAAGGCGCACGTGAATAGCAAGCCCAGTACACACGTGCAATAAGTAAGTGAATTAATTGAGTCAGTTTTTTCAACGAGTGCAGCCTAAAGCCATGTCCTGACTATACACGAAAAGAAAAGCCCAAACAAGTGTCGTTAATAATTAGTGTTTTGTCTCAGCAAAGGGTGGTAAGTAGCTCCTGACTATGTGCATGTTTCTCTTGCTTATGCCAGCGTCATTAATGAAGACCAGGGCCTTTAAAGATCGAGAGGTTTTATAACGCGTGAACGGAAAACGACAGGATGAAACTCGATTTTGCAGAACATCAAAGAAACCTGTTTGATTTTTGATAAATTCTTGAATTGTAGATCTTTAACAGCTTCTCAAAGAAACAAGACTTTTAGTCCTATTTTCGGAAAAATTGTTTCGTGCTTTCCGCACTGTGAGACTCGTCCTGATCCAGAGAGAAAGATTTCTGCGACCATATTCGCGCGCTTTCTGGGGCCTTTAAAATCGTTGTTCAAGCTAACGAGCACCCACCCTGCGAGCAGAGCCTCTCTAAAACTCACCAGAGGGCAAGCAAGAGAGGTCCTTTAGAGGTAAAATTATTTATCCTGCCTCCTAGCTAGATTAGCTTCTTACTTATTTTCTAGGGGGCATTGTACCTTTCTTATGTCCATTACTTATTTCGTGTATCCCTATTTACGTGTGGTACAAATAAACTTGTTGTAAACTTGCAGAAATCGTGTCAAGTTCTGGGCTAGACATTCCGGTTAAACCAGTTTAGGCAGCGCGCGCATCATATTTTTGACAAGGCGAAGGTCAATATCGAGCCTTCAGTGCGAAAATCAATATGGCGTCTAAATAAGAGTGCGATCGAGACTTGGCCTGGGTTTGAAACTGTCTCCAGGCAACGGATTGTGCATACTCAACAAAGACTTCACACCATTTCTGCAGAGTCCATTTTTTTTTGTCGTCGAGTTAAAAAAGGGTCTGCTGGCAGTGTGACTGTCACCGTCACCCATATCATAAATAACTAGTAGTAATCTTGGATCATTGAACGGCATTCGTCGGTCGCATGGGGTACACAGAGGGAGGTATGGAACCCAAGCCCCGCTCAATACCTGCCCCTGATCCCTACGAACAACAATAAATAAACAAATTAATTAAGGACAGTGCCTACTATTGCTATTGCGCATACGTTCAGCGCATCTCGAGATACTTGGGCTTCCCTATCGGTAATGCTTACTAATACAGGGGTATTTTTGCGCGGCTTAAAACTATGCAGAGGAAGTAGATCTTAGTTTAAGTACTCTTGGTATCCAAAAAGAAAATTGGGGGTAACCATGGAGACATAATTAAACTTCAATTTATGCATTGCTTTGTATTTTAAAGCCTTTTACAAATATTGCTCATGAATTATCTTTGAAAAATGCGTGGTTACTCCCAATTTTCTTTTGGGATTTCAATAACACTTTTTAAGAACTAGATTTCCTGTATAATCATAAATCGGGGCAAAAATACCTTTGAATTAGTAGGCACCGTCCTAGATATTTCATTAAAATTGCGCACAAATTTGCATACCTGCAGCGTCTGTTCGGCACACCGAGCTCGTGGGTTTACTCGGGCGACTTGGTCCAAAGCCATTGACAGCTCTAACCCGGAAGGCTAGGTCGGCGTTTCCGGCCATTTTCACCAGCGCATATGAGGTGGCGTTAGGCTTGGTAACATTTGCAATGACTTGCCAGAAGTCGTCAGCGTAGGTCGATTTTCGCTCGACCAAAAAATGAGTAATCGGGGCTTGATTCGCTCCGCCCGTTACCCAGGTCAACTTTGTGTTTCGGTTTTTGCAGTCGGAAGATAATTTTAGATTGTATGGTGGATATGGGGCACCTAAAAAACAGAAGGAAAGAAAAATCATGAAAGTTATCAAAGAAAATTACAACGCAGTGTACTTTAAAGCTCGACTTTATCTTTATTAAATCAGACGCGATGATAGAGCGGTTTTCAATTGAGTGTCGAAAGTAATTAGCGAATTGCTTTGGTTTTGCGTTGCTTCACTCAGGGATTAGTTCAAAGTTCTTGTGGCAATTTTTCAAGCAATCAGAAGTGAAACCAAAACCAGATTATCTTCAACGTCTTTTCACTCAGTATTACTCTAATTTCAACCCGAGAAACTCTGAGGAAAAACTGGCATTGCCAAAAACGAGAACTAGTTATTTAACGCGAAGCTTCTCCGTGAACGTGGCTTGCGCGTGCACATTTTCCCGCCCTTTGCGTCTGCTACGTGTAATTAATTCGAGTTTTGATTGGTTTACTGGATTGTCTCCTTCCTTTTTGATTGGCCAAAGTAGTTACTTTGGTTTTGGTTTTACGACACTCGATTGAAACTCGCTCTACTACGAACAGCTACAAATGACAAGAACACTTGTCCTATCCTGACGATTGCAGTTAATCAACTTAAAATTATTAACAAAAACCAAGGGTTTCAATAAAATGTGAAGTCGGCGGGAATCGAACCCGGTGTCGCACTGGTGGGAGGCGAGTGCTCTCACCACTGCGCCGTCCGCGCACCCCCAACTCGTGTCACAATATACTGCCTTTGGCGGAGGCGTTGCAGCATTAAAAGTGATAGTAAGAAGCCACACCGCTGAAAAGTGAGAGTAAAAGAGCATTAACCGCCAAAATGCATCCATCACGCGCCATTTTGCCTGTTTACGTACTTATCGACCACGCAGCATCCTCGAGAAAGGTAACCGCGCATCGGTGGTTCAGTTGCTTGTCACGTGGGAGGTCGTGAGTTCGACTCCAGCCGGACAAACACTCAGGGTCTTAAAATAACTGAGGAGAAAGTGCTGCCTTTGTAATTACATCCGCATTTGTTAGACTTTCAAGTCTTCTCGGATAAGGACGATAAACCGGAGGTCCCGTCTCATAATCCTTGTTAGCCTATTCCAGGCTCCCAGATAGTCAGGAAAACGAAAACAACTGCGTGGGAAAAGCGAGTGGGGGCTTGGGCTTGGGTCGACCCAAGCCCCCACTCATTATTCGCACGCATTTTTTGTTTTCTTTCCCTTCTATCTGGGAGCCTGGAACAGACTAAGCCCTTTTTGTTTTCCATGAATAATACGGGACGTTAAGATAAGACGATAAGAGTAGACGATAAGAGTAGTCCCTGGTTTTGTGCTCTGACCTAATCTGGACGGGGGCATCTTTCACTTCCTAAAATTAATTGTAAACTGCGCAACAAGCAGTCTGGCTTAAGCCCCCCATAAAGCATTGTAAATTAGTCTTGAAAAGCCCCGAGGGGAGAGACTAGTAACTTGACTTCACTTCACTTCACCCGCGACACCGGGGTGGTAAGATTGCATGTAAACCAGAGTTATTTTTTGACCCTATGTATGCTTGTTACCACACCTCCCGTCTCTTTTTCTATTTTAACCCGATATCTTACCTGCGATATCAATAGTAGCCGAGGCAGAGTCTTCAGATCCCTTTGGGGCTGGAGTATATGCCACACAGGTGTAAATCCCAGCGTCTTCGACTGTTAGGTCAGCAATGGTCAATACATTCCGATCCCACGTGACCCTCTGGTTGTACTCGATAATAGCATCATCTCTCTTCCAAAGGTACTGCAATTCCAACCGGTCGTCCACTTGAGCCTCACAGCGCAAGTCCACCCTGCTTCCTTCAGTAACATTCCTGTCTTTTGGTGCAAGTATTATCCGCGTCTTCTCTGAAACCAACGGTTTTAAACTGTTGTTTTAAAGTTGCCGTTATTCAGCTCGAGATTTGAGCGCCAGAATTCCGGGAAACGCGGTAAGTAATACGTTCAAAATCGGGACGGAACGGGACGAAAAACGTTGTAAAAACGGTTCGTTTTAGTCAGGTCAGTTACGTGAGTACCACAAAATGAACTAAGTTCAGTTGACACCGCTAAGGCAAATAAAGGTGCATTCGAGATCGGCATAATCGATGCCACAAAGGAGACAGTGAATTACCACCTCCTTCTGCTCTCATAAAAAATACGAAGCGGTCTCCTTTCAAAAATATGGGCATGACTCCTTTACAGTACTCAATAATACCATTTAACAGGATCTATCCGGATTCAGATGTCTTCAAAGAATCCACCCGGACTGTGGATACTTAAGTCTTCTTCGCAGCCGTTTTTTTGGATGTCACGCAACGCTCCGAGAGTCGCGTGACGCCCCAATAACGAACGAGACTATAGATACTTCGCAATCCCAACCTCATTCCCAGGGGCTCTCTTCTTCTCTTCAGAGAGACCCTGGCAACGAGGTTGACTTACTTCGCGTCATCCAACAATCTGCGTTTTCTTACCATAAACAATCGCAGTGCTTTCTGCCAAATCACTTCCCAGGAAATTCTTCGCATAGCAGGCGTATTTGCCCTCATCTCGGCTACGTTGAACGTTGCTAATCACCAAGGTGCCGTCGCTTCCGATCTGGTAAGTCACACCAGGTGTGATTTCGGCATCGTCCTTGTACCACTTGAATTCGTCTGGTCTCGGAGCAGCTTCGGGGTCGCATTTCAATCGTCCTTCACTGTCTTGAAACAGGTAAAATGGACCAAATCCATTCTTTTGAAACGATGGTGCAATGGCTAAAAGTCATTCAAAATCTGTTAGTCACAATTAGGTAAACCATAGTTACTGTTTCATCAACTATTTATGGGAAAAAAAATTGCAATATTAGCCGGCGCAGATACCTGCCTTAAATTAACTTAAATAAAATCGACCGGTTTTTTTTTAAGGAGAGGGGAAAACCGAATACACCTTATTCCAAAATGGCCGCCATTTAGATATTCTTTTGTTTTTATTGAAATTAGACGTTGATGCGTCGTTCAATGCAAAATATTCTTTTGAATTTTCAGCTCAAGAACGAGGCATCAAGGGCTAATTTGAATAAAAACAAAAGACTATTTAAATGACGGCCATTTTGGAATAAGGTCTATTACCTGGGGAGAAAAACTCTCGGAGCGGAGTAGAGAACGAGCAAACTCAACCCACATAGGGCGCCGAGTCTGAGAATCGAACCCGGGTCACATTGGTGGGAGGCGAGTGCTCTAACAACTGCGCTTTCCCTAATTTCCCAAGCTGAATTTTGCGCATCTATATCCTTAAGAGTACAAAGGCTTTCTAATCAAGTTGCAAGGGGCTACACACTAAGTTAAGGATCGCATTTTCTGGTTCATTAATTGTTGATGTCAAGCACAAAGAACGCTGGAAAAAAGTTTGATCCGTAACTTATAGGGCGACCCAAGAAAACGAGCTTAGTAAGATTACATTACTATTAACATGGCATCTGACAGGATGCGGCGATGCGGATCCGCATAATTCACTGAAATCCGCATCTTCCGCATAATTCCGATATTTTCCGCATAATTCCCATATTTTCCGCAAAAAAACAGAAGAGATATCTGATATTAGTGATAAAGCAGCTCCTTAACATCCTCAAAAACATCAAAGCCGAAGAAATTGACTGTTTTGAAACGCTTATTTTCCTGAACATTGAAGGAAACACACCATTTCGTTCGCAAGATGAAAGTTCGTAAGAAAGATCGTAAGCAGTTTCCGCGCATTTTTTCGCCAATGAGCCTGGACACTAGTTTTTGTTCCTACAATGCTTTCCATTGGACGAGAAACAGTTACACTTCAGAAAATGACGTAACTGATAAGAAACTAAGGGCGCGTTCGATTGACCGTATTCTGGAATAGGATTACATGGAATACAAGTTAGAAATCCTTCGTTTTTACGGAGATTCACATTAAAAATGTCGAACACCTGCTAAAATGCTATTTTAAACATATCTTTATTATCCTTGTCGCTTCAAAACGCCAGACATACGGTTTTGAATTCATCACTTCACGTATTCTTATTCCGGAATACGGTGAATCAAACGCACTTTAAGTCAATGATCGAGGGAATGGATCGCGCTCCAAAGGTATTACAATTTTGCTCCATTATCTCCAAATTGAAACAAAATTCATGATGAGAAACAAAATAATTTTTTATCGCTTTATTTATTTTACCAAAAGTTGCGGGAAAATCCCAACTGCTAACCCTTTTATTTCAACGGTGAAAGCTGGTCGCAAATTGATGACTCCTCCATGTAATTTAATCACAAAGGGCAAAAATTCAGTCACAAATGCGAATGTATTGGTTGCAATTTCGATTACGGATTTACCGTAAGCATGTAAATACATTGGACGGGCCTAATTATTAGTTTTATAACTTGTTTAAGTTTCCGCATAATCCGGTGTAATTTCCGCATAATCAACGCATGTTTCCGCATAATATGGCCAAAAATTTCCGCATAATCTTTAATTTTTTTCCGCATCCTATCAGAAGCCATGTATTAAGGTTATTACTAAGGGCTCTTTCCTTTTGTCAGAACTGGCAGGCCACACCCGCCAGGTTGCAAAGAAAATGCAACAATTTGAAGAAACACTTGCATGATAATCCCTTGCATTCTCCTGGAGAAGGATATATCATCCTCGAAGTGTGTTCATTTGAATTTAAGGCGAAATGTTGAGTTATTCCCTCCAAATGACCGGTCTGGCCGGTCAGTTCTGTCAAATGGAAAGTGCCCAGATTATAGAAAGATTATATTATCATAACAAAGAAATGGGTTATCGACTGAGTTGGTATGGTGAATTGACCACGGTAATTATAAAGAAATTTGAAAGCTGACGTTTCGAGTGAAGCCTTTCGTTCAAGAGAATTACAATATTACATCTCTAGATCTTAAGTGTTATGAAGCCAAAAGAAAACAAAAATAAAAACCACACAAAACAAACGCGTACGTTTCGGTCAGCGATCGTTCGAAGGTTAAATTAGGTCGGTCACTGAGACATTCAGAATTTATTAACGCAACATTTCATTTTTATTGAACATAGAGGCACACATGGGAATGAAATCAAGTGGCTTTCTAACAGCGATTTCAAGCCAAAACTATGCAGCGGGCGGGCACAAAACATAAGTCACAGGTCTCTGTTTTACCAACACAGATACAAACCTGAACATTCAATTCATTAAAGCTATTTCAAAAAAATAGACCAAAGGTTAGCTTTAATGAATGTTAACCCTTTGACGTCCAAACTGGCTTAAACCGGCCAGACTTAGCATTTTACTCTGTCTAATGCCAGACAATTTTACTCGTCAATGGGGAACCCCTGGGAGTCAATGGGTTAAGGTTTCTTTCTGTATTGGTAAATTACAATGACCTGTGACTGGAAACCTGTGACCTGTGTTTTGGACTTGCCAGTATGCAGCAAACAAAAACTATCTTTACTGGTAAACGTTCACAATACGATGTACAAACTACATTTAACTCACCTAACACTTCAACATAAGTCGACGAGACTATCATGCCATGTTTGTTTTCAGCTACACATTGGTAAATGCCGGACTCGTTTAATGTAAGATCACTAAAAAGTAGGTCGGTATTCTCCTGTCGTACCTTTGCACTGTGAAAGGTACAAAAGATGGGGTTAATCATACATGAATTGACAGAGACAAACACTTAAGTCCAGAAATCCAAGTTAATGGCCATCTGCCAATAAAGATTGCACACTATTCACCACATTTTCAAACTCAAGGTCACACATGAAGATACAGTGCAAGGAGAAACTAATTAATCTCAAATTGACTTTAACTAACCTTGGCACTAATTCAACTCCATCTCTGAACCATTTAATTGGTGGTTCAGGCTCTCCATACACGTCACAGCTCAAGTTTGCATTTGATGATATGGGAAATTTTTGACGTTCAGGTGGTTCAACATTCCATCTTGGAGCAACTGGGAAAAAGCATTGTTGAAGGATAATTAAATAATTACTAAATAAATAATTCAATAAAATAATCACAATTACTAATACTGTAACTGACGGGTTCCTGATGAGGACCAATAATTATTAATTAAATAAATTTACATTATATTACCATAAGATTGTAACATGGCAGAGAGGAAAAAAAATTGAAGCCCTCTTACCGGTGAGAGACACAGACAATTTATGTTTAATTATTGAGAGAGCGTGATTTTAGTGTTGAAAGGTAATTGTAACAATCACGTCCCCCAATGTTCACAAACAGTGTGATTAGCATGTCACATAAGCCAAGTCTTGTCACCTGTCATGGAGATGACAGTGCAAAAGATATCTGTTTTCATGGCAATGCAGTTGTCATTTCCATATAGCTGACAGCGCTACAACAAGTTGCAAAAATAGTGGAGACACTTCACCTTCTTGTGGCATTATCAATGTACCTATTATCTCTCACACTGCAGCCCCCCTCCCCCCCCCCCCCCCCCTTATCAGTGTTGCTAGCAAGACAAAAAAATGATGAAAACTTAAACAGTCAACATTGAAAGAGGGAGAGGGGAGGGGAAGTGGGAAAGGTTTAAGTTCTAGATATCGCGATCAGTATTGGAAGCCAGAAAAGGTGTTTTTTAATGAAAGTGTCTCAACAATTTTGCAACTTGTTGTAGCAACGCAGTTTTGATTTGAGTAGAGCTGATGGTACAAAAAAATAATATTTAGTGTGCCCGCAATCAATGATCATGTGACATTTTACTTAAGCAAACGTTAATCATCGCATATCAAAATTAATCATATATTTACCCTTGTCTCCAGCAAAATTTAATGTGCCTCACAAGGTACGTAAGAGAAAGATGCTAGTAATCGTAACTTGTCTCATGGCCGAGACAGTGAGAGGCATGGGGCCTATTCCTTTCATGATGTCATTAACTACTTTGCATTAAAGTTTTGAAAGAACTTTCGCAATGTAAATTTTTTTAGTTCTTGACGTCACTGAAGGAATAGACCCATACCTCTAACTAGCTCGACCATGGGACAAATGAATACCAGCTTTGTTACTCTCTCGTACCTAATTGAATTGGGCCTATTAAAAGTAAAATCTAGTGGAGCAAAAGTAAAATGTATGTTAGACATCTCACTTTTGCAAAAGAAAATACTTATTTTTATTTTTTATTTAAACATTATTTTATTGGCGAAGTTTGCCCTAAGAGAAAAAGAACTCATCAAGAGGGCTCACTTCAAAATACTTTTAGGTATTAAGGTGCACTTTAAGAGCTTACCTTCCACCTGAAGGTTAATATTACGTTCTTGTGGACCAATTGCTGTGGTTTGATTATTGCTGGCTTGGCAGGTATAGATATCTTCGTGCATATTCTCATCCACCTTTGTGATGTTCAGGAGCCGTCCTTCCAATTGACTTGGAATTTCAAAGAAATCTACCCCATCTCGAAGTTCCATCCCATTTTTTTTCCAGGTTATTTTTGGGAAGGGTCTGTGAAAGAAAGGATAATGCTTCAAAATGTCTTAAAGACATTATAATGGAGGAGTCAGGATGGATGGGGGAACCAGGGTGGCTTAATGGTTATCGACCATGCTTTCCACCTCCTTTCCACTGATTAAAGCTGGTATTAATAATTAATATTAATGTTGTTATTATTATTATTATTATTATTATTATTATTATTTGCACAAACAAAATTAATTAACCCTTTGACATCCAAACCTGTCTAAACTAGCCAGACAATGGGGAACCCCCAGGAGTCCATGGGTTAAGGATAAAAAACAACAATTAGCTTACTATTGCATACAAGTAGTTAGGCGAAGGCAAGTTGGGGTGGGGGGGGGGGGGGACTCCCATATAAAAAGGGGAGGGATGCTCATCGGAAATTTTAAATTAAACCCCTAAAGGCTCGTTTACACAGAGCGATTTTATCGCACGACAAGATCACAGCAAAGTTGCACTAAATTTCGATCTGTTGTGCTACAAATCGCAGTGAAATCGCCGGCTGTTCACACGCGCGATTTGCTGTCGCCATAAAATCGCCGTTCAATCGCAGCTCTTGTCGTGCGATAAAATCGCTCTGTGTAAACGAGCCTTAAAGGAGACCGATTTGGGCGTGGCCCAGGCTTTTTTTGACCCCTAAAAGAGACCATATTAAAACATGGATATAATTATAAAAAATACAGTGACTTTTAATGATGGCAAAAACATTATCATATAATACTTTCACCTACATGAAGGAATATAAAAGTGTAAATATACACTCTTACATTTCTTTGCACGCAACCCTAAAGGAGACTTTCACGGCCGGGTATGATTGTGTTTTGCCCAGAACACCCTAAGTGAGACCAAAATCCAAAATTTACACCCCTAAGCGAGACGAGAATCCCTCCCCTAATTACATGGGACCTAGACCTCAGACCTAGACTGTCAAATTTTGTGTCAAAATGCTACACTTCACTTTTAAACAAGCATTTCTTTTACATTGTAGACCACCATCGGCCACTTTGTGTCTACAATTATTATATATTAAGTACTTACAGTACAACAAAATTAGCATCTCACTGCAATATATGTACCATGTTGCATTAAAGGTAAGTACAGTTGCTTGTGATCCCTTACCTTGCAGTAGCTAGGCAATACAACACCTTGCTTCTTCCCTCCACAGCTACTTCAACAGACTTTGATGTTGCAGAAGTAAAAGATGGAATGCTAAATATGGCGGGATCTGGTACGCCTTTGAAAAAAAAATATATATATATATAAACCAAACATAGCAGCTCTTATCAGAGATGATGCTGTGCAATACATGTACCTACATGATGTAACGATTCACTATGTTTTAACTTTTCAATATTTATATACACTGCTATACTTGTAACTTGCGTTCCCAACAGACTGCTCCAAACTGGATCTGAAATGCTGAAGCTGCAAATTTTTTTATAAGGCATTCTCATTGTAATGCAAAAAGAAAAAATGGCTTCAGTGAATTCTTTTTCTTTGCACTGAGGCTGCTCAAATTCCAAGAAGATGAATATATGTGAAAAGTACACTGTAATGAATACACGTACAAGAACACTGCATATGTGACTCTTAAAAAAATAAAAAAATAAAAAAAATTAAAAAAATAATAATAATAATGATAAACTTTAAATTTATTCAAGTGTCAACTGTATTTAGCGCTGAGGTACATGTACCAATTGCATACGTGCCAACTCTCCCCGATACGGAACAAATCTCTCGGTCTCCCTTACAGGTCATTAAATCTCCCAGATAAAAACGACTCTGAACCTTTCACAGACATTTCTCCATTCTAGACGCAAATTGCATCCACACGTTAAAAAAAAAAATTGATTTTTTCAAACTCGTTTTCATTGTTTCTTTAATGCAGTTCTCTGAGTTTCAAACAGACGTTGATAGAACTAATTTAAAACAAAATGGTTTCCTTTATTTGTTTGTTATCACAGCTATGTAACCGATTTCCTGCAAATTCAGTAGAATTATTGTTGTATTCTGAAGGAGCTGCTGGGGGATGGGTGGGGGAGTAGGTAGGTTGATGGGGGGTGGGGAGACCGAGCAGAAAAAAATCTCCAAATTTTACATCTCCATAGGTTGACACCTCTGTAATTGCAGGCACCATACAGAACTCAAATCAATTCATTTGAAATCATAGGTTGGTTTTTGTGGAGAGGGGAATACCAGAGTACCCGAAGAAAAACCTCTAAGTGCAGTGTACAGAATCAACAAGCTCAACCCATATTGTCATACTGAGTCTGGGAATTGAAGCCAGGCCATATTGGTGGGAAGCGAGTGCTCTCATCACTGTGCTTCCCTTCTCCCATGCAGAATTCCTCTTATCTGTCCTTAAGAGTACATACTAGCCTAGGCTTTCTAATCAAGTTGCAACTGGGGCTGTACACTAAGGGTGTGTTCAATTGACCCTATTCTGGAATAAGAATACTTAGGGTGATGATTAAAACGGCATGTTTGGCACGTTTCGAAGCAGCAAGGATAGCAAAAATATGTTTAAAATAGCATTTTAGCAGGTGTTTGGCAATTTTAATGTGAATCTCCGTAAAAACGAAGGATTTCTAACTTATATTCCATGTATTCCTATTCCGGATTACGTCATTCGAAAGCACCCTAAGTAAAGGATCGCACTTTTCCAGTTCATTTTATTGTTGATGTCAAGCGCAAAGAAAACTGGAAAAAAATGAGATTCGACGTAACTTATAGTACGACCTGAGAAGACGAGGTTATAAGTAAGGTATTACACTATTATTAAGAGCACCATCCCTCAGACTCCCTCATCATTATTACAGGTTCTGTAATGGCAAGATAACTGTGCACCAACTGTGGTTTAAAGCACAGGACCATCATGTCAGGAGTCACAAGGCAGCCACATCAACTCTCACTCAGGGTCTTAAAATAACAAAGAAGAAAGATGACGTATTGCAAATGTAAGACTTACGACACCCCCAATCAGTGTTTATAAATGCCATTGGACATTAAAAAAAAAGAACCCACATACTCTTCACAAAGAGTTCGTTGGTACACGGAGCTCCCACTTTTGTCAAGTCTGTTCTTTTCTCTCAAAAAAGAAGTCAGCAAGCCTGGCAATAACGTCGTTTTAAAAACTGACTTTGGGGTCAATCATTATAACGGCTTTTATAAAATGTTTAAAAGGCCTCCCTGCCTGCCGTGTTCATTTGCTCCAGCCACCTCTCAACAATATTATTAAATTTCCCCTTAGGGTTATTTCACACCCCCTAGAAATAGAAGAAGGAAAAAAAAACGCACCTGGTGGTGTTGTTAAAGTCAAGGCACCAGAGCTGAAAAAGGTGTTTGCACCCGACATCGTGCACTTAATTCCTCCCAAATCCTTAATGTCTGTAATATCTTCTGGTGTAACGTACATGATGTGCAAAGCACCATTTGATGGATCAATTGCAACTCTCTCGCTTCTCGGAAATTGGATGTTTAATTCCTTTTTCGACGCAGAAATCCAAGTGAAACTAACGAGAGAACTGGGGCCATGAGGCGGACAGTCAAACTCAAACGGCCTACCAAGCTGAACTTGACGGGTAATGGGTAATTCATCACTGAACTGTCCAACAGCTGCCGAGAAAATCAATAAGAACAATAATATGTACTAACTGATTTTGCTTATCCCTTGCAACTTTGTATTAATTTTTGGTGACTAAAGAGAATCAAACATTTCAAACCACCCAAGCAGACAAACAAAGTGAAACTTGATAAATCAACCAAAAATCAAAGAAAACTCTTTAAGAAGACATTAATAATTAAAGGGGCGATGCCACGCAAAATGATGTAATTTCATGACACCCAAAAATTAGAATAAAACATTGCAATTAACCCATTGACTCCTAGCATTGAGACTTTTACTCTGTCTAATGCCAGATGATTTTATTCGTCAATGGGAGCAGTCCAGGAGTCAATGGGTTAACAACCTCTAATGTACACTCACTCAAAAACTATGCCTGAGTCTCCTTTAAAGAAC